>NC_058519.1:369545223-369855848 GCF_904849725.1 Hordeum vulgare subsp. vulgare
CGTGGGTTGGCTTCTTGGCGGAGCCATGAGGGCGGCCTGAAGCGTCGCGGGCCCTAAACGCCTCCAGGCCAGGCCATTGAAACGACGGATTCGTCCTCTGTGTGTAGCATCTCCTGACTTGTGTTTGTTGACCGTCTCCGCCTCCTACCCGTTTTGCCGCCGGCTCTCCCTTCTGTCGATCCAGTCGCTGGTCCTTCCTCTGACCCACGCGCATCGCGCCGTCTTTGTCTTGTTCTCTCCGCCATGCCTCCTAAAGGGTGGAAATACGGAGGCTTGCGGGGCCTGATCGTCCCGACGATGCCTTGGCCCGCGCTAGGGCGGACGACGGTGGTGAACCTCGAGGGGTTCAAGAAGGTCCGGCTAGTAGTTGTTGCCGGCTCCAATCAGTGGGGGGCCATCCAGATCTGGTCGGGTTCATGGCCTCGGGGTGAGAGAGCGTCCCCCACGGTTCCTCTCCATTTCCACGCCCTCCTTTCTGGTGTAGTGCCTCCATTCTCAGGCTTCCTTGGTGCAGTGCTTTCGCATTACAAGATCCATGTGCTCCACCGTGAACCCCATTCTTTGGTTCTCCTCAGCCTTCGCGTTCATGTGCAAGGCTTTTGTTGGCGTTACTCCTTCCGTGGCATTGCTCCGCCATTTCTTCTCCCTTGAGCTGGTCATCGAGGTGCAGTGCTCCGGGTGCGTGTCCTTGAAAGGTGTCGATGCAACAATCGCCGGGGCCCTCTATGGTGAGCTCCTCCCCGAAGCGGAAGGGTTCCGGCGGCAGTGGGTGCAGGTTGAGACTGCCGAGGCCGGAGCTCTGTTCCAACCTCCGCAAAGTCCTGCAACACCGAACCGAGGGAGGGAACAGGAAGAGCTCAGTGACCCCCGGCTTGCGCCGGTCTTAATCCGACTGGAGAAACTGAGGCGTGCGGGGGTGACGATGGCGATGGTGGTGCGCGAGTTTATCTGTCGTCGGATTGCTCCTCTTCAACGCCACTCCTGCCCAATGTGGGCCTACACGGGGCCTAGCGACTCAATGAGGATCCAAGTTGTCCCCCTTTCCCCTCATGTTTTGCGTGAGCTGCTTCGTCGGCTGACCGGTGGCAATCGTGACGAGCTCCCCCCGAACGGCCTCCCGCTATACAGCTTCAAGGACCCAGGATCTCTCGCCGGAGAGATGCCGCTCTTCGATGAGTGGGGGCTCCTTTCTGAGGGGAAAAGCCGTTCCCCGGAGTTCTTGACCCATGGGGTTCAGCCCCGCGGGAGCCCTAGTCATGCGGTCACTCCCGCGACCAGGGTGGGAGGTGTGCCCCCCCCCCCCCCGACTCTGGCTCCGTATCGAGCCGGGGTTGGTGGTGGCGATCAGTCAACGATGGAAGGCACTGCCCCCACTTCCAAGCCTCGCTCGAGGGTCGCCGAGTTCCCTGATTACCCACAAGTATAGGGGATAAATTGTAGCCTTTCTCGATAAGTAAGAGTGTCGAACCCAACAAGGAGCTAAAGGTAGGACAAATATTCGCTCAAGTTCTATCGACCATCGATACAACTCTACGCACACTTTACGTTCGCTTTACCTAGAACAAGTATGAAACTAGAAGTACTTTGTAGGAGTGATAGGATAGGTTTGCAAGAAAAGAAAGAACACGTAAATAAAAACTAGGGGCTGGTTAGAAACAATTACGTTAGTTTAACGAGTGCGGAAAAGTGGTGTAGGAGTTGCCGAATTGTCCCTAAGCAATTGACTACGTTACTAGACCGATAGCAAGTTTTATGTGGGAGAGGCCACTGTTAGCAGGTCATCCCTTACTTGGAATTCTATGCACTTATGATTGGAACTATTAGCAAGCATCCGCAACTACTAACATTCATTAAGGTAAAACTCAACCATAGCAATAAGACATATTGGTCCCCTTCAATCTCGTATGCATCAATTTCTATGCTAGGCTGAAGTTTCTGTCACCCTTGCCCTCCAATACATAGTCCTATTAATATACTACTAACCCTATGGTGTGATCCACGCGCGCGCTCATATGATGGGCCCCAAAGGACAGCAACATAACCACAACCAAAGTAAACCAATCATAGCAATTTATCAATCACTGATAGGACAACGAAAATCTACTCAGACATCATAGGATGGCAACACATCATTGGATAAAAATATGAAGCATAAAGTACCATGTTCAGGTAGAGGGTACAGTGGGTTGCGGGAGAGTGGATCACTGAATATTGATGGGGGACGGCGATGGAGGTGTTGGTGAAGATGACGGAGGTGTTGGTGTAGATCGCCGTCACACAATGATGTCCCGGGTGGCGTTCCGGCGCCGCCGGGAGAGAGGGGGAGAGAGCTCCACTTCTTCTTCTTCTTCCTTGACCTTCTCCCTAGATGGTAGAAGGGTTTCCCCTATGGTCCATGCTCTCCATGGCGGCGGAGGGGCGACAGCCCCTCCGAGATTGGATCTCTCTCTCTCTGTGTGTGTCCTGTTTTTGCTCTCCCAGATTTTGCCTTTCACCGTTTCTTAAATTCACGGAGATCCACAACTCCGATTGGGCTGAAATTTTAACACGAGTTTCTTCCGGATATTATCTTTCTTGCGGCGAAAGAAGGTCCCCAACCGCCTTAGGGATTGGTCACCAGCCTGCCAGGCGAGGCCCCACCCTCAGGCCGCGGTTAGGGGGCTTGTGACCCCCTTGGGCATCGTTTCGTGTTGATTCTTCTTTCCAAAAATCATAAATATTCCAAAAAAAATCTTTAGTTTTTTTATTGTGTTTGGACTTTGTTTGGTTTGGATAATCTGCGAAAAAACATGCAACAAACATGAACTGGTACTGGGCACTCGATCAATATGTTAGTCCCAAAAATAGTATAAAAAGTTGCCAAAAGTATATGGAAGTTGTAAAATATTGGCAGGAAACAATCAAAAATTATAGATACGATGGAGACGTATCATTCCCCTGCCAGGCCGCCCTCGTCGGCCGAAAGAGGAGGTCGCTGATACGTCCCAAACAATACATGAGCGTGAGCCATGGACATAGCACTATAGGTGGAATAGAATATGGTGGTTGTGGAGAAGACAAAAAGGAGGAGATAGTCTCACATAAACTAGGCGTATCAACGGACTATGGAGATGCCCATCAATAGATATCAATGTGAGTCAGTAGGGATTTCCATGCAACAGATGCACAAGAGCTATAAGTGTATGAAAGTTCAAAAAGAAACTAGTGGGTGTGCATCCAACTCGCTTGCTCACGAAGACCTAGGGCAATTTGAGGAAGCCCATCATTGGAATATACAAGCAAACTTCTATAATGAAAATTTCCCACTAGTATATGAAAGTGACAACATAGGAGACTCTCTATCATGAAGATCATGGTGCTACTTTGAAGCACAAGTGTGGTAAAGGATAGTAGCATTGTCCCTTCTCTCTTTTCTCTAATTTTTTTTATTATTATTTTCTGTTTTTTTTGTGGGCTTCTATGGCTATTTTTTTTATTTGGGCTTCATTGGCCTCTTTTACTACTTCCTCACATGGGACAATGCTCTAATAATGATGATCACCACACTTTTATTTACATACAACTCGATATTTAGAACAAAATATGACTCTATATGAATGCCTCCGGCGGTGTACTGGGATGTGCAATGATCTAGCGTAGCAATGACATCAAAAAACGGACAAGCCATGAAAACATCATGCTAGCTATCTTACGATCATGCAAAGCAATATGACAATGATGGTGCATGTCATAATAAACAGAACGATGGAAGTTGCATGGTAATATATCTCGGAATGGCTATGGAAATGACATAATAGGTATGTATCGTGGCTGTTTTGAGGAAGGGTATATGGTGGGTGTAATGCACCGACGAAAGTTGCGCGGTACTAGAGAGGCTAGCAATGGTGGAAGGGTGAGAGTGCGTATAATCCATGGACTCAGCATTAGTCATAAAGAACTCACATACTTATTGCAAAAAGCCTATTAGTCATCGAAACAAGGTACTACACGCATGCTCCTAGGGGAAGGGTTGGTAGGAGTTAACCATCGCGCGATCCCGACTTCCACACAAAGGATGACAATCAATAAATAAATCATGCTCCGACTTCATCACATAACGGTTCACCATACATGCATGCTACAGGAGTCACAAACCTTAACACAAGTATTTCTATGAATACACAATTACTCACTAGCATGACTTTAATATCACATCTTCATGTCGCAAAACTATTGCAAGGAATCAAACATATCATATTCAGTGATCTACAAGTTTTATGTAGGATTTTATGACTAACCATGTGAATGACCAACTCCTGTTAACTCTCTAAATAGTTATAAGTCAAGCATGAGAGTTTAATTCTTTCTACAAAAGATATGCCCCGCTCTAACAAATATAAGTGAAGCAAAAGAGCAATCTACAAATGGCGGTTTTCTATGTGTAGGGAAATAGGCAATCCAAACTTCAAATGATATAAGTGAAGCACATGAAGCATTCTATAAAGCCAAGGACTATCTCATACCAGCATGGTCCAAAAAAGAAAAAAACACACAAAAGACGCTCCAAGCATTTGCACATATCATGTGACGAATAAAAATATAGCTCCGAGTAAAATTACCGATAGATTGTAGACGAAAGAGGGGATACCTTCCGGGGCATCCCCAAGCTTAGACGCTTGAGTTTTCCTTGAATATTACCTTGGGGTGCCTTGGGCATCCCCAAGCTTAGGCTCTTGCCTCTCCTTATTCCTTCGTCCATCGTGGTCTCACTCAAAACTTGAAGACTTCAATCACACAAAACTCAAAAAAACCTTCGTGAGATCCGTTAGTATAATAAAGTAAATCACCACTTTAAGTACTGTTGTGAGCTCATTCCAAATTCATATTAGCATTATATCTACTGTAATCCAACTTCACCATGGTTCATACCCCCCGATACTACCCATAGATTCATCAAAATAGGACAACAATGCAAACAAACAGAATTTGTCAAAAACAGAACAGTCTGTAGTAATATGAACATTTACCATACTTGTGATACTCCAAAAATTCTAAAATATTATGATAATTAGGGAAATTTGCATATCAATCAGCAGCAAAACGAATTAACTCAAAATCTCTTCCTACATAGGAATTAAAAATAATTTCGTGAGCACAAAGTTTCTGTCTTTTTCAGCATGATCAAACAACTATCACCCAAACTAATCATAAAGGCTTTACTTGCCACATTATTTTTATAATACAATGGAATTGTACAAGGGGATAATTATTTTTGCGAGAAACATCCATGAAAAATTCTACATTTTTTCCATGAGCATGAACACAAGTGTTCAAGGTCGACCCTCACTTCCGCAATGCATCACCTTTCAATCGCTTCTCTTTTTGAAATTTTTTAAGTTCCCCTCTATATTTTTTTTGTTTTTAAACTATAAAATCACTCAACTGAAATAAATGACTCTCTAAAACTTCTGGGTTCTCTCCCACGCAGCGCTTTCTTTAAAGCCGATAAGCTAGGCATAAAGTGCTCAAGTAATGGATCCACCCGGATCCCAAGGTATATCAAAGTCAGTTTTAATTAAGAATGATTTTTGATTTAGTAGTGAGCACAAGGTAACATGTATCATGCAATTACAAAGTATAAATCTCTTCCTATGCATTGGCATGTCATAAAATAACAATTCATGCACATCAAGTAAAGGCCAATACATAGCATAAGCAGTTTCTTGCAATTTTATCGTATTGGAAACATAGAGAGGTGGAGATGTTGTTCCTATCTCATAATAATTGCAAGTAGGAGCAGCAAGCACATGCATATTATATTCATCAAAATCATCATGTGTAATAGTAGAAGGAAACTCATCTATATAATCCCTAATAAGAGCAAACTTCTCCGATATAGTGTAATTGGGAGAGTTCAAAAAGATAATAGGACTATCATAAGTGGGTGCCATAGCAACAATTTCATGTTTAACATAAGGAACTATAGCAAGTTCATCTTCATAAGCATCATTCATATTGGCATCATGGCCACAAGCATAGCAAGCATCAAGTTCATCAAAAAGGGATATTTCAAACGAATCCAAGGGATCATAGCAATCAACATAGCATTCATCCTCCGGTAAGAACGAAGGGAAATTAAACAATGTATGAGTTGAAGAGTTACTCTCATTGGAAGGTGGGCACGGGTAGCTAGTCCGCTCTTCCTCCTTTTGTTCTTCGCTCTCCTCGTTGTCTTTTTCATCTAATGAGCTCACAATTTCAGCATTTTCTTCTTCCATAGTTGCCTACAAAATATTAGTCTCTTCTTGGGGAGCGTAGAATTTCTCCATAAATCTATAAATATGGGCATTATATTCATAAAGAGTATAACAATAACGAAGCATAACCAAAATTTCAGATCGGTAAGCAGCATCATCATTATCATCACACCCTTTAAACAGAGCTTCAATTTCATGAGCACCAATAAAAGCAACAAACTTTTCTATTTGCTCCACATCATAGTAATCATATATACCATTAGCATAAGAAGCCAAGGCTTCATTAGCATTAAATTTACAAGAAAAGGGAATGTGTTTAGCCTTCATCCTAGAGAAACAAGTAATATCATATCTCGAGCATAGCTCCCAAGCATACCATTTCAACAAATGAATTTAATCCCATAATAGTTTCCCTTTTTGAGTCAAGTGATAATACCGAAAGTATTCACGTTGATCCAACGTGTATCTCATTATATAATTGAATGGGGTTTTCTCAGGATTATTAAAGAAGTGCATAATATTTTCCACATAACGAGCATCGAGGGTTTTAGGAGGTTCCCCATCTCCATGAGTAGCAAGTACACCTAATTTTTTTGGTATTTCATGTTCCATATCCAGAACTAAAGATAGAGAACAACTTAGAACGACAAATAAATCTACTTAGTCATAAAGCAAACAAGCACACACGAGAATATTCACCCCACGCTATTGCTCCCCAGCAACGGCGCCAGAAAAAGGTCTTGATAACCCACAAGTATAGGGGATCAATTGTAGCCTTTCTCGATAAGTAAGAGTGTCGAACCCAACGAGGAGCTAAAGGTAGGACAAATATTCCCTCAAGTTCTATCGACCACCGATACAACTCTACGCATACTTTGCGTTCGCTTTACCTAGAACAAGTATGAAACTAGAAGTACTTTGTAGGAGTGATAGGATAGGTTTGCAAGAAAAGAAAGAACACGTAAATAAAAACTAGGGGCTGGTTAGAAACAATTACGTTAGTTTAATGAGTGTAGAAAAGTGGTGGTAGGAGTTGCGGAATTGTCCCTAAGCAATTGACTATGTTACTAGACCGATAGCAAGTTTTATGTGGGAGAGGCCACTGCTAGCATGTCATCCCTTACTTGGAATTCTATGCACTTATGATTGGAAATATTAGCAAGCATCCGCAACTACTAACGTTCATTAAGGTAAAACCCAACCATAGCAATAAGATATATTGATCCCCCTTCAAACCCGTATGCATCAATTTCTATGCTAGGCTGAAGCTTGTGTCACCCTTGCCCTCCAATACATAGTCCTATTAACATACTACTAACCCTATGGTATGATCCACACGCGCGCTTTTATGATCGGCACCAAAGGACAGCAACATAACCACAAGCAAAGTAAACCAATCATAGCAATTCATCAATCACTGATAGGACAACGAAAATCTACTCAGACATCATAGGATGGCAACACATCATTGGATAATAATATGAAGCATAAAGCACCATGTTCAAGTAGAGGGTACAGTGGGTTGCGGGAGAGTGGATCGCTGAATATAGATGGGGGACGGTGATGGAGCCGTTGGTGAAGATGACGGAGGTGTTGGTGTAGATCACCGTCACACGATGATGTCCCGAGCGGCGTTACGGCGCCGCCGGGAGAGAGGGGGAGAGAGATCCCCTTCTTCTTCTTCTTCTTTCTTGACCTTCTCCCTAGATGGGAGAAGGGTTTCCCCTATGGTCCATGGTATCCATGGCGGCGGAGGGCCGAGAGCCCCTCCGAGATTGGATCTCTCTCTCTGTGTCCTTCTGTTTTTGCGCTCCTAGATTTTTTCCTTTCACCGTTTCTTCAATTCCCGGAGATCCGTAACTCCGATTGGGCTGAAATTTTTACATGCTTTTCCCCCAGATATTCTCTTTATTGCGGAGAAAGAAGGGCCCCAACCCCCTTTGGGATTGGTCACAAGCCTGCCAGGCACGGCCCCACCCCCAGGCCGCGGCTAGGGGGCTTGTGACCCCCTCGGGCATCGTTTCGCGTTGATTCTTCTTCCCAAAAATCATAAATATTCCAAAACAATTCCTGTAGATTTTTTATTGCGTTTGGACTTCGTTTGGTATGGATAATCTGCGAAACAAAAAACATGCAACAAACAGGAACTGGCACTGGGCACTGGATCAATATGTTAGTCCCAAAAATAGTATAAAGTCGCCAAAAGTATATGAAAGTTGTAGAATATTGGCATGAAACAATCAAAAATTATAGATACGACGGAGACGTATCATTCCCCTGCTAGGCTGCCCTTGCCGGCCGAAATAGGAGGTCCTTGATACGTCCCAAACGTATCTATAATTTTCTGCTTGTTCCATGATCTTTTGGGTCACATTGTTACATGTTTTGCTTCACTTTTATATCATTTTACACATATTTGGACTAACCTACTAACTAAGTGCACCTAGTGCCAGTTTCTGTGTGTTGATGTCTTTTTTGAAGGGGCTTTTACCCAATTTTCTGAAGACCGAAAAAATCCAAAAATATATATAAAAAAATCAGTAAAACAGAAGCTTCAGGATCACCGAAGGAGGGCCAGAGGGGGGCCACGGGCCTCCCAGGCGGCTTGCTGGAGCGACCAGGGCCCAGGCCGCGCCAGGAGGTCGCCTGGGTGGGCCCCACCTCCTCCGGTGCCCTCTTCTGGCCTATATTTAGTGTTCCCTGAGGAAACCCTCGCAGACTCTGTGGAATCGCGGATTTCTCCATCGTTCCGCAGCCGCAGCGCTTCTGAGATCGGGAGCGTCAGGCGACCTCTTCTCGGCACCCTTCCGGAGGGAGGATTGACCTCCGGGAACTTCTCCACCACCATGGACGCTTCCCGGATGTGCCATGAGTTGTTTCCCTTGGACCATGAGTCCATGACCAGTAGCTATGTGATGTCTTCTCTCCAATCTTGTGCTTCAATGGTTAGTCCTTGTGAGCTGCCTTACATGATCAAGGCATCTATGTAATTATCTAGCTATTGCTATGCTCGGTTTGTTGGGATCTGATGGATTATGAGATTATGTTTAGATTGTTATGAGTTATATATTTGATTATACTTTTACATTCTGTTCCTTAGTGATTCTTGCATGTTCTCCATTGCTTTTTTATTGCTTTGGCCAAGTAGTAGATCGTAACTCCAAGAGGGAGCGTTATGCATGATTGTGGGTTCGGGCCCCTCGATATATAGCTTGAGTAACAGAAACATGAGACTAGGGGATGTGCTTGTTGCCACCAGGGATAAAACAACGGTGCTTGTGACCACGGTTGCAAGGATTGTTTACCTTACGCATAGTTCGTTAATGTAGTTGTCCATTGCTTTGAGTTTACACTTTGGGTGGGGCTCGCAACTTAATACCGGAGAGATGTTCTGGATAGATATCTCAAGGTGGATGATCGGTAAATAGATGTTGATGAATAAACGGTCTACTTGTCTTGGCGTATTGCCCATTACTATTGAACCTCATACTTTCAAGGAGCATAATTAGCATTGCAGTGCGATCATAATTCTATCAATTTCCCAACTGTGATTTGTTTACCCTAGCATAGTTGTTTATCGTCTTTTGGGAGAGAGACATCACTAGTGAACATCATGTGACTCCGGTCCATTCCACCATCATTGCTTACACCTCCACTATTTACCGCTTTATTTAATATTCCGTTGCAATCACTATTACCTTCCCGCTTGTGTTTTGGTCCTTTGCAAACTATAAGTCCGGAGAGATTGACAACCTCTCTATACTCGTTGGGAGCAAAGTTATTTGTTGTGTGTGCAGGTCCACATCTTCTGCTAGTGCCAGGGTGGAAGACACCTACTTGTTGAGCCTAGGAGTCCTCCTGGTTCGATAAACCTTACAGTCTCCGTGTAACGAGGGAAATTTGCTGCTGACTGCATCTCTACCTTCCACTTGGGGTCCAACGAGGGGCAAGAAGTATATACATCAACTCCGTGGGGTTCGATCTCCTGAGCCCCATGCACGTGACCCCCCCCCCCCCCCCGAGGTCTTCTTCGGTCGCGGCCTCCCGTACTCCGGGAGGGTGCCTCTCCCCTCGCGTGTCGCCCCTCCTAGGGCCATGCCGCGTCTTCCCCTTGGACCCCTCTTGCATGGCGATGAGGGGTCTCATGGGGCACTCAATGTCGATGAAACGGCCGCACGGGAGCCCCCAGCCCCCGAGCATGGACTCGGGCCGGATGATCCCTTTCGCGCTTCTCCTGCTCATCGTACAAGAGGCGAGGACCCCTGCTGGCCTCTGGAGCCTGTCGTGGGTTCGCCCGCCACGCCGTGGGGCTTGCTCCGCACCGCGGCCGACGCGCTTCAACGTCTGTGGGCGGGGCTAGCCAGTCACGAAGCCCGACGGGAAGGTAAGCGCCAACACCTTGCGTCGGGGTGGCGCTAGCTTGAGGTCGTCGTGAACCTCGGCCGCCTGCAGCGGGAGCACGCCCGCGCAGAGACGGAGGCATCCCTCGCTGTAGCAGTAGAAGCCCGTGAGCGCACTCTCACTGAGGCTCATGAGGCTGATTGTCGACACAGGGCCTCCGAAGATCGTCACAGCGAGCTTTGCACCCTCATCGCCAACCTCAAAGGGCAAGCCCCGCCGAGGGCCTCCTTGGGAGGGTCCGCCAACGGAGTCCTTTCTCGTCGGTTCTTGAGCATCCGCCGACTCGCTGGCGCTTGTAGAGGTGGAACACAGCCTGGAGCAGGAGCGTCTGGAGGTGAGGGAGCGCCAGTTGTCGCTTGCTGCGGAATCCCTTGCCTCTCGTGAAGCGAAGCTTCAGGAGGAAATAGACAAGGGGATGGCGGAGGCTCGACGTTCCCTCCTTCTCGACTACCGTGCGAAGTTGAGGCTCCAGGAGTCCCGTTTCCTCGAGTGCCGTGGTTGCCTGCAAAATGAGGTCAATGCCCTCCGGTGAAGGTTGGATCAGGAAGTGGAACTCCGACAGGTCGCGTTGGACGCACAGGCCACTGCCGAAGGTAAACTGTCTCATATCTTCAAACAAGTGAAAAGCGCGGCTTCCCTGGTTGGAGAGGCTTCCGAAGACGCGACCCGCGGTCGCAGCCTCCAACTTGAGCGCTCCTGGATGTTTCGATCCCTCGACGGGAGGGCTTCCCGTGCACTGAGCGGCATCGATTGCCGGGTACTTGGGATTTCTCTATGGCGTCGTGGAGCACCTAGAGACGGGCGTCGGGAAGGCCCTCGCGCTTGCGGAGGAGAAGAGCCATGACCTTTTGGGTCAAGCGGCCACGGACGTGTTCAGCCATCTCCTTCGCCTCGACCCCGACTGTGACTTTGCTACGGTGCTGGATCCGGTGCTAGAGTCGATCTGCGCCGCCCTCGCCGAATGGGTTGAGGCTCACGTGGAAGACTTGGTGACAAGGCTTGCTCCTGAAGGCGGCAGCGTGGGTTCCAATGATGATGTGTCCTTATGATCCACCGCCTCGTCTTCCTGATAGGTTCATGTGTTAAGTTAAACAACAACTAGGACGTGTCTGGTGGGTACCTTTTAATGTGTTTCCCGATGACGAGGTATGCATGACGCTTCCCTTTTGAGTGTGGCTGTTGCTAACCCGTGATGTCGCCATGATGATGATTTGGCTCACGAGCGTGGCCTCGTTCGTGGCGCCTCCTTCCTGCTTTTGGGGCGGTTTGAGGACCCTTTCGTCACTCTGTGTCTGAAGGTCCCGGTCCCGCACATTTCCCTACCGCCATGAGGTGCAACCTGTTACCAAGGTTTCTCCTCACGTGGCAAAGCTCCGATGCCCTCGGGGCCGAGTGGCTTTGCGACCAATAAGGCCCCTGAGGCGTGCTGCTCAAGAGCCCCCTTTGACACTCAAGCCGCTCTACGTCGTCAGGCCCCAGTCCCGCACATTTCCCTCCCACCGTGAGGCTCGCGCTTCACAGGGCGGGACCCCTCCACTCCTGGCGCCGACCGAAACTCCCGGACGTCGCCAACAGTGGCGAGTGGCATTATGACCGGTAAGACTCCTGAGGCGGAGCCAATGAGCCCCCCTTTTGGCGCTCGAGTGATTCCGCACTCTGCCCCTTTTTGCGATTGCCTCGGGAGAACCAGAGGCCTCCCGATGTTCTCACGATACACCAATCAGAGCGAAGGGAGAAGGAGAACACGAGTTCGGCAAAATGAGAGAACATAGAAATGAAATCCCTGCCCTTCTTTTCTTTTCAAAACATTAAGCAGAGAAACCTGTGAGCCCTCGACTGCTCAAAATACAGAAGAAAGGGGAAGGCCCTAATGGGCCTCAACTTGAAACGCAATGAAGGAACGAGAAAAGGCTGCATCCGGCATCCTAGCTATTCAGCTCCTCCTTCTCCCCCAGCACTGAGCATAGGGCTTCCACTAGGCGTGGTGTGGACCCGTTCCGCATCCTCAGGTGGGGGGGGGCCTCGGCATATACTTCCTCGGCTCGTTATTACGTGAGAGTGTCACGGTGGGGGTGTATATGGGAGGTCGCGAGGACGCTTTGGCCTCGCGAGTGTCCCTACCCCCGAAGCATTATGCGCCTGATTCCGGAAGTCATTGGTAGACTGTGTTGATTCCTCCGTCTTCTCCACTAGGCATGGTGTGCACCCCTTTCGCGTCCTCGGGGGGGCCTGGGCGTATACAGCCTCGGCTCGTTATTACGTGAGAGTGTCACAGGATGAAGTAGGTTCTGGAATAATTGAAGGACGATGCAAGGTCAATACAGAGGTGCGCTGAGGCGTTGTAGGGGCGGCGCTGAGGTGTTACGGGTCGATGCAGGTCCCAAGGATGCTTTGGGATCCCCATGCCCCATGGGCACGTGCCCCGCTCGTGGTCCCCGTCTCGTAGCGGCGTGGCGTGGCCCGCCCTGAGCGAGCCCTCGAGTGAGGGGGCGCCCGCTGGCAAGAAGGCTCGCCCGGGTGGTGGGTGCTGAATCGCTCGGGCCCCCCGGGTTCCCTGAATGGTACCCTAGGCCTCGCCCCTGCTGGTAACTAAACGAAGCCTGCGCCAGTGACATGGGCATGTATTCCATCCTCAGTCCCAAGGTGGGCGTCAGGCACCCTGGGGGAAAGTGTGGGTATACCACCCCCGGCCTCCAGGTTGGGATCGTCTGGCCCGGGAACATGGGCGTATGTTCCACCCTTAGTCCCCAGGCTAGGGCCCCTCGACCTGGACATGAGGGTGGATCCACCCTGTCCGAGGCAAGAGGTTCCCGGTCCCCAGACCCAGACGTGTGCCTGGGGAAGCTCTCAACCAGCAGGTGTGCCCCGCGAGTGCACCCATGTTGGGTGTCCTCACGAAGCCACCCCCTCAAATCACCCCCACAGTGTTGGTCATACCTGTTCGCACGGGGGCTGTCTGTGAGGTCGCACGCGTGCCTCCTGCTGTAGTGACGGTCTGCTTTATCTCCTCCGTAGCCCATAGGTGCGCCGATGCGGTTGTCGTTGGACCGTGTGAGCCCCCGGGGGTTGATGTAGTCAGGCCTCCCGTACTCCCTCCATGATCCGTGAAGTACGTCAGGGGATGCTGGGTGACACCTTCCCAGTGGGGCCGAATCCCGTACCCCCATCTGCTCCCGCCGGATCTCTAGTAGGAGCAAGCTCGGGTGGAGGTTTTGGGCGCGCCCTCGTGGTCCTTCCGTTGCAATTCCTGGCGATGCGGGCCGACGGACACGGCTTGCGCGGGAATGAGGTTGGGCTTCGTCGGCGGTGATGAGCCCGAGGTGGCGCGATTGACCTCCGATGCGGCGTTGGCATGCGGTGCGCTGGCGCCTGAGCTCATGCGCCACCAGTAGCGCGACATACCTATGCATCGGGTGCTGATAAGCTCGGACGAGAGAAGGGGCTACTAAGACGTGCGAAAGGGTCGAGGCGACGTGGCGACACTGTATGGTTGGTGAAGACGGCAACCCCCGGCGCCCACCGGAAGCCTATCCAGCGTGGACGTCGGCCGTCAAGGTGGCTGAACATAGCTGGGCGTCTTGGCCCGCCCGCACCGTCCGTGACATGCGGGCAACCCGCCTCTCCGCGCGGATTCATCGTTTCCCCGCCATGGGTGCGGTCAGTTTCGGTGACCTGACCTTGGGAGAGACCTTGACACGCCCCTACCTGGCGTGCCAAATGTCGGATTTCGGGCTCCGCAAAACCCTAAGGATTCGAACTCTGGGGCGTGTACGAAGATCTCTCTCCAGTTCGCCTCGCCTAGCCCTCTACTCGATGGAAACGACGAAGGACTCACTCGATGGTGAGGGAAACACAGAACACAACAGTTTACCCAGGTTCGAGCCGCTGCGAAGCGTAAAACCCTACTCCTGCTTTTGGTGAATTGCCTCTCGCGAAGGTTGGTGGATGAACTCGTACAGTGCTCTCGATCCTCCGGAGGTTGGGTGGCTTTGTGTGTTGCTCAAGGGTGAGAATGAACCAATCCCCTACCAAGTGTTCTACCCTCTCTCTTTATAGCGGGGGCCCGGGTCCTCTTCCCTCATAGATTCGGCGGGAAGGAATCCCAAAGCGGCCAATTTTGAAGTGGAATAGGGGAACATGCTCCCCTGTACAAAGGTGGTCTTCGCGTGCAAAGTAACAGCCCCGTGCTGCTGGGACGGGCCCGAGGATGAGGTTTGCCCTACTGGCGGGCGGCAGCGGCTTTGTTGCACGAGAAGGGAAACCTTTGGAAGATGTCTTTGGAGCCCCGGTATGCTCCCGCCCCTTTTCCACAAAAGGGGAAACTGTTCCATCTTGTCGTCTGCTGTTCGCGTGTCCTTCCCTTGCGTCACCCTTCAGTCGTGAGGCCCGCACTTGCCTCGAAATATCCGCCGCTACGGAGGGGTCCTGAGGAGGCCCCGACGGTTCTTCATGCTGCTGCTCCTCGCGAGGCTTGGCCCCTCGCGAGGGCCTTGTCCCAGATGACATCGTTCCAGTTGATCTTGGGTAGGTGAAGTGCGCCAGCCCTTGGCCACAGGCAGGCAGGTCTGTGTATCCCCATTCCCAGAACGTCGACACACTCGTCACCGTCTATGTGATCGGACCTAGCAGTTCGCCGCACGGTGTTGCTCCTGCACGCACGGGTACCATTAGAGGCGGTGCACTTGCGCCACTCCGACAAACCTATATGTGGGATCCGGCGACCGGTTGTTCGAGGGAGAGCGGACGAGGAGGAGACAAACCTCGCGGATGCTCTAGCACAACTCTACTTCCGTTGCACGATACTGCGCTTCTAGTAGTAACGATCTGTTATGCATCTCCATAGCATGATCTTGGATGTTGTGCGTGTAGGAAAGTTTTATTTTGCATGCGATGCACCTACGACATAACCCAACACTACATAAGTATATCAATCCACTAGATTTTTCCTTGGGTTTTGTTTAGATTTAAGTTCTCCATAGCTCCAACTCACATCCTTCGTTTGTCTTCTACGGCTAGACCAATACGTCATAGAACCCCACTTCCATCGATTAAGCTTTTGTCTTGTATTCGCAACATCTCAATTGCAATTTCAGTTTCTTGCTTGTTCTTCATTTGCGTGCAGGAAATAGACCGCCGTAGTCAGGTTCACCGTGCTCTAGCATGTTCAGTAACTTCTCGGAGTTGATTTAGCGATTACTAAGGTGCGATGTCTATCATCTACTCCACCAACAATGATAGTCACCATCTTACTGAAAGACATGACACCTTCGCCTCTATCATCTACTCCCCTCGTTCCTAAATATAAGCCCTTTTAGAGATTCCACTGCAGATTACATACGGAGCAAAATGAATGAATCTACATTTTAAATATGTCTATATACATTCATATATTCTCCATAGTAAAATCTCTAAAAAAGACTTATATTTAGGAATGGAGGAAGTAGCTCGCTCGACTTATGGACATCTGGTAGCAGAATTTAATAACTCGCTGGCTCTTGAGAAGTTTATTCCACATAAAGATTAGGAGAGACCAAAATAGAGTAGCACATCATTTGGCATACTATAGTTGCACCGCGAATACTGTGACGATGTGGTTTCACCATATCCCACATTGTATTGAGGATCTCCTCCCTCTTTATTGTAAATCTATAAACTACCCCCCCCCCCCCGGGAAAAAGGTACCTCTCAATGGACAAGCCATCATTTGCGCACTGTCCGGACACGTCACCCATTTCTAAAGTAAACTTTGTCCTCATCAAACCCTTTTAAAAGAAGAGTTATTGAGATGTGCATGGATTTGGGAGAAAGTCTTAGAATATACTCCCTCGGTCTAAAATAACTTGTCATAGAAATAAATGTTTTTAGACGTATTTTAGTTCTGAATACATTCACTTTTTTTTATTTTGACGATAAGTAATTTCGGACGAAGGGAGTAGATACTTGTTACGCAATAAATGTATCTACACCCCCATTATCTTTCAAAGTCGGCCTATAAAGTCATTTAGTTAGCAAACATTTATCTTTATCTAAAGGTCCTCGGTCTGGATCCCCTTGGTCATTTTCTTAACACCATCTTTTATATTAATTAATCAAAAGAGACTTTCCATCGTTCACACACGGGAGATCACATCTGACCCTTCCACGTCGCTCCCGTGGGCGACGGGGAGGGCTCCCCAGCCACCACCTCCAGCAGTCTCCTCTCCCTCCCTCCTTCCTCGCCACCGTCTAAGGACGCGGCCGGGCAAAGCCTAGCTGACGCCGCCGATCCGGTCGGCGTAGGCGGCGGCGGGGATTTCCCTTCTCCTCGTTCGATGTCGTGGGGCACGGGATGACGGCTTCGGCGACGGCGTCATGCGGATCCAAGGCACGACGACGCAGTAGCTCCCGGAGGCGGCGCGTGGCGGCGCGGGTGGAGATTGGCTGGGCGTGGCGTGCCGGTCGGCTGGACTTGGCTAGGAGATGAAGATGGAGCTGGGTGTGGCCGGTGGCGGTGGCAGCGATGGCGTTCAGTCGGGATCTGGTCTTGGCGGTGGCGACGAGGACGGCTAACCCGGATCCGACCATGGTGGTGGCGGCGTCTCCTCCGTCGGGGATGACGGGCCAGGTGGTGGGTCTTTGTGGCGGCACCGGTGACGGCGGATCTTGGGATCCCGTGACCGGGCTCGTCGCAGGATTCGGTATTGGCTGTGAATGAGGGAGACATAGTTGCCAGTGAAACCGAGCCGACGGCGGACGATGGCGGCGTTCTGCACCGTTACCTTGATGAAGGCTTCGTCCTGTAACTACTATCGATCCACTCGTGCTGCTCAAGGGGAAACCCTAGGATCTGGTTTGGCAGATCGAACGATGGCGGCATCGCGGTGTCGTTCCTCTCTAGGGAGTATCGTTTGTGGATCAGCGCTGGAAGACAGAGGCAGGAGGTGGAGCGTCTTCGTCCTGCACGGAGCTTCGATGGTGATGTCAGGTCATGCCTGGCCGACAGGTGCTACGCTTTGTTATGTCTGTTCGGCAGGTGGTATGCACGACAGATCTTACGAGTCTTCGCGTTTGGATGGATGAGCGCAGGGAGGTCGATCCACTCGTGTTGCTCTAGGGGAAACCCTAGGATCTGGTTTTCCAGATCGGACGATGGCGGCATTGCGGTGTCGTTCCTCTCTAGGGAGCATCGTTTGTGGAGAAGCGCTGGAAGACAGAGGCAGGAGGTGAAGCGTCTTCGTCGTGCACGGAGCTTTAATGGTGATGTCAGGTCATGTCTGGCCGACATGTGCTACACTTTGTCATGCCTATTCGGCAGGTGCTACGCACGACAGATCTTACAAAGTCTTCGCGTCTGGATGGTTGAGCGCAGGGAGGTGGCACCGTTGGGCGCTGTGGTGGCATCGACGGATGGCTGGACTGGCATGGATGATGCGGATTTCTCTCCTGAAGATGGGTTAGCGGTTCGATGATGATGGCGGCTTCTAAAACATGTGTGTGTGGTGTACGCTTTAAGTCTGCTGCATCGGATGTTAGTTCCGATACGTTATGTGGATGGATCGGCGACGACACCGGTTTAGGTATGGGGAGTGAGAACACTCCACATTATCGCGTTTTGTAGGTGTGAGTGGGGGCTTGAGGTGGCTTGATGTATGTTTCTGTCAGACCTTTGTTAAATAAGTAATAAAGATGGTTGTATATATCGATTGATGCAGAGGCCGAGGGTCTTAACCTCCTTTTCCAAAAAAAATACAAAATTCGTCATACAGGGCGGTACATCATTAACAAGAATACCATCCGATCAATTGTCAAAGCTGAACTTTGCAATTAAATGAGCCACCACATTGGCCGAACCGTTAATTTTGTGAATTTGTAAACTACTCTCTCCGTTCCTAAATATAAGTCTTTTAAGAGATTTTACTAAATTTTTACATATGAAGCAAAATGAATGATTCTATAGTTTTAAATATGTCTATATACATTCGTATGTAGTCCATTAGTGAAACCTTTAAAAAGACTTATATTTAAAAACAAAGGGAGTATTAAATAGCTTAGAAATACCCCTTGGTCATTAGACTACAGTGGCACAAAATATCCCACCTGGTGAGGCGATACAGTTATACGTATCGTGGTGATATCCATTCTTCGGATATCGGGTTCTCTAATTATCGGGATAACAAAAGGGGAGCGCTACGCGTCCGTCGGATGATTTTTCAAAATTATTCGTCACCTAGCTAGTCGTCGGATGCCGATCTAACGCCCCACATCCCCGCCGCATGGTGAGTAGTTATTTCCTGAAACGACGCTCGAGTTGCGGAAACTTTCGCTTTGTTGCAAGAAATAAACTTTGGATCCGTTAATTCCCGAAACAACGGTCGAGTTTCAGAAACAATTTGCTTGTTGCAGATTTTTTTTTTTCTTCGTCTTTCTGTAACGTAGGTATTTTTACGGAAGAATTTTTTGCAACAACGGTCGAGTTTCAGGAATTTTTGCAACGAAAGTCACGTTGCAGCCGGGATCCATGCTCAATGGAGAGTCGGGCGCACGAGCAGGGACGCATCTCCAGCGAGGCAGAGAAGCTCCCCGGCGGTGGGAGCTCGCCGGCGTCCGTGCCGCACACCTCCTCGTTCGCCGCGCGAGGTGGGGATCCGGCGAGGGGCTGGATCTCGTCGGCGAGGTGGGGATCCGGCGAGCTGGCGAGGACCGACGGCGGCGGCGGTTCGCCGGACTCCGACAGGCTCGTCCCCAGTAGCAGAGGAGCCACGACGAGGAACCTGGAGTGCTCCAGATTCAGCCCCGTTCCTGAAACAACGCTCCAGTTTCTGAAACAACGAGCCAGTTTTGAAAAATGGTTCGTGACCGAGGCGAGATCTAACGGACGAGCAGGCGACGGATGAATCAACCGGATCAGCCGGTGAGAAGTAATCTTTTCTCATAACAAAAATAAGTTTCCAAAACATTCTTCCTCACTGAACACTGATGATGATTTGGTAGAACCGTTTATGTTTTGGAATCAAATAGGCAGTAGTGATTCAGCAAGAAGTACTGGTGGAGCAGCATAGCCACATCAAAGTTGTTGGCTGGTCGTTTAGGGTGTGTTTGGTTGGAGGGATATCCTCCCAGGGACAGGGATAACCACTTTTTTCTGTGGTTGCCATGCGTTTGGATCTGGGCCGAGGAGGGATAGAGTCAACCAGATGCTGGGAATATTCTTCAAAAAAAGGGATGTGGCCAACCGCCAAAAACGGGCGGGCGGTGGCAACCACTCTAGGGCGGCCGGCGCGGCCGACGCGGGAGGCGCGGGAGAGGCGGTCGGCGCGGGAGGAGGCGGCCGGCACGAGAGGCGCGGCCGGCGCGGGAGGAAGCTACCGGCGCGGGAGGAGGCGGGTGGCGGCCAGCGTGGGAGGAGGCCGGCGCGGGGGGGCGCGGGTGTCGGCCGGCGCGGGGGGAGGCAGCCGGCGCGGCGGGCGCCGGTGGCGGCCGGCGCGGGAGGAGGCCGACGCGGCAGGATCCCATCCTCCCAACCGAACAAAAAAAGGGATAACCCTATCCTTCCAACCAAACAAAAAAATGGCTATCCCCAGCCACCTGGTTGGGGATACCCACAACCACCCTAGTCTATCCCTCCAACCAAACACACCCTTAATGTAGCAGTACGATTGCCGATCAGGTCCACGGCATATGCAGATATTTTGCATGAAGATATTAATAGATACTCCCTCCGTTCCTAAATATAAGTCTTTGTAGAGATTTTATTAGTGAACTACATACGGATGTATATAGACATATTTTAGAGCGTACATTCAATCATTTTGCTTCGTATGTAGACACATACTGAAATCGCTTAAAGGACTTATATTCAGGAACGGAGGGAGTATTTTGCAACCATTGTCGTATCTGCATGCCAAGGGTGACCAGCTCACGGCATGGACCCGCACAAAACGAAATGGAGATGGACTGCGAAAGTATCTTTCTACCACCCAGGAGCAAATGCTCCTCCTGGTGTAATGGTAAAATCAAGAAATTTCAAAATAAGATTGTGCATACTTTCACAAATGTATGCTATGCATGCAAAATTTTATCGCAAAATCATATTGATGAAAGTCGTGCCAAAAAAACAAAAATCAAAGCTTCTAAATGCTTTTGTAAGTAAATTTTTTAAAGCATCGATTTTGTCTTTTTTACCACGTCTTCCACCAAGATCATTTTGCGGATGAAATTTTGCATCCACAACAAATATTTGTAAAAATAAGCCACAAAAAAAATTCAGAATATTTGGAATTATTATTATTATTATTTCAGGAGCAGCATTTGCTCCTGGTTGTAGAAACTCCAGGTCGAGATCGGTTGGTCCTATTTAATCAAAACACCCTGTTTATTCATCGCAAAAAAAAACATCATGTTTATAAAATTTGTGATTTTTTTCAAAATTTGAATCACATGTCTTTATGTCAACATCCAATGAACGACCATATAAAGACTACAGAGAAACGCAGGAGTGTCTCCAATGCCGTCGAAGAACATCGGCACATCGCTCTGCCAAGAACACACATGTAGGCATGTAGCAAAGTACTCCCACCATACCATAATTCTTGTCTTAGGTTTATCTAGAAATAGATGTATCTAAATAGTATAACATGACTAGATACTTTCATACTTAGACAAATCTAAGACAAGAATTTTGAGACGGAGGGAGTAGCAAACACGTCATCCAAGGAACAAAGGGCCTTCACAACCGAAACGGCCAAAAGCACTTTGCATGACAAGGAGTGTTGTCGGAGCCAGGAGAGAGCATCGTTCCACCGAGACAACGTTGCAACAACACCCTCACCATCGATCAGCGGCCAACACAACTTTAACTTGCGTAAATTCGGGTGATTGATGCCCTGTTTGTTTCATAAGTCCTAGGACTTTTTTAAGTCCCAACTTATAAGTCATAAGTCCTTACCTGTTTGTTTACAGGGACTTATAAGTCCCGAGTCACTACCTGTTTGTTTACAGGGACTTATAAGTCCTTGTTGCACCTAATAATACACTTGTTCACATGGATCGTCATCAGCCAACGCGTACGGCACACAGGATAAGCACCGCTGCAACGAGGCTCGGGAGAGGGCCTGTCCGGCGATTGGAGGCACCGCTGCAACGAACCGAGGCAGAACGAACTGAGGCGGGGCGACGACGGGGCGGCGAACCGAGGCAGAACGAACCGAGGCGGAGCGGCGACGGGGAGGCGACCGGAGCGAGAGGAGGGGCGGCGACGGGGCGAGAGGCGGGGCGGCGACTGGGCGAGAGGCGGGGCGGCGACTGGGCGAGAGGCGGGGCGGCGGCGGCGATTGGACCGAGAGGCGGGGCGGCGTGCAGGGAACGAGCCTAGAGCGACGCGGGATAGGTCCGGCCCGGGATAAGTCCCAATAAGCTCCTTCCTAAGGCCCTGTTTGTTTCATAAGTCCTAGGACTTTTTAAAGTCCCAACTTATAAGTCATAAGTCCCTACCTGTTTGTTTACAGGGACTTATAAGTCCCGAGTCCCTACCTGTTTGTTTACAGGGACTTACAAGTCCATGTTGCACCTAATAAAATACACTTGTTCACATAACCCTTGTTCATACAAATGAATTGCAGAATAGTGACAACCGAAATAACAATTGTTCATAACACTTGTTCGACCGGGCGGCGACGGGGCGGGGGCGGCGACGGACCGGGCGGCGACGGGCCGGTGGGCCGGCGGCGATTGGGGCGGCGACCGACGAGGAATAGGGCGGTGCGAGCGACGAGGGGTAGGGCGGCGGCCACTGGATCGATGCGGGAGACTTTTTCCGCGGGCCTAACCAGCAATAAGTCTCAATAAGCTCCTACTAGAGAGTCTTATTTGATAAGTCCCAAATCACCATAATAAGTCCCAATAAGTCCCTTGTGTTTGGTTTAGGTGGGACTTATAGGGACTTTTTTAAGTCCCAAAACCAATAAGTCCCTGGAAACAAACACCCTCTAAGAGTCTTATTTGATAAGTCCCAAATCACCACAATAAGTCCCTTGTGTTTGGTTTAGGTGGGACTTATTGGGACTTTTTTAAGTCCCTAAACCAATAAGTCCCTGAAAACAAACACCCTCTGAGTGAGCTAGTAGCTTTTTTTTGCGGGAGAAAATTATATCACTATCTCAATAGTACGTACAATCAATAGTAGCTAAGTTCATAGCCTCCGGTGGGCCTGGCCCAAACCAGGTCATAATCCTACCTTCAGAACGGGTAAACATAGCTATACTATCACCAACCTCATTATGGCTACGACTTAGGAGTACATGAGTAATACTCCTACTAGATTCACGAAAAGACATAAGATACTTTATCTTTTTGATGAGAGAAGTGTAAACCGATCTGTCCATCTCTTTTGCTTGTATCAACTTAACTACAACAAGATAATCGATCTCGATCTCATTGGAGGCGTGAGGGGTAATCTACTTCTTCAACTCGCCCAACCAAGGCGACTTCTATTGCAAAGGTAATGTCATGCATATTTAAACATTAAGTGCACAGAAAAAACAGTTGTTGGGAATGTCCCGAAACGATGATTACATGGCTCATCAAGGCCAGAGATTTTCTATGTTACAATCCGGTGGCAAGATTTCTCCGGGTTCAATCTTCTCTCCAGCCCGGAGCTTCAAAGAGCCGCCATGCCTAAGCCATGGCCGGGTCACCCTGTGCTGAGGTTTAGGGGTCTTGGATCTGGAAGTTGTCCACATCCCATGTGTAATTGATCAAGGCGTGAAATTCAGCTTCGTCTGTTAAGATCATTAGGGGCAAAAAGAGGCTTATGGTGCTGAGGTGCTAAGTCCGAAGGCGCGAAACTGGGAACCGCCACGCGTTTCCCTTCATCATCATAAGTTGCTTGATATTTCAGAAGATCAAGGCTTTCAGCAAGGTGGCTTGCTGCAGGGCGAATGTCCTTTATGCATTGCGCGTAGTCTTCTTGTGTGAATTCTGAGTTGTCATCCTTATATTCACAGAAGCCGCCATCTATTTCATCTGGCTTAAGTTCTGGAGCATAAGATAGTGCCCGGCTAATGGCCGCCATCACCCCCTTGCGCGCGGATGATTTCCTTATTTTAGCCATATGTTGAGGAATAGTTGAGAGTCGCCTCAGCATGTCCTTGATCTACTTTACTGGGTCTTTATTTCCCTAGACAACCTTCACGGTCAGCAAGCCGCCAGCATAAAGTTGCTCCATCAGAGTATATATGGCCTTTGGCTTCAAAACCGAATCATCTTGAAGGCTGGCGGATCGAAGGCCTATAAAGGAACACATGAGATATAAGTCGCCGAGCGCTTTTTGTCCTTCGCAACAGTGATAACAGATTTTATGAGGGACTTACCAAAGATAGTGTTGGTCATTTTGGAGATGTGTTGGCGCAGGCCAGTCAATTCTGTTGTGGTCGTTGCCAGTTGACCCTCGGCTTTCTGTGCTCGTTTTATAAGGGTGGTTTGTTCTACTACGATTGACTCCTGATAACTGAGGTATTCAGACCTGACATGTCCAAGTTCTGCCCTCGTAGCCCGGAGTTTTTCCTCTAGTACGGCCCTGGCGTCTTGTTGGCATCCCAGGCTTTTTGTCATCTCGCTTAGGGATGCGTCAGCCTGACTGATAGTCTCCTACAAAATCAAGCAAGAAAGATGAGTGACCTTAATATTATTTGGTTACCCTGAAAAGCGTGTTGGGTAACGTAGTAAATTCAAAAAAATTCCTATGCCATACAAGGATATATCTATGGAGAGACCAGCAATGAGAGAGGTTGTAGAGCATCTTCATACCTTTGAAGATCGCTAAGAGGAAGCGTTACTATGAACGCGGTCGATGGAGTCATACTCGTAGCGATTCAAATGCGATTAGTTCCGATCTATGTGCCGAATCACGGCACCTCCGCGTTCAACACACGTACAGCCCGGTGACGTCTCCCACGCCTTGATCCAGCAAGGAGGAGGGAGAGGTTGAGGGAGAGCTCCGGCATCACGACGGCGTGGTGGCGGTGGAGCTACGAGGTCTCCCGGCAGGGCTTCGCCAAGCACCGTGGGAGAGGAGAAAGAGGAGAAGGACGGCTGCGCCGA
This sequence comes from Hordeum vulgare subsp. vulgare, assembly GCF_904849725.1. Classification (NCBI taxonomy): domain Eukaryota; kingdom Viridiplantae; phylum Streptophyta; class Magnoliopsida; order Poales; family Poaceae; genus Hordeum; species Hordeum vulgare. The sequence continues at coordinate 369,569,937 of NC_058519.1, forward strand.
GAGAGAGATTTCGTGTGTCCCAAATCAGCCAAAACCTCCATTATATATAGGGGAGAGGGAGAGGGGAGACCCATTTAGGGTTCCCACCCCCAAAGGGTGTGTCAGCCCCATCTAGGGCTGGTGGTGGCGGCCAGGGCAAGAGAGAGGGGAGTGGCGCACCCCAGATGGGCCATAAGCCCATCTGCACTAGGGTTTCCCCCCCTTCCCTCTCTTGTGGCGCCTTGGGCCTAGGTGGGAGGCGCACCAGCCCACTCTAGGCTGGTTCCCTTCCACCTTTTGGCCCATGCTAGCCTTTGGGGCTGGTGGCCCCTCCCGGTGGGCCCCCGAAACCCTTTCGATGGTCCCGGTACATTACCGGTGTCGCCCGAAACAATTCCGGCGACCAAATCCTCACTTCCTATATATAATTCTTTACCTCCGGACCATTCCGGAGCTCCTCGTGACATCCGAGATCTCACCCGGGACTCCTAACAACCTTTGGTAACCTCGTATAACAATTCCCTATAACCCTAGCGTCATCGAACCTTAAGTGTGTAGACCATACGGGTTCGGGAGGCATGCACACATGACTGAGACACCTTTCCGGCCAATAACCATCAGCTGGGTCTGGATACCCATGGTGGCTCCTGCATGTTCCACGATGATCTCATCGGATGAACCACGATGTCAAGGATTCAATCAATCCCGTATACAATTCCCTACCGGTATAGAACTTGCCCGCGATTCGATCTTCGGTATCCCCATACCTCGTTCAATCTCGTTGCCGGCAATTCTCTTTACTCGTTCCATAGCACATCATCCCGTGACTAACTCCTTAGTCACATTGAGCTCATTATGATGATGTTCTACCGAGTGGGCCGAGAGATACCTCTCCGTTACACGGAGTGACAAATCCCGATCTCGATTCGTACCAATCCAACAGATACTTTCGGAGATACCCGTAGTGCACCTTTATAGTCACCTAGTTACATTGTGACGTTTGATACACCCAAAGCACTCCTACGGTATCCGGGAGTTGCACAATCTCATGGTCGAAGGAAACAATACTTGACATTAGAAAAGCTTTAGCATACGAACAACACGATCTAGTGATATGCTTAGGATTGGGTCTTGTCCATCACATCATTCTCCTAATGATGTGATCCCGTTATCAATGACATCCAACATCCATGATCCGGAAACTATGATCATCTATTGATCAACGAGCTAGCCAACTAGAGGCTTGCTAGGGACACATTGTGATCTATTTATCCACACATGTATTACTGTTTCCTGTTAATATAATTATAGCATGAACAATAGACGATTATCATGAAGAAGGAAATATGATAATAACCATTTTAGTATTGCCTCTAGGGCATATTTCCAACAGTCTCCCACTTGCACTAGAGTCAATAATCTAGTTCACATCACTATGTGATTGCAATGAATTCAACACCCATACAGTTCCGGGGTTCGATCATGTCTTGCTTGTGAGAGAGGTTTATAGTCAATGGGTCTGAACCTTTCAGATCCGTGTGTGATTTACAAATCTGTATGTCATCCTATAGATGCTACTACGACCCATCTGGAACCATTCCAAATGATTTCTCCACTATACGAATCTGGTTTACTACTCATAGTCCTCCGGAATAGTGACAAAGCTTGCATCGACGTAACTCCTTTACGACGAACTCTTTAATCACCTTCATAATTGAGAAAAATTCTTTAGTCCATTAGTTACTAAGGATAACTTCGACCGTTGTCCAGTGATCCATTCCTGGATCACTCTTGTACGCCACGACTAACTCATGGCAAGGCACGCTTTAGGTGCGGTACACAACATAGCATACTTGTAGAGCCTACGGTTGATGCATAGGGGATGACATTCGTCCTTTCTCTTTCTTCTGCCGTGGTCGGGCTTTCAGTCATACTCAAATTTACACCTTGCAACATAGCCAAGAACTCCTTCTTTGCTGATCTATTTTGAACTCCTTCAAAAACTTGTCAAGGCATGCATTTCGTTGAAAGTTCCATTAAGCACGTTGATCTATCTTTATAGATCTTGATGCTCAACTCTCAAGTAGCTATATCTAGGTTTTCCTTTGAAAAAACTCCTTTCAAACAACCCTCTATGCTTTGCAGAAATTCTACATTATTTCCGATCAACAGTATGTCAACCACATATATTCATCAGAAATTCTATAGTGCTCCCACTCACCTTTTGGAAATACAAGTTTCTTACAAACTTTGTATAGAACCAAAAACTTTGATTATCTCATCAAAGTGTATATTCCAACTCCGAGATGCTTGCTCCAGTCCATAGAAGGATCGCTGGAGCTTTGCATACTTGTTAGCACCGTTTAGGATCGACAAAATCTTCTGGTTGTATCACATACAACCTTTCCTCAAGGAAACCATCGAGGAAACAATATTTTGACATCCTATCTGCAATATTTCATAAATGATGCAGCAACTGCTAACATAATTTCAACAGACTTTGAGCATCGCTACGAGTGAGAAAATCTAATCGTAGTCAACACTTTGAACTTTGTCGAAAACACCTTTGCGACAAGTAGGGCTTTCTTAATGTTGACTTTTCACCATCATCGTCTATCTTCCTTTTAAAGATCCATTCACAGTTAATAGTCTTATGACCATCAAGTGGTTCCTCCAAAGTCTATACCTTATTTTTCATACATGGATCCTCTCTCGGATTTCATGGCCTCCACCCATTTGTTGGTAACCGGGCCCACCATCGCTTCTCCATATCTCGTAGGTTCATTGTTGTCCAACAACATGACCTCTAAGACAAGTTTACCATACCACTTTGTAGTAGTACGCATCCATGTCCGCCTACGAGGGTGTTGGTAGTGACTTGATCCGAAACTTCATGATCACCATCATAAGCTTCCACTTCAATTGGTGTAGGCGCCACAGGAACAACTTCCCGCACCCTGCCACACACTGGTTGAAGTGATGGTTCAAAAACCTCATCAAGTATCCACCATACTCCCACTCAACTCTTTCAAGAGAAACCTATCCTCAAGAAAGGACCCGCTTCTAGAAGCAAACACTTTTGCTTCCGGGTCTGAGATAGGAGGTATACCCAACTGTTTTGGGTGTCCTATTGCTACCTCTTGAGCTTGCATTGGTTTTTCCCTTGAAGAGGAAAGGGTGATGCAGCACAGTAGCAGTAAGTATTTACCTGAGTTTGAGAACCAAGGTATCAATCCAGTAGGAGTATCAAGTTGAGGCACCAATGTACATGCGCAAAAACAAACAAACTTGCACCCAACGCTATAAAGGTATTGTCAATCCCTTCACGATTATTTGCAAGGTGAGATCAGAAGGTGGAAAGTGCAACAAAGTAAAAGTGTAGATCTGAAAATATGATGTGAAGTAGACCCGAGGGCCAAAGTGTTCACTAGAGGCTTCTCTCATGATATCAAGTATTACGGTGGCTGAACGAATTACTGTCGAGCAATTGATAGAATCTCCCAAAGTCATGATGATATCTAAGGCAATGATCATACATATAGGCATCACGTCCGAGACAGGTAGACCGATACTATATGCATCTACTACTATTACTCCACACATTGACCGCTATCTAGCATGCATCTAGTGTATTAAGTTCATAACAAACGGAGTAACGCCTTAAGCAAGATGACATGATGTAGAGGGATAAATTCATGCAATATGATATAAACCCCATCTTTTTACCCTTGATGGCAACAACACGATGCGTGCCTTGCTACCCCTTCTGTCACTAGGTGAGGACACCGCACGGTATGAACCAAAATCCAAGCACATCTCCCATTGCAAGAATTATAGATCAAGTTGGCCAAACGAAACCCACAACTCGAAGAGAATTACAAGGATACGAAATCATGCATATAAGAGATCAGAGGAGACTCAAATAATATTCATAGATAATCTGATCATAAATGCACAATTCATCGGATCTCGACAAACACACCGCAAAAGAAAGTTACATCGGATAGATCTCCATGAAGATCATGGAGAACTTTGTATTGAAGATCCAAGAGAGAGAAGAAGCCATCTAACTACTAGCTATGGACCCAAAGGTCTATGGTGAACTACTCATGCATGATCGGAGAGGCAATGGTGTTGATGAAGAAGCCCTCCGTGTCCGAATCCCCCCTCCGGCAGGGCACCAGAACGGTCCCCAGATGGGATCTTGCGGAGACAGAAGCTTGCGGCGGCGGAAAAGTATTTTCGTGGCTCTATCTAGTGGTTTTGGATTTTTAGAGAATTTATAGGCGGAAGAAGTAGGGCAGAGGAGCCACGGGGATCCCACAAGCCTACTAGGCCCGCCCCCCCCCCCCAGGCCGGGGCTAGGGGGCTTGTGACCTCCCCCGAGGCCCCCTGCCTTGGTTCTCAAGTCTCCTGCGTATCTTCTGTTATGGAAAAAATCATTCCGCAAGTTTTATTCCGTTTGGACTCCGTTTAATATTCTCCTCTGAAAAAGGTAAAAAACACGGAAAAAACAGAAACTGGCACTTGGCACTTAGTTAATAGGTTAGTCCCAAAAAAGATATAAAATAGCATATGCATGCATACAAAACATCCAAAGTTGACATGATAATAGCATGGAACCATCAAAAATTATAGATACGATGGAGACGTATCAAGCATCCCTAGCTGAACTCCTGCTCGTCCTTGAGTAGGGAAGTGATAAAGACTGAATTTTTGATGTGGAATGCTACCTAACATATTTGTCCTTTGTAACTTCTTTCTTGTGGCATGAATGTTCAGATCCGTAAGATTCAAAACAATAGTTTACTATTGACATGAAAACAATAATACTTCAAGCATACTAGCAAAGTGATCATGAACTTTTGAAGTAACAAGGCCAAAGAAAGTTATCCCTACAAAATTATATAGTCTGGCTATGCTCCATGATCCCCACACAACGAATTTAAGTCATGCACAACCCCAGTATTGGCCAAGTAATTGTTTTCGCACTATTACTTTCTCAAACTTTTTCAACTCTCACGCAATACATGAGCGTGAGCCATGAATAGAGCACTATAGGTGGAATAGAGTGTGGTGGAGGTTGTGAGGCAAAAAGGAGGAGATGGTCACATTGACTTGGCGTATTAATGGGCTATGTAGATGCCCGTCAATAGATATCAATGTGAATGAGTAGGGATTACCATGCAACGGATGCACTTAGAGCTATAAGTGTGTGAAAGCTCAAAAGGAGAACTAGTGGGTGTGCACCCAACTTGCTTGCTCACGAAGACCTAGGGCAATTTTGAGGAAGCCCATCATTGGAATATACAAGCCAAGTTATATAATGAAAATTCCCACTACTATATGGAAGTGTCAAAACAAGAGACTCTCTATCATGAAGAACATGGTGCTATTTTATAGCACAAGTGTGCAAAAAGATAGTAGCATTGTCCCTTCTCTCTTTTTCTCTTTTTTTTGTTTGGGCTCTTTGGCCTCTTTTCATTTTTTTTGGTGGGAATCTTTGGCCTCTTTTTTTTATTTCCTCAAGTGGGACAATGCTCTAATAATGATGATCATCACACTTTTATTTACTCACAACTCAATACTTAGAGCAATGATGACTCTATAGGAAATGCCTCCGGTACTGTACCGGGATGTGCAATGATCTAGCTTAGCGTATGATGTTGAAACATCTCGCTAGCTATCTTATGATCATGCAATGGAAATATGTAAGTGATGGCACAAGTAATGAGACAAAACGGTGGGAGTTGCATGGCAATATATCTCGGAATGGCTATGAAAATTCCATAATAGGTAGGTATGGTGGTGGTTTTGAGAAAGGTATATGGTGGGTTTGTGCACCGGCGAAAATTGCGCGACACTAGAGAGGCTAGCAATGGTGGAAGGTGAAAGTGCATCTATACCATGGACTCACATTAGTCATGAAGAACTCATATACTTATTGCGAAAGTTTTATTAGTAATCAAAACAAAGTGCTAAACGCATACTCCTAGGGGAAGGGTTGGTAGGTGTTAACCATCGCGCGATCCCGACCGCCACACAAAGGATGAAAATCAATAAATCAATTATGCTCTGACTTCCTGACATACCGGTTCACCATACGTGCATGCTACGAGAATCACTAACTTCAACACAACTATTTCTAGATTCACAACACCCTACTAACATAACTCTAATATTACCAAATCCATATCTCAAAACTTAATTGTTAGGAATCAAACTTCTCTTACTAATCAATGCACTTGAATATGGAAGTTTTTATTATATCCTCTTTGGATGCCTATCATCTTTAGGACTACTTTCATAGCACACGCTAATTACCAAGTTACTGAGAGAGAGCAATCTCAAAAAGATATAAGTGAAGATCGGGAGTTTTTATTTCTACAAAATATGACACTGCCATGCTCTAAAAAGATTTAAGTGAAACACTAGAGCAAAATTATCTAGCTCAAAAGATATAAGTGAAGCACATGCAAGCTAAATTGCCTAACTCAAAAGATATAAGTGAAGCTCATTGAGTATTCTAGCAAGTTCACGATGAGTGCATGTCCCTCTCAAAAAGGTGTGCAGCAAGGAAGATTGTGACAAAACAAAAAGAAAAATACTCCTATAATACATGATGCTCCAAGCAAAACACATATCATGTGGTGAATAAAAATATAGCTCCAAGTAACGTTACCGATGGATTGAAGACGAAAGAGGGGATGCCTTCCCGGGGCATCCCCAAGCTTAGGCTTTTTGGTGTCCCTGAATTTGGCTTGGGATGCCTTGGGCATCCCCAAGCTTAAGCTCTTTCCACTCTTTATCTCATTGTCCATGAGAACATCACCCAAAACTTGAAAACTTCACAACACAAAACTTAAACAGAAACTCATGATATCATTAGCATAAGAAAACAAATTACCAACTCTTTAGGTACTGTAGTAAACTTGATTTATATTTAGATTGATGTTAGATTACGGTATTCTTACTTTTCCATGGCTATTACCCCCCGATACAATCCATAGTTTCATCAAAATAAGCAATCAACACAACAAAAACAGAATCTGTCAAAAACAGACCAGTCTGTAGCAATCTGTATACTTCAGGTATCCCAAAAATTCTGAAACATTATGAAAATTAGGGAAATTTGCATATAAACCAGCATAAAAAAGAATCAACTCAAAAGGTTTTTCTCGATAGGAATTAAAAATAATTTCGTGAGTACAAAGTTTCTGTCTTTTTCCGCATGATCAAACAACCATCACCAAAACTAATTATAAAGGTTTTACTTGTCACAAACGCAAAAAAGAAACACAAAAAACACAATCATAATAGAATTATGATGGTGTGGACACAAAAAAACAGAAAGCAAAAAGTAAAGATAAATTCATTGGGTTGCCCCCCCAACAAGCGCTATTGTTTAACACCCTTAGCTAGGCATTGATAATTCAATGATGCTCACATAAAAGGTAGCAATGGGACACGAAGAGAGCATCATGAAACATGTGACAAACATATGTAAGTCTAACTTACTTACTATGCATAGGCATTTTATAGGAAAAGAAATTATCAAGACAACCAATAGCTACCATATGCAAAGAAGAAGAAAGAGGCAATAGCAATCTCAACATAACGAGAGGTGATTTAGTGATATGAAAGTTTCTACAACCATATTTTCCTCTCCCATAATAATTACATGTGGGATCATATTCAAATTCAACAATATAACTATCACATAGGATATTCTTTTCATGATCCACATGCATGCAAAGTTGACGCTCTTCAAAAATAGTGGGATTATCATCAACTAAAGTCATGACTTCTCCAAACCCACTTTCAATATTATTGCAAATATCATATTCATCATGAGGCTTAAACAAAATTTCAAGACCATAAGAAAAATCATCACCCCAATCACGATCACTGCAACAAGTAGTAGACATAGCAAAACTAGCATCCCCAAGCTTAGGGTTTTGCATATTTTTAGCATGATTGACATTAATAGAATTCATAGTGAAACCATTGCAATCATGCTTTTCATTCAAGGAGCCCTCGTGAATCACTTCATAAATTTCTACATCACAATTTTCAAATTCACGCATCTCAAGCAAAACTTCATAAATATAGTCAAATGCACTCAACTCATTAGCAATTGGTTCAACATAATTGGATCTCTTAAAGAGATTAGCAACGGGATGAGGATCCATGTCAATAGATTTTCAGCAAGCAAAGATGCAAGCATATTAAAGGCACATAGCACACAAGCAAAGCAAAGGCAAAAGAAAAAGGCAAATATTTTTGTAATTTTTGTTTTTTTTCAGAAGTGGGGGAGAGCAAAACGAGAGGCAAAAGGCAAAAAAAAGTAAATGCAACAGATGAGTTTGCGATAGTTACTTGGATATGCTTCACTTAGAATACTCCCCGACAACGGCGTCAGAAATTGGCACGTTGACGGGAGACTATTCTTGACTTGATACTCCCCAACAACGGTGCCAGAAATTGGCACGTTGACGGGAGACTGTTCTTGACTTGATACTCCCCGGCAACGGCGCCGGAAATTCTTATTGCTTCCTCTTGATCTTGCGTTGGTTTTTCCCTTGAAGAGGAAAGGGTGATGCAGCACAGTAGCAGTAAGTATTTCCCTCAGTTTGAGAACCAAGGTATCAATCTAGTAGGAGTATCAAGTTGAGGCACCAATGTACCTGCGCAAAAACAAACAAACTTGTACCCAACGCTATAAAGGGGTTGTCAATCCCTTCATGATTATTTGCACGGTGAGATCTGAAGGTGGAAAGTGCAACAAAGTAAAAGTGTAGATCTGAAAATATGATGTGAAGTAGACCCGGGGGCCATAGTGTTCACTAGAGGCTTCTCTCATGATAGCAAGTATTACGGTGGGTGAACGAATTACTGTCGAGCAATTGATAGAATCGCGCAAAGTCATGATGATATCTAAGGCAATATCATACATACAGGAATCACGTACGAGACAAGTAGACCGATCCTATCTCCATCTAATAATATTACTCCACACATCGACCGCTATCTGATGACCCACAAGTATAGGGAATCAATCGTAGTCCTTTCGATAAGTAAGAGTGTCGAACCCAACGAGGAGCAGAAGGATCTGACAAGTGGTTTTCAGCAAGGTAAAATGTGCAGGCACTGAAATGGTCGGTAACAAGTGATTGTGTGGTGAGATGATTCGTAGCAAGCAACAAGTAACAAAAGTAGCGACGGTGCAGCAAAGTGGCCCAATCCCTTTTGTAGCAAGGAACAAGCCTGGACAAAGTCTTATAGGAGGAAAAACACTCCCGAGGACACACGGGAATTTCTGTCATGCTAGTTTTCATCAGGTTCATATGATTCGCGTTCGTTACTTTGATAGTTTGTTATGTGGTTGGACCGGTGCTTGGGTACTGCCCTTACTTGGACAAGCATCCCACTTATGATTAACCCCTCTCGCAAGCATCCGCAACTACGAAAGAAGAATTAAGACAAAGTCTAACCATAGCATTAAACTAGTGGATCCAAATCAGCCCCTTACGAAGCAACGTATAAACTAGGGTTTAAGCTTTTGTCACTCTAGCAACCCACCATCTACTTACTACTTCCCAATGCCTTCCTCTAGGCCCAAATAATGGTGAAGTGTTATGTAGTCGACGTTCACATAACACCACTAGAGGAAAAATAACATACAACACATCAAATTACCGAACGAATAGCAAATTCACATGACTACTATTAGCATGACTTATCCCATGTCCTCAGGAACCAAAGTAACTACTCACAAAGCATAATCATATTCATGACCAGAGAGGTAATGAGTAGCATCAAGGATCTGAACATAAATTCTTCCACCAAACAATCCAACTAGCATCAACTACAAAGAGTAATCAACACTAGTAGCAACCTTACAAGTACCAATCGGAGTCGCGAGACGGAGATTGATTACAAGTGATGAACTAGGGTTTGGAGATGAGATGGTGCTGATGAATATGGTGATGGTGACGAGTCCCCTCCGATGAGAGGAGTGTTGGTGATGACGATGGTGATGATTTCCCCCTCCGGGAGGGAAGTTTCCCCGGCAGGATCGTCCTGCCGGAGCTCTAGATTGGTTCTGCTCAAGTTCCGCCTCGTGGCGGCGGCGAATCCACTAAAAAGCTCCTCCTTGATTTATTTTTTTCTTGACGAAACCCTTCATATAGCAGAAGAGGGGGGCCAGTGGGCCAGCAGGCTACCCACAAGCCCCCTTGGGGGGTGGCCGCGCCATGCAGGCTTGTGGCCACCTGCTGGTGCCCCTCTGGCGCTTCTTCGGTCCAGTATTTTTTATAAATCCGGAAAACAATCCTCGTTGATTTTTACGGCGTTTGGACTTGCGCAGAATAGGTATCTCAACTTTCCTCCTTTTTCAGGCCAGCATTCTAGCTGTCGGCATTCTCCCTCTTCATGTAAACCTTGCAAAATAAGAGAGAAAAGGCATAAGTATTGTACCGTGCAGTGAAATAACAGCCCAAGAAGCGACAAATATCAACATGAAAACATGATGCAAAATGGACGTATCAACTCCCCCAAGCTTAGACCTCGCTTTTCCTCAAGCGAAAGCCTAGCTCAATTAATATGTCCACATGTTTAGGGAGAGAGGTGTCGACAAAACAAGATACGAACATGCATGCATCATGATCATGATCAGAACATCAATACCAACATATAATCTCGCATGCCAAAGTGATAATTCCTTCACAAAGTAAAGCATGGATCAAGAACCTTACCGAGAAGTAACAACCGATAGCCTTTAGTCATTGAAGCAATTGCAATTTATCACAACATTAGAAAGAGTCAAATAAGAGCTTGTAAAGCAAATCCACATACTCAATCATTGTTTCATTCTCTACAATTGCTACAACTCACGTGGTACTCATGAGATCAAAGTTTCAACTGGACACAGAGAAAGATAGGGGCTTACAGTTTTGCCTCCCAACTGCTTACCTCAAGGGTAATGTCAACAATAATAATTCATGAATACTTACCTCCAAGTTGACATATGAATATAGATCTTTCCCAAGCATATGACGTTAGCCAAGATAAAGGCGAGACGGGAATTGGTGAAGATCACCATGACTCTTTGAAGGGCAAAAAGTAAAGGTACAAGATAGGACCTTCGCACAGGGAAGCAGAGGTTGTCATGCGCTTTTGAGGTTTGTATGTGTGTCCTCTTAGTGCGGAGGAACGTCACTTTATATTGGCTCTTGTGATAAAGAACTTTATTATGCAGTCTGTCGCTTTTATGTCTTCCTCATCACAGGTTCGTACAAAGCTTATTTTCCACACACTAATAGATCATACATATTAGGGAGCATTTTTTATTGCTTGCACCGATGACAACTTACTTGAGGGATCTTATTCAATCCATAGGTAGGTATGGTGGACTCTCATGGCAAAACTGGGCTGAAGGTTTGTGGATGCACAAGTAGTATCTCTACTTAGTGAGGGAGGTTTTGGATAATATGAGGTGGAAGCAACCGTCACATGCTAAGGGATCTCTATTCATATAACATTGTTCGGAACCAAGCAAACACAATTCATTATGTTGTCTTCCTTGTCCAACATCTACTTCTAAGCATGCAATAGTTTAGTGAGTGTTCACAATCATAGATGATGTCAGAGATGATACATTTATATGTGAACCTCTCCTTCTTTATCACTTCCTATTAATTGCAACCATGACCAAGGTCTACGTTTGCCTACCCTCAACAAGTTTCAATCATCATTCTTTTTATATGTGAAGCCATCACTTCCCATAAGATCATTACATGATCTTTCATGCTTTTGTTCTATTCTCACTCTTTTGATCATGGCAAGTAGCAAAGCCCTTCAACTAAGACACTCTTTATTATATGACTCACGAGCTCGAATACATCGGGGGTGACACAAAGCAAAAACTCAAGACTAAAACACTAAGACTTTTATTCTAGTAGAGAAAGAGAAAACTGAAAAGGAAAACTAAAACAAAGGTAAAGGCAAAAGATGTGATGGTGATACGATACCGGGGCAACTCCCCCAAGCTTGGCACAAGCCAAGGGGATTACCCATACCCATGCTCAGTTGTCTTCCTTTGGAGGTGATGGTGGTGGAATTGTTGTAGAGGTCTTGAGCTTGTTTAATTTCCACCTGAGCATAAAATTCTGCTCCCTCGGATCATCATTTTCCTCTTCAAGCTTCAACACCCTTTGGCATAATTCCTGCTTACTCTCCTGCAAGAAACGAGAAGGGATAAACAAAGTCTTAGACTTCTTCCTTGAGTTAGGGAGGCTCGTCTTCTTGAACTCCACATGCGTGTGTCCAGGTTGGGGTAGAGGAGCCTCCTCTTCATCGGAACTTGTTTATTCCTTCCCCTTGGGATCATAATCTTCTTCCTTATCAGTAGTCCAGCCATAAGGATCCAAGTCCCCATATACCTTGGGATTAGCAAGGTAATCTGCCACATAGCTCTCCCCCTCTGAATCTTGAGAAGTCATCTTGCCTAAATGTGCGGCAGAAAACACGCTCGAAACAAAAACAGAGGAAATGTGCGTGATACAGGAGTCAGACCTTTCGGGAGAATATATATTGATTTTTTCCAGAGCAGAAGGAGTACTCCGCACAAAAACGGAGTCTGGGAGGCGCACGAGGTGGCCACATGCCCCCCAGGCGCGGCCAGGGGGTGGGCCCGCGCCTGGCAGGCTTGTCGCCTCCTTGCGCGCTTTCCAGACTACTTCCAAATTTTGTATTTTTTCAAATATTCCAAAACAGAGAAAAAATCCTACTGGAAAAGTTTTGGAGTCTGTTTTCTTACCGAATCACATACCTCTTCGTTTTCGGAGTCTGAAACAGACTGATAAATGTCCCTTAGGTATTCTTCCGGAGTTATGGTATTGATGATATTGCTTTCAACATTTATTGGAGTACCTGAGATATAATGCTTGATTCTCTGCCCATTTACAACTCTCGGACAATTACCTTCCGTGTTGTTGATCTTGATAGCACCGGAACGATATACTTCCTCAAGAACATAGGGACCTTCCCATTTAGAGATAATTTTGCGTGCAAAGAATCTTAAACCAGAGTTATATAGCAAGACATAATCACCTACATTGAACTCACGCTTTTGTATCCTCTTATCATGCCACCTCTTAACCTTTTCTTTGAAGAACTTGGCATTCTCATATGCCTGAGTTCTCCATTCATCAAGCGAGCTAATGTCAAATAACCTCTTCTCACCAGCAAGTTTGAAATCAAAGTTGAGCTCTTTGATTTCCCAATAAGCTTTATGCTCTAGCTCAAGAGGTAGATGACATGCTTTACCGTACACCATTTTGTACGGAGACATGCCCATGGGATTCTTATAGGCAGTTCTATAAGCCCACAGTGCATCATCGAGCTTCTTAGACCAATTCTTTCTAGACCTGTTGACAGTCTTTTGCAGAATTAGTTTAATCTCTCTGTTGCTTAGCTCTACTTGACCACTGGACTGACGGTGATAGGGGGACGCAATTCTATGGTTGACATCGTACATAGCAAGCATTTTACAGAAAGCACCATGAATGAAATGTGAACCACCATCGGTCATTAGATATCTAGGGACAACAAATCTAGGGAAGATAACTTCTTTCAGCATCCTGATAGAGGTGTTGTGATCAGCACTACTAGTGGGGATAGCTTCTACCCACTTACTGACGTAATCAACAACAACTAGGATATGAGTATACCCGTTGGATTTTGGAAAATGTCCCATATAATCAAAGCCCCAAACATCAAATTGTTCAATGACAAGTGAATAGTTCGTAGGCATTTCCCGACGTTTACCGATATTACCTACTCTTTGACATTCGTCACAAGACAAGACAAACTTACGGGCATCCTTGAAGAGAGTGGGCCAATAGAAACCTGATTGCAATACCTTGTGTGCAGTTCTATCTCCCGCATGGTGTCCTCCGTAGGCCTCGGAGTGACACTTCTATAGGATCTGTCCCTGTTCATGTTCAGGTACAAAACATCTAATAACACCATCTACTCCTTCCTTATAAAGGTGAGGATCATCCCAAATGTAATGTCTCAAGTCAAAGAAGAATTTCTTCTTTTGCTGGTTTGTGAAACTAGGTGGTATATATTTGGCAACGATATAGTTTGCATAATCAGCATACCACTGTGCACTATGTGAAGTATTGATGACACTCAGTTGCTCATCGAGAAAGCTATCATCAATAGGTTGTGGGTCATCAAGAACGTTCTCCAACCTAGAAAAGTTATCTGCTACTGGGTTATCAACACCCTTCCTGTCGACAACATGCAAATCAAATTCTTGTAGCAAGAGAACCCATCTGATAAGTCTAGGTTTAGCGTGCTTCTTCTCCATGAGGTACTTAATAGCAGCGTGTTCAGTGTGAATAGTGACTTTGGAATCAACTATGTAAGACCTGAACTTTTCACATGCAAACACGACTGCTAAAAGTTCCTTCTCCGTAGTAGCATAGTTTCTTTGGGCAGTGTCTAGAGTTTTACTAGCATAGTGAATAACATTCAACTTCTTATCAACTCTTTTCCCTAGGACAGCACCAACAGCATAATCGCTAGCATGACACATGATTTCAAACGGCAAGTTCCAATCAGGTGGTTGAACAATAGGTGCGGTTATCAAAGCCCTCTTAAGTATTTCGAAGGCTTCCTCACAATCATCGTCAAAGACAAAAGGAATATCCTTTTGCGAGAGATTGGTAAGAGGCCTGGAAATCTTAGAGAAGTCTTTAATGAACCTTCTATAGAAACCAGCATGACCAAGGAAACTTCTTATACCTTTGATATCTATGGGGTATGGCATTTTCTCGATTGCATCAACCTTAGCCTTATCGACTTCAATACCTCTTTCAGAAATTTTATGTCCCAAGACGATGCCTTCATTAACCATAAAGTGGCACTTCTCCCAATTCAATACAAGATTGGTGTCTTTACATCTCTGCAAGACTCGATCAAGGTTGCTGAGGCAATCATCAAAGGAAGACCCGTAAACGGACAAGTCATCCATGAAAACCTCAACAATCTTTTCACAAAATTCAGAGAATATAGCCATCATGCAACTTTGAAAGGTGGCAGGTGCATTGCATAAGCCAAAAGGCATACGTCTATCAGCAAAGGTACCGAAAGGGCAGGTGAAAGTGGTTTTCTCCTGATCAGATTGTGCAACTGGTATTTGGGAGAAACCAGAATAACCGTCTAGAAAGCAGAAGTGTGTGTGTTTAGACAATATTTCTAGCATTTGGTCGATAAAAGGCAAAGGGTAATGATCTTTCCTAGTGGCTTTATTCAATTTCCTAAAATCGATCACCATCCTATAGCCAGTAATAATCCTGTGTGGGATCAATTCATCCTTATCATTAGGGACAACGGTAATGCCTCCCTTCTTAGGGATGCAGTGCACCGAACTCACCCAATCGCTATGAGCAATGGGATAGATAATACCCGCTTCCACGAGCTTTAGTATTTCTTTTCTTACTACTTCTTTCATCTTAGGATTCAATCTCCTTTGATGATCAACAACTTGTTTGAAACCAGGATCAGTTTTAATCTTGTGCTGGCATAGAGTGGGACTAATGCCCTTAAGATCATCCAGAGTATATTCAATAGCAGCACGGTCCTTCCTGAGAGTTTTAGGTAACTTCTTTTCTTCATGCTCTGCGAGGCTAGCACTAATAATAACAGGATATATCTCTTTTTCATCAAGATAAGCATACTTAAGTGTATCAGGCAACTGTTTAAGCTCGAACACAGGATCACCCTTTGGTGGGGGTGGATCCCCAAGCAGTTCAACATGGAGTTTATTCTTAAGGATAGGATATTGTTCTAAGACAACTCTATCTATTTCATCCCTTTCATCCATATGCATATCATTTTCATGCTCAAGCAAGTATTGCTCTAAGGGATCAGTAGGAGGCACGGCAATAGAAGCTAAGGCAATAGTTTCATCCTTATTGGCAACTCTTTTTCATGAGGTTGTCTACCAACCTTGGACAAATTGAACTCATGTGACACACCATCAAAGCCAATAGTGACAGTTTGCTTCTCACAATCAATATGAGCATTGACAGTATTGAGGAAGGGTCTGCCAAATATGATGGGACAAAAGCTATCTTGTGCGGTAGCAAGAACGAGGAAATCAGCAGGATACTTCGTTTTACCACACAAGACTTCAACATCCCTAACAATTCCCAGAGGGCAGATAGTATTTATATTGCCAAGCTGAATAGTGACATCAATAGGCTCTATCTCAACAGGTGCAATCTCATCTTTGATTTCATCGTATAAGGATTGAGGTATTGCACTAACACTAGCACCCACGTCACATAAACCATGATAACAATGATCTCCTATCTTAACAGAAACCACAGGTGTGCCAACAACAGGCCTATGTTTGTCTCTAGCGTGAGGTTTAGCAATTCTATCAGCATCTTCACAGAAGTGAATATTATGTCCCTCAACATCGTCGGACAGAAGATCTTTGATGATAGCAATGCTAGCTTCAACTCTAATTTTCTCAGGCGGTGTAGGTGTTCTAATATAGCCTCTACGTATCATAGTTGAAGCTTTAGAATGATCCTTTATCCTAACAGGGAAAGGTGGTTTCTCAATGTAAGCACTGGAAACCACAAGATCATTATAGGCAATGACTTTCTCTTCAACTAGAGTGGGTTTAACTACATTGACTTCTAAAGGAGGATGATATTTAAACCACTTCTCTTTGGGGAGATCAAAATGAGCAGCCAAGGATTCACACAGTGAAGCTACTATCTCAGAGTCAAGTCCATACTTAGCCCTAAAGTCACAAAAAGTATTTGTCTCAACAAAGGATTTAACGTAATCAAACGTGAAATTCATACCTTACTCCTTACCTTCTTCAAGCTCCCAATCTTCAGAGTTGCGTTTAACTCTCTCCAATAAATTCCATTTGAAGTCAATATCTCTCTTCATAAAAGAACCGGTACAAGAAGTGTCAAGCATGGTGCGATCATCATGAGAAAGCCGAGCATAGAAGTTCTGAATGATAATTTCTCTCGAGAGCTCATGATTGGGGCATGAATATAGCATTGATTTAAGCCTCTCCCAAGCTTGAGCGATGCTTTCTCTGTCACGAGGCCAAAAATTATAAATATAATTCCGATTATGATGTACGAAATGCATAGGATAAAACTTTTGATGAAATTCCAATTTCAACCGATTGTAGTCCCATGATCCAGTATCATCACATAGCCTATACCATGTCAACGCCTTATCCTTCAAAGATAATGGAAAGACCTTCTTCTTGACATCATCCCCGGGCAAACCTGCAAGCTTAAATAAACCACAAACTTCATCTACATAGATTAGATGCAAGTCTCGATGTGATGTTCCATCTCCTGTAAAAGGATTAGCCAGCAGTTTCTCAAGCATACCCGAAGGAAATTCAAAGAAAATATTTTCAGCAGGTGCAGCAGGTTGAGGAGCAACTCTTTGTGCTTCCGTTCGAGGTGAAGATACCCCGAACAAGCCCCTCAAAGGATTAGTATCCATAGTGACAAGTGACAATAAATTTCAGCACACTATATGAATGTTTCCTTACCAAGTTCCACTTACCAAAGGCGCTTCACTCCGCGGCAACGGCACCAGAAAAGAGTCTTGATGACCCACAAGTGTAGGGAATTAATCTTAGTCCTTTCGATAAGTAAGAGTGTCGAACCCAACGAGGAGCAGAAGGATCTGACAAGTGGTTTTCAGCAAGGTAAAATCTGCAGGCACTGAAATTGTCGGTAACAAGTGATTGTGTGGTGAGATGATTCATAGCAAGCAACAAGTAAAAAAAGTAGCAATGGTGCAGCAAAGTGGCCCAATCCCTTTTGTAGCAAGGGACAAGCCTGGACAAAGTATTATAGGAGGAAAAACGCTCCCGAGGACACACGGGAATTCCTATCATGCTAGTTTTCATCATGTTCATATGATTCGCGTTCGTTACTTTGATAGTTTGATATGTGGGTGGACCGGTGCTTGCGTACAGCCCTTACTTGGACAAGCATCCCACTTATGATTAACCCCTCTCGCAAGCATCCGCAACTACGAAAGTAGAATTAAGACAAAGTCTAACCATAGCATTAAACTAGTGGATCCAAATCAACCCCTTACGAAGGAACGCATAAACTAGGGTTTAAGCTTCTGTCACTCTAGCAACCCATCATCTACTTACTACTTCCCAATGCCTTCCTCTAGGCCCAAATAATGGTGAAGTGTTATGTAGTCGACGTGCACATAACACCACTAGAGGAAAAACAACATACAACACATCAAATTACCGAACGAATACCAAATTCACACGACTACTGTTAGCATGACTTATCACATGTCCTCAGGAACCAAAGTAACTACTCACAAAGCATAATCATATTCATGACCAGAGAGGTAATGAGTAGCATCAAGGATCCGAACATAAACTCTTCCACCAAACAATCCAACTAGCATCAACTACAAAGAGTAATCAACACTACTAGCAACCTTACAAGTACCAATCGGAGTCGCGAGATGGAGATTGATTACAAGTGATGAACTAGGGTTTGGAGATGAGATGGTGCTGATGAATATGGTGATGGTGACGAGTCCCCTCCGATGAGAGGAGTGTTGGTGATGACGATGGCGATGATTTCCCCCTCCGGGAGGGAAGTTTCCCCGGCAGGATCGTCCTGCCGGAGCTCTAGATTGGTTCTGCTCAAGTTCCGCCTCGTGGCGGCGGCGAATCCACTAAAAATCTCCTCCTTGATTTTTTTTCTTGACGAAACCCTTCATATAGCAGAAGAGGGGGGCCAGTGGGCCAGCAGGCTGCCCACAAGCTCCCTTGGCGCGGCCAGGGGGTGGCCGCGCCATGCAGGCTTGTGGCCACCTGTTGGTGCCCCTCTGGCGCTTCTTCGGTCCAGTATTTTTTATAAATCCGGAAAACAATCCTCGTTGATTTTTACGGCGTTTGGACTTGCGCAGAATAGGTATCTCAACTTTCCTCCTTTTTCAGGCCAGAATTCCAGCTGTCGGCATTCTCCCTCTTCATGTAAACCTTGCAAAATAAAAGAGAAAAGGCATAAGTATTGTACCGTGAAGTGAAATAACAGCCCAAGAAGCGATAAATATCAACATGAAAACATGATGGAAAATGGACGTATCACTATCGAGCATGCATCTAGTGTAACAAACGGAGTAACGCCTTAACCAAGATGACATGATGTAGAGGGATAAATTCATGCAATATGATATAAACCCCATCTTTTTACCCTTGATGGCAACAACATGATGCGTGCCTCGCTACCCCTTCTGTAACTAGGTGAGGACACCACACGGTATGAACCCAAAACCAAGCACTTCTCCATTGCAAGAATTATAGATCAAGTTGGCCAAACAAAACCCACAACTCGAAGAGAATTACAAGGATACGAAATCATGCATATAAGAGATCAGAGGAGACTCAAATAATATTCATAGATAATCTGATCATAAATCCACAATTCATCGGATCTTGACAAACACACCGGAAAAGAAAGTTACATCGGATAGATCTCCATGAAGATCATGGAGAACTTTGTATTGAAGATCCAAGAGAGAGAAGAAGCCATCTAGCTACTAGCTATGGACCCGAAGGTCTGTGGTGAACTACTCACGCATCATCGGAGAGGCAATGGTGTTGATGAAGAAGCCCTCCGTGTCCGAATCCCCCTCGGGCAGGGCACCAGAACGGTCCCCAGATGGGATCTTGCGGAGACAGAAGCTTGCGACGGCGAAAAAGTATTTTCGTGGCTCTCTCTGGTGGTTTTGGATTTTTAGATAATTTATAGGTGGAAGAAGTAGGGCAGAGGAGCCACGGGGAGCCCACAAGCCTGCTAGCCCCCCCCCCCAGGCCGGGGCTAGGGGGCTTGTGACCTCCCCCGAGGTCCCCTGCCTTGGTTCTCAAGTCTCTTGCGTATCTTCTGTTATGGAAAAAATCATTCCGTAGGTTTTATTCCATTTGGACTCCATTTAATATTCTCCTCTGAAAAAGGTCAAAAACAAGAAAAAAAAACAAAAACTGGCACTTGGCACTGAGTTAATAGGTTAGTCCCAAAAAAGATATAAAATAGCATATTCATGCATACAAAACATCCAAAGTTGACATGATAATAGCATGGAACCATCAAAAATTATAGATACGTTGGAGACATATCACCTATGAAGATGCATTTATCTGCTTTGGGTTCGACCTTATCCGGCTGAAACTCTTTCACATAAGCATCACAGCCCCAAACTCTTAAGAAATGACAGCTAAGGTTTCTCTAAACCATAGTTCATACAGTGTCATCTCAACGGAATTGAGTGGTGCCCTATTTAAAGTGAATGCGGTTGTCTCTAATGCCTAACCCATAAACGATAGTGGTAATTTGATAAGAAATATCACAGTATGCACTATGTCTAATAGTGCACGATTATGACATACGGACACACCATCAGACTATGGTGTTCCAGGTGGCATGAGTTGTGAAACATTTTTCACGTGAAATAATTTTCACCTTGTCTTAAACGTTTACCAAACTCATAACAAAGATATATATGATTACCTCCACGATCACATCGTAGACATATTATCCCCAACTTCACTATGAAATTACTTGAACCTTCTTCAATAATCCAGACCTGTGTTTCATCAAGTAAATACACTAGTATCTACTCAAATCATTTGTGAAGTATGAACATAATGATATCCACCGCATGCCTAAGTACTCATCGGACTGCACACATCAAAATGTATTACTTCCAACAAGTTACATTCTTGTTCCATCTTACTGGAAAAAGAGGTATTCAGTCATCTTGCCCATGTGGTATGATTTGGATGTCTCAAATGATTCAAACATCAAGTGAGTCAAACGATCCATCCACATGGAGTTTCTTCATGCGTTTATACCAACAGGCATGGTTTGCATGTCTCCAACGTTTCAAAAATGAGTGAGTACAAAGATCCATCAGCATGGAGCTTCTTCATGCATTTATACCAATATGACTCAAGCACCAGCGCCACAAGTAAGTGGTACTATCATTACTACTTTGTATATTTTGGCAACAATATTATGAACATGTGTATCATTACGATCGAGATTCAATAAACCATTCATTATAGGTGCAAGACCATTTAAGGTATCATTCAAGTAAACAGAATAATCATTATTCTCTTTAGATGAATAATCGTATTTTCCATTAACATAATCCAATCATGTCTATGCTCAACGCAAACACCAAATAACAATTATTTAGGTTTAACACTAATCTCGATGGTAGAGGGAGCGTGTGATGTGTGATCATATCAACCTTGGAAACACTTCCAACACACATCGTCCCCTCGCCTTTAGCTAGTCTCCGTTTATTCCGTAGCTTTTATTTCGGGTTACTAACACTTAGCAACCGAATCGGTATCTAATACCCTGGTGCTACTAGGAGTACTAGTAAAGTACACATCAATATCATGTATATCCAATATACTTTTGTCGACTTTGCCAGCCTTCTCATCTACCAAATGTATAGGGTAGTTCCTCTTCAGTGACTGTTCCCCTCATTACAGAAGCACTTAGTCTCGGGTTTGGGTTCAACCTTGGGTCTCTTCACTAGAGCAGCAACTGGTTTGCTTTTAATGAAGTATCCCTTCATGCCGTTTCCCTTCTTGAAACTAGCGGTTTCACAAACCATCAACAATTGATGATCCTTTTCGATTTCCACTTCCGCAGTGTCAAACATCGCGAATAGCTCAAGGATCATCATATCCATCCTTGATACGTTATAGTTCATCATGAAGCTCTAGTAGCTTGGTGTCAATGATTTTGGAGAACTATCATTGTCTCATCTGGAAGATCAACTCCCACTCGATTCAAGCGATTGTAGTACTCAAACAATATGAGCACATGCTCAATGATTGAGATCTTCTCCTTTACTTTTGCAGACAAAGAATATTGTTGGAGGTCTCATACCTCTCAACAAGGGCACGAGCATGAAATCCCTATTTCATCTCTTGGATCATCACATATGTCCTGCGACGTTCGAAACGTCTTTAATGCCTTAATTCTAAGTCGTTCAACCAATATGCACTTAACTATCATGTAGTTATCAAAAACGTGTATGTCGCAACATCCCTAAACCCTAAACATCCAACATTCGATCAGCACACCGAGCGGTGCGTTAAGGACATAAGCCTTCTGTTTAGCAATGAGGACAATCCTCAGTTAACGAACCGAGTCCGCATAATTGCTACTTCTATCTTTCAACCATATTTTCTCTAGGAACATATCAAATACCGTAGAGCTATAGCGTAAGTTACAATATAATTTGCAAAGACCTATGTGACTATGTTCATGATAATTAAGTTCATCTGATGAACTCCCACTTAGATCGACATCCCTCTAGTCATCCAAGTGTTACATGATCCATGTTGACTAGCCCATGTCCGATAATCACGTGAGACGGACTAGTCATCAATGGTGAGCATCTCCATGCTAATCGTATCAACCATTCGACTCATGTTCGACCTTTCGGTCTCCTGTATTCGAGGCCATGTCTGTACATGCTAGGCTCATCGAGTCAACCTAAGTGTTCTGCGTGTGCAAACTAGCTTACACCCGTTGTATGCGAATGTTAGAATCTATCACACCGGATCATCACGTGGTGCTTCAAGACAACGATCCTTCGCAACGGTGCACACTTAGGGGAATATTTTCTCGAAATTTTCATGAGGGGTCATCTTATCTTTGCTACCGTCGTTCTAAGCAATAAGATGTAAAAAAACATGATAAACATCACATGCAATCATATAGTGACATGATATGGCCATTATCATCTTGCTCCTTTGATCACCATCTTCGGGGAACCATGATCATCATCGTCACCAACATGACACCATGATCTCCATCATTGTGTCTCCGTGAAGTCGGCACGCCAATCTATTACTTCTACTACTATAGCTAACATTTAGCAATAAAGTAACGTAACCAACATGGTGTTGCATCTCATACAATAAATTAAGACAACTCCTATGGCTCCTGCCGGTTGTCATACTCATCGACATGCAAGTCGTGAATCCTATTACAAGAACATGATCAATCTCATACATCACATATGCAACATCATATTCTTTTGGCCATATCACATCACATAGCATACCCTGCAAAAAACAAGTTAGACGTCCTCTAATTGTTGTTGCAAGTTTTATGTGACTGAATTGGGTTTCTAGCAAGAACGTTTCTTACCTATGTGACAGCCACAACATTTATATGCCAATGCTACTTACCCTTCATAAGGACCCTCTTCATCGAATCCGATCCGACTAAAGTGGGAGAGAGACACACCCGCTAGCCACCTTATGCAATTGGTGCATGTGTGTCGGTGGAACCATTCTCACGTAAGAGTACGTGTAAAGTCGGTCCGGGCCGCTTCATCCCACGATGCCGCCAAATCAAGATAAGACTAGTAATGGCAAGCAATTGACAAAATCAGTGCCCACAAGTTTTGTGTTCTACTCGTGCATAGAATCTACGCATAGAACCTTGGGTGTGATACCACTGTTGGGTAACGCAGTAAATTCAAAAAAATTCCTACGCCATACAAGGATCTATCTATGGAGAGACCAGAAACGAGAGAGGTTGTAGAGCATCTTCATACCTTTGAAGATTGCTAAGCGGAAGCGTTACTATGAACGCGATCGATGCAGTCGTTCTCGCAGCGATTCAGATCGCGGTCGGTTCTGATCTATGTGCCGAATCACGACACCTCCGCGTTCAACACACGTACAGCCCGATGACGTCTCCCATGCCTTGATCCAGCAAGGAGGAGGGAGAGGTTGAGGGAGAGCTCCGGCATCACGACGGTGTGGTGGCGGTGGAGCTACGAGGTCTCCCGGTAGGGCTTCGCCAAGCACCGTGGGAGAGGAGAAAGAGGAGAAGCACGGCTGCGCCGAGAGAGAGATTTCGTGTGTCCCAAATCAGCCAAAACCTCCACTATATATAAGGGGAGAGGGAGAGGGGAGCCCCCTTTAGGGTTCCCACCCCCAAAGGGTGCGGCAGCCCATCTAGGGCTGGTGGTGGCGGCCAGGGCAAGAGAGAGGGGAGTGGCGCACCCCAGATGGGCCATAGGCCCATCTGCACTAGGGTTTCCCCCCTTCCCTCTCTTGTGGCGCCTTGGGCCTAGGTGGGAGGCGCACCAGCCCACTCTCGGCTGGTTCCCTTCCACCTTTTGGCCCATGCTAGCCTTTGGGGCTGGTGGCCCCTCCCGGTGGACCCTCGAAACCCTTTCGGTGGTCCCGGTACATTACCGGTGTCGCCCGAAACAATTCCGGCGACAAAATCCTCACTTCCTATATATAATTCTTCACCTCCGGACCATTCCGGAGCTCCTCATGACGTCTGGATCTCATCCGGGACTCCGAACAACCTTTGGTAACCCTAGCGTCATCGAACCTTAAGTGTGTAGACCCTACGGGTTCGGGAGGCATGCAGACATGACCGAGACACCTCTCCGGCCAATAACCATCAGCGGGATCTGGATACCCATGGTGGCTCCCGCATGGTCCACGATGATCTCATCGGATGAACCACGATATCAAGGATTCAATCAATCCCATATACAATTCCCTTTATCTACCGGTATAGAACTTGCCCGAGATTTGATCGTCGGTATCCCCATACCTTGTTCAATCTCGTTGCTGGCAAGTCTATTTACTCGTTCCATAGCACATCATCCCGTGACTAACTCCTTAGTAACATTGAGCTCATTATGATGATGTTCTATCGAGTGGGCCCAAAGATACCTCTTCGTTGCACGGAGTGACAAATCCCGATCTCGATTCGTACCAACCCAACAGATACTTTCGGAGATACCCGTAGTGCACCTTTATAGTCACCCAGTTACGTTGTGACGTTTGATACACCCAAAGCACTCCTACGGTATCCAAGAGTTGCACAATCTCACGGTCGAAGGAAAAGATACTTGACATTAGAAAAGCTTTAGCATACGAACAACACGATCTAGTGCTATGGTTATGATTGGGTCTTGTCCATCACATCATTCTCCTAATGATGTGATCCCGTTATCAATGACATCCAATGTCCATGATCAGGAAACCATGATCATCTATTGATAAACGAGCTAGCCAACTAGAGGCTTGCTAGGGACACATTGTGATCTATTTATCCACACATGCATTACTGTATCCTGTTTATACAATTATAGAATGAACAATAGACAATTATCATGAACAAGTAAATATGATAACAACCATTTTATTATTGCCTCTAGGGCATATTTCCAACAAGGCAGACAGTTAAGTCTCAAGCATATTGCAAGCAATACACTCGACACTTGGGGGCTAATGTATTTTCTTTTTAAAGGAAAGGTAACTTTTCAGTTTATTAAGCAAGACCCGGCTCATCTTCAAGAAGATGACCCAACCCTTGGGGCTACAGGTTGAAGCTTTTCAAAAAGAATTAAGAAAGACCCGACTCATCTTTAAGAAGATGACCCGGCCCTTGGGGGCTACAGGTTGAAGCTTTTCAAAAACAATTGAACCAGACCCGACTCATCTTCAAGAAGATGACCTGACCCTTGGGGGCTATAGGTTGAAGCTTTTCAAAAACAATTGAACAAGACCCGCTCATCTTCGAGTAGATGACCAGGCCCTTGGGGCTACATGTCGAAACTTTTTAAAGATAGTTGAACAAGACCCAGCTCATCTTCATGAAGATGACCCCGGCCCTTGGGGGCTACAGGAGGACATATAAGGCAGTTTGTTCCGCAAATACCTCGTATCTTCTCTTCATCATATTCACTAAGCCGGTTTCTAAATCTCGGCTCAATGCGAGGCGGTTCAGATATCTTGTGTGAAGTTCTTCGAAGTTTAATTTCTCAATGCTTGGGAGGTCAAGTCCAGATTTTCCTTTCATCATCTTGGCAGAGATGTCCCCGGTAGTATGCTTTGCCAACACATTGCAGAGAGGGGTTGTATGACCCGTGCCAGTAATAACGACAACATCATCTTCGGGTAGAGCGCCCTTGGCTGAGTTCATGGGACTTGGCGATTTGTTTTTTTCTTTATGGCTCAGCTCCACTGCCAGGCCATCAGTTCCGAATGGAGTAACTTGGCATCAGGGATGTTATCTGTGGTGGCGCCTTCTAGACGATCAACAGAAGCCCCAATATCTTCATCTGGAATATCAGGGACAGGAGCATCCGCTTCATCCATTCCAGGCGTGTCAACATTTAGAGTTGACCAACCCATTTTCCGTTTCTTAGCTGGAGCTCTAAAAAGATGAAATATCAAGACATACTTAAATTGAATATCATGAGAAAAGTGCATACAACAATTGATGTCATACCCTGGGAGACGAACAAGGGGTGGTAATTTAGAGGATGCTGAGTCACTAGATGAAGGAGGAGACACCTCTTATAGTTACAGGGTTTGATGAATACAGGCAAGATTGTCAATAAAACTTGACACGAAATGAGAAGGTACCACAGTCCGACGTTTGCGGCCGGATGTTTTTTCAGCCAAACCCACCATAAGATTACCTGAAGAGCTACGGGTGTGGCGTTTTGGAATATATAAGGCTATTTTCAAAAGGAAGTTAGGATCCAAGTGAGCATCTGGGTGACTCATACGGACTTTCCTACAAACCCACCTGTGAGGACTTTCCAAGGAAATACTTGAGTCAGAACAAATGGAAATTACCTCAGCCTCTTCAGCATCACTTTCGCCATCTTGTCCGTGGAAGTTAAGTACATGGTTAGAAAAAATCTATGATGTATTAAGGGGATGGTCCAGGTATTTACCTCAGACACGTCTTCAGCATGTGGTGACTCGCCTACAACAGATGACTCGACCGCGCCGGGTTTGCTTTTATTCTTCTTGGCAAGTGTATTCACTCTTTTTACACGCGGCTTGACGACCCTACGTTTCCAGAAGGGTGCATTTTTCTATAAAAAGGGAAAGTTAGTTCTACCAAAGAAAATAAGAAGGCATAGAATTAAACAGATGAGAGGTAAAGTTATCTACCTCGGGAGCAGGATTGGCGTGACAGAACGGTTTTAGACCAATTTTGGAACAAGCCTCTTTGGTTTCACCACATAGCTTTTTCACGAGACTGTTGATTTCTTCAGTGTCAAGCATGACATTCGTGAAACGCCGAGCATTGATCAAGTTGTCGTCATACTGACACATCGGCCCCTCACGGCGGCTCAAAGGAATGATCCGTCATTCAATCCAACATCGAATCAAGTTGACGCTAGTCAAACCATTGGCGTTCAGAGCCCTCAGCAGGGGCCAAAGAGATTTGTGGGTGGCTTGTTCTTCAAAAGTCCTAGGCTCAGGGAGTTGAAAGTCCATTGGAAGGCGATCTTCTCTGTAATCTGGTAGGGGATTTTCGTGATCCGGAGCAGTATTTTTGCAGTAAAACCAGGTCTTCCCCCAACCTTTAGGATAGTTGGACAAAGCGGCAGCAGGGAAGCCAGTTTTACGCCGCCTCTGGATGGTAGCTCCGCCAAACTCCAAGCTAGGACCATCAGCACATTCCGTTTGGCGGTTTAGATAGAAAAAATCTATAAACAGAGAAATGGCGGGTTCTATTTCTAATTATGTTTCACAATAAACCTGGAATTGGCACAGGTTACTGATTGAATTGGGATCCAAATCTTGGGGGTGGAGATTGAAAAAGCTGAGGGCCTCTCGAAAGAACTTTGAGCGAGGAGGAGAGAAGCCTCGCTCTAAATGGTCTGAAAAGACTACTACTTCCCCTTCGGCAGGTTGAGGTCGTACTTCCCTGGCACGAGCTCTTCATTCAATCACCTCTTTAGGGGGCAAGATTCCCATTGACACAAAATGTTGTAAGGTAGCTTTGTCAATATCGGAAGGTAACCAATCACATTTCGATGGCTTTGACATAATGTCCTAAGTCAGAAAAAGGTTAGCTACATGGATACAAAGGGCGGGTTATTCTAATGATTAGCAAGAAGAGACATCATCATATTTTAAGTCACCTAAGAATGAGAGGGCGCATGATGATGGCGAGTCATGAAAAGCACTAACCGGTTTCATAATAAGCCGCCACTAGGTCATGGACGACTACGAAAGATTGAATTTTGGTAAGCGTTGGAAGAATAGTTTTCTATCAAACTATAGAACATGATGGATCTACCAGCGGTGCAGAAAAAAATTAATGGCCAAATTAAAATAGTGAAGAATAGTGGCGATAGCAACTCAAGGGCGATGGATTTTCATACGGAGATATTAGTAAAGTTTATGCGAGATTCATCTCACACCCGTTTCCCCTACTTATTAAGGGAGTTTTTGCTGCGGTAAAAGGAGTGCACCAACTCGCGCTTCTAATGGAGGTGCGACGAACCCTAGAAGAGCTCCGACGAACTACGGCATGTGGCCTGAGTAGATCTATACAAGGAGATGAAGGAGTACCTGACGGCGTCGACTGGCGGAGGAAGAAGACCGAGGCTTGGCACAGGAGCTGTGCTTCGGAGAGGATCGCCGGAGAAGATGCAGTGGTGGCGCGTCGAGGGTCGAATAGCTCGAGGAGGAAGAAGACGAGCTAGGGTAAAAAGTAAAAAAATTCCCCGTCGGTATTTAAAGACCGAGGAGGAAATGGAAATGGCAGGCGCGGGAAACAATGCGGTGTTGTAAATACGGAATTGATGGCGCCTCGATTTTCATGTTGTATAGATAAGATCGAAAGGAGATGTTGGGTGATGTCATTAAGATTCGTGGAATTCCGGAGTAAATGACGTCATCGCTCCACATGGCGGAAAACCGAAAAAAGTTCACAAGCGGGCAATGTTTCCGTTGGGAGTAAGATGATGATTCAATTGATCCGCCAAAAAATAAGATAAGGTTTACTGACATGAATAAATTCAAGTCAATCTGGGGCCTAATATTGGGGATGTTATCCCGTTATAAGACCCGCCATATAAGGCCGAGTCAGGATAATGGCCGCTCAACCTCCATGAACAAGATGGGCCGTTATCTGAGAAGCGGAAGACGCCAGATGTACGCTGTGAAGAGACGGTTAGCCCAAGATTCAGAGAAGGCGCCTTGCGGCCCACGTAAGGAAAGAGACACCAGAAGCTTCCTTGCGTGGGAGACAAGGCGAGTTAGAGATAGGCCGGGTTTACGAATTATAATGAGAGTTGGACTCTTGTAAACCTAGAGCCTCGACCTGTATATAAAGGTGAGTCTCTAGGGTTGATGAAGTTAAGTTAACATCAATCGAGAGCTAGGTAAGGCGAATCCGCACCCTTGTAATCAATTCCCACAACAATATACACAAAGTAGGACATAGGCTTTTACGTCAATCTGAGGGGCCGAACCTGGATAAACTCGTCTCCCGTTTCCCGATCAACCCCTTTCAGTCGCCACATAGTTGCGATGGATCCATCACTAAGTCCTTTCAGGAGGACATCTGTCGTGACAAAACCATGACACAGCCCGTCCAACCACGCGCTCTTTGCTTTGTTTCCCTATAAAAAAAGCCACGCATGAGACGGCAGCCACTTTTCCTCCCTTGATGCAAATCGCCAAAACTAGTTGACTGCCGACGGCTCCGACGTAAGCGAGGTCCGGCGGACGAAGGCGAGCTCTCTGCACCTCCGGCCATCTCCCTCCCATCCGGCCCTCCCATTCGGCCTTCGCTAGTCTGGCAACGACTTCCGTGGCTGTGGTCCATCCGGTGTTGCACCACTGCGGGCCTCCTCTGGCCGCCGTTACCATCGACAACTGCCGCGTGAGTCCGCGAGCCTCCAGGCTAGAAGGAGAAGCCATCCAGTCCATCCGGTATTGCATCCATCCACAAATTCCCAAGGTAATTTTCATTTGTTTTTAAAAAAATATGAAGCCTTTTTGGTAAATTTCTACTGCTAGAAGCCACCGATCTGCGACAGAATGATTGCTACTTTATTCTTCAATAAATTGTAATTTTTTGTACAATTGTCCATCAGTCCATGCCACATTGCCACTGATTGCTACTTTTTTATATAAATTGTAAATGTTTGTCATTGAGTCATTGATATTGCCACAATGATACTTTTGTGGCATCGATGTATGGTCATCAATGCATAGGTGCTTAGCTTGTTGTTGCTAAGCTCACTTTATCAATCAGAGGATCAAGATGTCATCAATCTCTTCCAAAAAAGTGACCAAAGAGTTATATTATAAGAAGGATATCATCACTTTATCATTTTATCAATCAAAAGGTACTTATGTATTCATGTCGTTATGGTCTGATATATTGAAATATTGCTATTGCCGTTACGCTAG
The DNA here is from genome assembly GCF_904849725.1 of Hordeum vulgare subsp. vulgare. NCBI lineage: Eukaryota > Viridiplantae > Streptophyta > Magnoliopsida > Poales > Poaceae > Hordeum > Hordeum vulgare. The sequence goes on from NC_058519.1 coordinate 369,600,262, forward strand.
TGTTGTTTTGTTCATATATTGCTAGTGTTGAGTTGTTTGGTTCATACACTACATTTAAAGAAAAAAATTGATGAATACCCAGCCATCAGTTCATGGCGCCACCAATGCTCGATCTCATTCGGTCGTTCGCTTCTCTGGATGGCAAAAGGCAACCTTTTCATACATGCACACTATTCAGCCTCCAATGGTTCTCGACATGAAAAAGTTGCCAACATAAAGAGAAAACAACAAGACATGATTAATCTCTTAAAACGATACCAGCACCTATTGAACCATCCTCACCATAGGGTCCATATGTGGGTAGCTTCACCCAATCATACATGGGTGCCGACCACTTGGAACCGGTATCCCTTGTTATCACATGTGGCTTGTGTGTAATATCATATGTAAGAATATTCTTACCTTCAGTAGCTATTACATCCGTTCCAGTTAATAAGGAGCACACCTATTTTAAAATTAAACTCGGATCATTAATTAGATCAACTAAGTATTAACATTATATTTTAATCATAAATTAGACCAACTAAATGTGCTATACTATGTGATAAACTTGTCTCGTTGTATTCGTATTGAAAAGAAGTTTTCAATGGTTTAACTTTGAAGTCATAATATATATGTTAGTTGTCTATTTTGTGGTCAAACTTGGGTTTTAAAATATGTGTGCAGCTTATTCATCGAATGAAGGGAGTACACTGCTAAGGTCCAATACCATAAATTTAGTCTTTACCAATTCATTAGGGGTCTCTAGAATAAAGTCATACTTTTTGAGTGCTATGTGTCGGCCGCCGCCAGTCCTACCATAGCTCGCCTCCATAGAGTAGGTATTGGGCCAACCCAGGAACCGTGTCCCATCATCATGTTGATGTCATGTTATTTTTTGGGTTTTTTCTTCAATTTTGTTCACATTTGTTTATTTTTTATATCTTATAATAACATATATTACGAAATACAATTCACATAATTACAAAAAAATGTTAATTCTGCATTTAAATTTTGTTAAATGTGGAAATTCTTCCCGATATAAACAAAAAATGTGAAATGTGAATCGGAAAGAAATATAGAAATTTTTAATAATGTGTGTGAAAAATGTTAATCATTTGTATGAAAAATGTTTTTGACATTTAAAAGTAGTCACAATGTTCGAAAATGTAATTCAAACAAAAATGATTTGCCCATTAAAAAATGTTCACATGTTATACAAATGTATGTTGAGATTTTAGAAATATGTTTGTGTGATTTGAAAAAAAGTCGCATAGTTCAGAAAAATGTTTGTATTACTGATTTTTCTTCAACATCTATTCAAAAATAATTACCTTGTATTTAAAAAAAATGTTAAACATGTATTTAAAAGTGTGAAGCATTTATTAGAAAATATTTCATATGTATAACAAAAATGTGGACTATGAAAAAGGTATACAATAATACATATATTGGAAATCATATAATCATGTGTTTGAAAAATGTTACACGTATGTAAAAAATATGTTGTGAATATGTACGAAAAATGTACAATGCATATGAAATAAAAGGCATGTATAGGAAAAGGGGAAACAAAAAACCCCAAAAACTCAGGGAAATTGGTCCAAAAGAAACAAACAATATACAAAAAAGTAACAAAGAAAACCAAGGAGAGATCACCCTATGGTGTCCTAGTGGTAGAAATCAAGAGTTTACTTTTGAATAGGGAGGTTACTTTCTGTAAGATTAATCGTGAACAAAATAGAGTTGCACATTGCTTAGCAAACTTTGGTCGTAGTGAAGATAGTACTGCATGTTGGTTGGGTAGACCACCTCCATGTGTCACTATGCTGGTTGCTGAGGATTGTAAGTCTGTTATAGTTTAATAAATCTTCCTGTTTCTCCAGAAAAAAAACAGATAGGAAAAAAATAAAGAAACCAAAGAAAATACCAAAACGTCTGAAGGAAAAAAGAAAAAGAACAAGAAAAAGAACAACAAAAACAAAAAACCTCACAAAAACTCGGCTACAAAAAATAAAAATACTTGAAATAAAACAAGACGGAACTTGCGTGATTCTACAGTATTGGGTGGACACACTAGTGCCCGCTTGTAGGCGAGTCTATTAGGAATCGATTTTATTCTTTTATTTAAGTCATGTAGGCGAAACCTTCCCATATCGAGTTTTTTGGTGTTTATTTTATTACATCTCTTGCAGCGTTTTAATGTACTTATGTAATATTTCTCTATTTAAATCTTTGTTGTATGTTGTCATCAATTATCAAAAAAAAGATAAAAGCACATTTGCTTCCTTAGTGGTTTTTGTAATTCATGCAAACATACAGGTTGTTGCACTAATGTTTTCTTCAACTATATTTCAGGAATAGTTCCATTTAGGCAAATGAATGGAGGGAGATATGGACCCCTCAAGCTACTAATAAACCATGTTAGCAAAGCGTCAATACTCTACATTTTTTAGTGATCCAAGGTCACATTGAGTCCATAGAAAAGCCAATAGTGTCAAAAGAGGATGAGGTTTTGATCATGCGTCATTTGCTCAAGTGCTTGAACATATTGCTCCATAACCCTCAACCACACCCTGACAATCCTATTTGTCCAAAACCCTAAAGCATATCATGGTCCCATTGAAACATTCAAACCCGGACCCAGTGAGATAAACTTGACATAGCGAGTGCCTAAACTCTACTGATTTGGACTCACTGAAATGACCCTTCGGTCTCACATAAGTGATCATGCCAGCTTTCTATTACCCATCAACTTTATCTTAGAATTTTTGAGTGAATCGATTGTTGCAATCGAAATGCACTTGCCAACCTTTTGTTGCGTATCGATTTTATTTTGAAACTTCTAAGTGAAATCGAAAGGTCTCACAGAAGTGTGGAAATTTGTTAGGTCATTACCCATCGGTCCCTCCGAGTCATTTCATCCGGTCTCACCGAAAAGCCTAAAGTTTAACTCTTTTGCACTAATCGGTCTTACCGAGTGGTTTCACCCGGTCCCATCGAGTTGTGCATAAAGGTGTGTAGTGGTTGGATTTCTGATGATGGATATATATACCCCCAACCACTCCACCAGCTCATAGAGAGCAACCAGGACGAAGCTACCACTTTCCATATCCATTTTCTCTGAGAGGACCACACACACTTGTGTTGAGATCAAGAGATGCACTCCAACCATTTGATCCTTAATTTTTAGCCTCTCCAAGTTGCTTTCCACTCGAATCCTTATCCCGCCACCATGAAAAATATATGAGAGAGTGATTGAGTATTGAGGATACTATCTTTTCAAGCACAATAGCGATGAGTTCTTCATCAACAACAACATCTATTACCTTTTAGAGAGTGGTGTCTCCTAGATTGGTTAGGTGTCACTTGGAACACGATTAAGGCTAGTCCTTCGTGGATGAAAGCCATGATTTCATAGGTAAGGTTGCTTCCTTGTGAACCCATCATGGGTGGATCCCAATGTAAACTTGCGCAACCATTCCCCTTCATGGGTTGAAGTCTCCATCAACGTGGACGTACGATAGCACCACCTATGTGAATCACACCAAAAATAACGGTGTCTTCATTGTGTTTGATTGTCTACAAACTATACTCCCTTAATTTCTTGCACTTTCACGTTATCCATTATCCGTTGCCTATACTCTAGATGTGCATGTGTAGATTGTTGTGACATCCCCGGATTATGCTACAGTAATCCCTGAATTTATGCTACAGTAACCTTCCCCTAATGTGCCATGTCATCAAGTTAACTAGGCCAAATTTACACTTGATCAAAATCAAAGCCATTTTCAAATTAAAAATAAAGTCTAATAAATTATTTATTCAAACCGTAAAAGACAAATCTTGGATGGGTGGCAAATACTCCACATGCTTTTTACAAATTATAACCAACATTTTATCATGTTGCTAAATGCTTCAAAACAATTAAAACTGAGGCTAAAACTATTAATAAATGCCTTTTCATTTCCACACAATTACAAATAATGAGTCCCAAACCTTTTGTGAGATTACAATAAATTACAAGATGTATACTAGATCCAATGCCATATTCTTTTCAAAGGATTTTTTATTACAAAAATAAATAAAACAGAAACACATAAAAGAGGAAAGCAAGAATAAGAAAAAGGAAAGAACCCCCCTCGCCCTAGCCGACCGGCCCATTTGACCCCAGCCTACCGGCTAGCCTAGTCGAATCGGCCCACCCCGCCACTAGGGGTATAAACCCAACCCCTGAAACCCTAACCGTCCATCCACCTCGCTCCCTCCCCCTCACCCCCGTTTTCCTCACCCGTATGGCGGCTGGCCTCCTGGACCCTCCCCTCGCACCGGCCCTCTCTCCCCCGGCGCCACCCGGCCGATCCGGGCCATTACGGCGACCGCCGCCAACCACGGCGGGCACCACCTCGCCGCCTCACCCCATCGACCACTTCCGATACCCCGCACGCCTCTGCCCCCCCCCCCCCCCCCCCTCTGGCGCCGTGCTACGCGAACACCACTGACGCTCCTCAGGCCACCTCGATGTCGGCGCCCTCCGGACGCCTCCAAAGTCGGCCGTCTCGTCCCCAACTCGACTCCTCCGAGCCGCTACTTACCGTACATCAGCTATGAGCAGCCAACTCCCCTCCTTCTCCTTACTTTCCCCCTCCGGCGAGCTCCCTTCCGACCACCACGTAGCCACCCCCCTTCTGACGTGCTCTTGCGCCCGTGCTCGCCGCACCACCCTACGGCTGCGTCCGCGCCGCCTCGCACCCCAACGCCCCGTCAGCCTCCTCCTGGCCGCGTCTGGCCCACCCCGGTTGCGCCCAACCCACGCGCTTGTCGTTTCCCCCCACACACACGCGGCCGCCTGGCCGCTCTCTGCTCCCCGCACACGCCCACTATTGTTGCTGTTGCCGGCTGTTGCGGCTCTGCTGTTGCTCCGCACGTAGCTCGTCGCGCCTCCCGCTGGCCTTCGTTGCGGCCGCTGTTGTCTAGGGCCCCCCCCCCCCCTGCTCCCTCACGTGCCATCGTCGCTGACCTAGCCAGGCCTCGCCCATGGCCGCCGGTGAATCTCGTAGGGGCCTTGCCTCGCCGTGGCCCGATTGGATTAGTGGGGTTACCCCCCACTAACCATCCCATATGTATGACAAAGGGGCCCCACCCACTCTAAAATGTTTAATTAAAAAGTTGAATAATAATAATAATAATTTAAAATAAATAAATAATTAAATCAATCAATTATTTATTTATTTAAGAGTAATTAAGTTTAATTACTTTGACTAAAGTATTGTTAATCTATTGGAGGATGACATGTGGGACCCACTGGACATATTGACGAGTCAACTCAACTGTTGACTATTGATGTCATGTTGACATCATATCGATGTCATAATATCATTCTCTAAATTAAAATAAAGCTATTTAATATTCTAATTATTAATAAAGCTTTAAGCAAATAATATAAAATAATCCGTAAGTGAGATGAAAAAGTTTTATACATGAAAGTTGATCAGAAAAACGAGACGAACCCGGACATGCTATCCGTTCGTCTGTCACGCGTCTCTGTCATAGCAAACATGTAACTTTTTCATCCGTTTCGCCTGTCCGATAGTAGCCAGAGACCCAGGAAATATCGTTAGCTATTTTCCCAATCCGTCTATGACGGATGATACTGCGTTAGCTCATGCCTAGCACCGCGCTTTGTGATGCATTTGATTGCTTTGTTATTTATTGTGTTTCCCCTACGTTGCTTCTTTTCCGGTAGACCCCGAGACTGTGGATAATCCTGTGTTTGACTACTTCCCGGTCGAGGATTCGTTTTTGTACGCAGAGCAACCAGGCAAGAAAATCCCCTTGATCATTGCTATATCACCTATTCTTTTTCCCTCTTGCTTGCATTAGAATTTTGCTACTATTGTAGTTAGCACCTATATGTGTTGCATGGCCTATTCTTGATAAACTGCTACATTATTCTACTGCACCTTAAAACTGTTTAGTATATATGGAGAAGTCATCCCCTTTGCCCCCTTAGTCGAGTTGCCCCTGCTTTATCGTCAAGTCTCGGTCAACTGATCGACGAGCCAAGACCCGACACAGCACTCACACCCCCCTTAGTTGTACGACGTTGCAAAGTTACTATCGAGTACCAAGGGTGACACCTTTTTACGTACTCTGATGTTAGCGTTGTAGTGTAGTTAACCGACGGTGGTTCTCGGAGGGTGATTCCTCGTCCACCACCTCCGATAACGTATCTGTCGTACAACCCATCAAGCGTGGCCCATCGAGGGTGATTCCTCCCTGGCCACCTTGACGGTTACATCATTCGGAATCCATCGAGGGTGATACCTTGGGTCCCCCTGATGTTACAACCACACAATTACTTGACCGTGTTACTAGGAACATTGAAGAATAAATGTTTGGCGGGAAGATTCCCGCGTGGATGCGTCGATGAGTTAATTAAAATGCTAAGGATTTGGGTATTTGATCTGGGTTGGCCGGAGACCTTTTCGCACTAACTGGCTACGCGGGAGAAGTTATGGGTACTCGACGTCGTGGTATCAGTCGAAGCTCTTTAGATTTCAGCAATGAAGCGGCGCGCGTCCGAGTGGTCTGGGTTATCACCGTTCTTGTATAAGAGGTGCGAGGAGTGACCTCGGCCGCCTACGCAACATGCAGGAGCGCAATGGGTGATGGGACCATGAACCATGTGCGCTGAGGATTTAGACTGGCGGGCTAGCCTCTCTGTTGAGTCTAGGTGGGGCATGGACATGTCGATGTTCTGAGGTCGGGCATGACCCAGGAAATTGTGTCCGACCAAAGTTCATCGAGCGTGATGGGAAACTAACGGAAATACCCACAAGTGAAGTCTGATTAGTGATTCCAATACTTCTAGCAATCCTATTGCTTTGAAGTTGATGACTGGTAGTTTCATTCTTGGTGTGTTGGTTGTTGACTCGCCATTTTAGCATTGTTTGTGCTACTCGGTCCGTATTTCCGAGTGCACCCTCCATTCGATGTTTAATTGTTGATGTTTCCTCGAGTATACGTCATCATATCTTTTGATTTGGCAAAGGCTATCTCCTTGTCCTTATAATTATGGAAATTCAACCCTATCGGAATCTTCAGGGATTGTTGCTGAGCCCATCGGCCACACCCTCAACTTCTCCTTGTTCCGCGATGAAACTCTTGAAAAAATTATCTTGTGCCTAGCTCGTGAAGAATATGTTTGATAGAAGAAGTGTGTTCCCAAGGTTCACGTGCATTCTTGCCGTTGTGAATATGTGCATGTTTTTTTCGCTCCCTCTAGGATCATCCCAATTCATTAACGCATGTGAGAATTGTTATATGTTTTGAATATTTGCTATCTTCACTTCATATAACTTCTCTTAGCACCCCAAGCCACTGACTGATTTGATCAAGGAAATTAAGTTCCTTCATAAGAGCTAATCCAGGCTTACACAAGGACTTTGTTATCCTCAATGATGGTTCCCAATTCAAAACTCGGTTGCATTTTGTAGTAAGAATCCCATGTGAGCACAAATGTCTTGAAATTGTGTTCATATGTTTTACAATCCAGCTCATGATTCAAGACTTGCTTTCGTAGTTCATATCCCGAGGATCTTGCATCACCATCTCGTCAATTTTTGTTGCCCCCTTTTTTTCTCACGCATCCTGAGTGTGAGGTATCCTGATACCAATTAGATATGAATCTCGAGCAGATATGATGGTTGGAATATTTTCCAATAATTTGAACTTTGGTCTTTATGTAACCCGGTACGATGGTGTCTTGTCTAGCACACCTAGCCGAAGGACCTATTGTTGTATTATCTTCCTTAACAATGTTTACCATTCTTCCTTGAGGAAATTGTAAGACTTATTTTATAAGTTGTTCCTGATGGATCCGTTGTGTACCCAAAGTCCGACCTTTATCTGATGACCATGTCGATGCTACCTCGAAGCACGAATGTGGTACTTCAAATGTCAACAGGAACATTGGAGCGCAATGATAAATTGTTCTTGATCAATTATCCAAACCACATGGTATGGGTAAACATCATGATTCACCTTGCCCTTTTATCAATATAGTTTTGTACTTGATGACCTATCATGTATACCGTACTCTATTTTCCTTGGGAATAGTATACTATAATACTTGTGTGTGTGAACACATTTTCCTTTCCATTGGCCTATTTAACCTTTTCTTGTAATCTAACTTATTTGAGCAGTGGTAATTCCCTGCTTAGGTAAAAACATCGGTGCATGACTCTGTCAGTAAGACCCTATTACTATTGTGGATAACATTCGGGTAGCCACCGAAGGACGAGAACTTTGCTTATTTGGCCGCCTCGTTTCAACGAGCAAGAACACAGTTCTATTCGTCCCCCGCCCTTGGTACCGACGTTGTTGCCAACATAACAGACAAGCTATTCTTTGACGTGTCTTGCTACCAAGACTGTGCAAGATGTCAATGCTCTGCCCTCTCTTAACCCAGTTGGTGGACCCATAACCCAAAGTTCCACAACATTGAAACCTGACTCTTGTGTACATCTTTGACTCCAAAGTATCCTTTGCACTTGGTTTTATATGAAATTCCCAAACCACCGCCAAAAGATGATCTATTATATTATGAGGCACAACATTTGATTTTTGTTGCCATGAACCCTCTTCCAACTTATGATCAGGCATCGAATGATTGCCTACCCATTTAAGACTTTTGTACCTTCGCATGTTACTCTCAAGGAATTCCGTGAGGTACAATTGAGGAATAATTCATGTCCTCTTCTAAGAGTTCGTCGTGAGATGCCCAACTTTGTGAAGGTACATTCTTCCAACGTTTTTCACTATTATCACATTTGTAGGACGATGAAGATCCCGAAGGAAGGAAGATGAATTCATCAGGATGACCTAAGTCAGAGAATTGAGGACTTCAACAAAAGGGATAATTTTTTTTGATGAGAGCAACCAAGACCGAGAAGAGTCGTTAGGATTTTGTAATCAAACGTTTCCCCCCTTACACCTACCTCTTAATTCTCGAGACGAGAATTTCTTTTAGTGGTGGAGAGTTGTGACATCCCCGGATTATGCTACAGTAATCCCTGAAGTTATGCTACAGTAACCTTCCACTAATGTGTCATGTCATCAAGTTAACTAGGCCAAGTTTACACTTGATGAAAATCAAAGCCATTTTCAAATTAAAAATAAAGTCTAATAAATTATTTCTTCAAACTGTAAAAGAAAAATCTTCAAACTGGCAAATACTCCACATGCTTTTTACAAATTATAACCAACATTTTATCATGTTGTTAAATGCTTCAAAACAGTTAAAACTGAGGCTAAAACTATTATTAAATGCCTTTTTATTTTCAATCAATTACAAATAATAAGCCCCAAACCTTTTATGAGATTACAATAAATTGCAAAATGTATACTAGATCAAATGCCATATTCTTTTCAAAGAAATTTTTTATTACAAAAATAAATAAAAAGAAACACATAAAAGAGGAAAGAAAAAAATAAAAACAATAAAATAAAAGGAAAGGAAAGAACCCCCCCTCGGCCTAGTCGGCCGGCCCATTTCACAACCTGGCCGGCCTAGTCGAATCGGCCCACCCCGCCACTAGGGGTATAAACCCAACCTGTGACCCACCTCGCTTCCTCCCACTCACCCCGTTTTCCCTCACCCGTGTGGCAGCTGCCCCCCCGGCCCCTCCCCCGGCGCCACCCGGCCGATCCGGGCCATTCCGGCGACCACCGCCGGCCACAGTGGGCACCACCTCACCCGCTCGCCCCGCCGACCACTTGCGGTACCCCGCAGGCCTCTGGCCGCCCCTCAGGCGTCGGTCTACACGAATGCCACCGATGCTCCTCGGGCCACCTTGACGTCGACGCCCTCCGGGCGTCTCCACAGCCGGTCGTCTCGTCCCCAACTCGACTCCCCCGAGCCACTCCTTCCCCTACAACGGCGGTGAGCAGCCCACTCCCCTCCTTCTCTTTCGTTCCCCCCTCCGTTGAGCTCCCTTTCGACATTGACGCAGCCGTGCCCCCTTCTGACGTGTTCCTGCCCCCGTGCTCGCCGCTCCCCCCACTACAGATGCGTCCGCGCCGGCCCGCAGCCCCGCACCCCGTTGGCCTCCTCCTCGCCGTGACGCGCTCAAAACAGCTGCGCCCAACCCGTGCGATGGTCGCCCCCCACCCCCCCACAAACACACCCGCCGCTGCCTGGCTTCTCTCTGCTCCCCGCACACGCCCACTACTGCTGTTGTTGCCGGCTGTTGCGGCTCTACTGTTGCTCTGCACACAACTCGTCGCACGTGCCGCCGGCCTTTGCTGCGGTCGCTGCTGTCTGGGGCCTCCCCCTGATCCCTCCCGCGCCAACGTTGCTGGCCTGGCCAGGCCTCGCCCGTGGCCGTCGGCGAATCCCGTCAAGGCCCCGCCTCATCCTGGCCTGATTGGTTTATAGGGGTTAACCCGCACTAACCTTCCCATATGTATGACAAAGGGGCCCCACCCACTCTAAAATGTTTAAATAAAAAATGAACTAAAATAATAATAATTTAAAATAATTAAATAATTAAATCAAGTAATTAATTAATTAGTTTATTTAAGAGTAATTAATTTAATTACTTTGACTAATGTACTATTCCTCTATTAGAGGATGACATGTGGGACGCACTCGTCATATTGACCAGTCAACTCAGCTGTTGACTATTGGTGTCATGGTGACATCATATCGATGTCATAATATCATTCTCTAAATTAAAATAATGCTATTTAATATTATAATTATAAATACAACTTTAAAATAATATAAAATAATCCGTAAGTCAGATGAAAAAGTTTTATACGTGAAAGTTGATCAGAAAAATGAGACGAACCCGGATACGATATCCGTTCGTTTGTCACAAGTCCCTATCATAGCGAACGTGGAAATTTTCAATCCATTTCGCATGTCCGGTAGTAGCCAGAGACCCGGGAAATATCGTCAGATATTTTCCCGATCCGTCTATGACAGATGATACTGCGTTACATCATGCCTAGCACTGCCTATAGCCATGTCATGCTTTGTGATGCATTTGATTGATGTGTTATTTATTGTGTTTCCCCTATGTTTCTTCCATTTTGATAGACCCCGAGACCGTGGATGATCCTGTGTTCGACTACTTCCCGATCGAGGATTCGTTTTTGTATGCACAGCAACTACGCAAGCAACCCCCCTTGATCATTCCTATATCGCCTATTCTTTCTCCCTCGTGCTTGCATTAGAATTTTGCTATTGTTGTAGTTAGCTCCTATATCTGATGCATAGCCTGTTTTTGATAAACTGCTACATTATTCTACTACACCTTAAAATTGTTTAGTATAGGTGGAGCAGTCATCCCCTTTGCCCCCTTAGTCCAGTTGCCCCCGCTTTAGTCACATCCCTGGATTTCCTATTTGGTGATTAGCAAGATTGTGCTCATGTTTTATTCTTGCATTAAAAATGAAATAGGGATTAAAGAAACCCTAGCACCTCACCTTGTTTAAACCAAAATAAATAGTGTGTGATTTCAGTGAACCCAAAATGGCCTTCATAAAAGCCCCCCCTTTTGATAAATATTGGAAACAACATTTCAGGGGTGAATATGATTTTGAAAATACTTTTGGCATTTTATTTAAACCACAAAAACCACTGATAATATCCAATTAATGGGTTTTAAATATGTCAGAATATTATAAAATGCTGAAACATTTTTGTGGACTTGGGAATATTCAAAATAACACCCCACAATTATATTCCCTATTTTAGGAATAGTTTGGAGCCAAACGAATAAATGAAACAAATGTTATAATTGTAAACAGAGAAGAAATAAAGAAAAAAAATGGAAAAACCTTATCTAACGCCTACCTGGCCCGACCCACTCGTTCCTGTCGTCTTCCTCCTCGCCAGTCGGCAGCAGGAGGTGGCCGCCGTTTCTCCTCGCCGCGGCACGCAGCTGTGTGGCTGCTCGCCTCTCGCGTCGCGCTGGCCGCTAGGAGATAACCCTCTTGAGCTCATTCCCGCAGTGCCCATCTCCCCATTCTCCCTCCTTCCCTCTCTCCTCTCGGCCGCTGTTGGAGCCGAGCTCGAGCTCGAGCTCGCCGTCGTCTACGGCCACAACAAGCCTCCCCGAGCACTCCATCATCTCCGCGTCAAGCTCGTCCTCCACGCCAACGAAATCGAGCCCCCGAGCCCCGCAACACCCCCAGCGCCGTCGTCTTCAACCTTCGGCCGCTGTCAAGCCGTCGTTGATTCACCGGCTACGCCACCTCCCCGAGAAGTCTGAGCCTCTCATCGTCATCGCCGCGAGCTCCAGAGTGTTTCCCCTCATCTCCCCCTCTCTCTCCTGCACTCTAGCCCCGTGGCCGTCGAACCCGATCTCCGGCCGCCGCCATGGCTCGTCACCAGTGCTCTTCGGCCACCCTAGCTCCTGTCGCTGGCCCCGTTGGTTGAGGCCGAGCCTGGGCTTCGTCCCAGTTCTCTCGGCGCTCGATTCCGAGCTCTATAGCTCGATTTGGAGCAACTCTGGCGAGGAACCACCGCGGGTTTGGTCGCCGCCGGTCATCCTCCGGCGGGTGATGACGTGGCCGCCCTAATCCTCTTTTAGTTAGCGCTAAGAGCCACTGACAGTGGGCCCTAGAGGTGGGTCAAACCCACTTAGGGGCTGGTCAACGCGGGATTATCCCGTGTGACACTGACCAGTGGCCCCCACAGGTCAGTTTGACCAGACCCAAGCGTTGTTGGCCTAGTGACATCACCATAACGTAGTAAATGTATTTCTGTGTTTTAAATAATTTCAGAAAATGCTTAAAAATTTAAAATACATAGAAAATAATCTGTAACTCAGATTAAAATAATTTATATATAAAAAATGATCAAAAAAAATCCAAAGAATCCAATGGTGCTGTTTTCATGCATGACCAACTAAGTTATGAAACAACATCAGGTAAAATCAATTAAAAGAATTTAATAAATGTCCTACTTTAAATAATATTTGAACTTGAATTGAAATGAGCATCAAACCAAGGTTTTGATAGCCACACTAGCTCATGCTACATTTCATTCAATGTCTTGATCATGCATCATATTGTTGCATTTGTATGATATTGATTGCTGCTATTATTACGGTAGGCTCCGCTCCACAGGATACTCAGGAGTATCCGTCTGAAGGAGTGTATCCTTCCGCTGATCTTCAAGGCAAGCACCGTTTTTAATCATCCCGATATAATCCCATGTTTCCACTCCTGCTCTCACTTATTGCATTAGGACAAAATATTTCAAATGCTTTGCTTCGATAGCTGAACCAATTCCTTTCAATGACCTGTCATTGTCACAGTAAATAGCCAAACCTTGCAACCTAGCATCCCTGGTAGTTGCTTGAGCCATGATGTGTCTTATCCTGCTATGCCTGCTATGCCTAGAGTTGTGTCAGGTCTGTTTCATCTGGGTGATGAACAGGAATGGATGAATGTGTTCTAGTGACAAAGATTAAGTGTAGAATCTGATTTGGTAAAGGTACCGATGAAAGGCTATGTAGGAGTACATGGCGGGTTGTTTCATTGGAACCGTCCTTAGGAACTGAGTTCCGTATATGAAATCCAAGACTAGATACTACCACACATTGGGTTCCGGTAACCCGATCCCTCTCGGCTTATTAATCGCCTAGTACTCGGTCCAGGAGTTGCAAGTAGTTTCTGGTGTTTATAGTCATGTTGGAGGCCGTGCATGGTGCTGACCTTAGAGGTGGGCTGTGACGCGGTAGGCAGTGGCACGGTGTACCAAGTGGCACCCGGATGGTGGGCTTGGGAACCCTGCGCACATCGTTTGGGGCCGTAGCGGAAACCTCGGCCGGACTTCCGTGCGGGTTCACTCTCAAATAGGCGATAAACCTGGACTAGGTATTAGGGTGGTTAACGGTCGTGGTCGACTCCCTCGCTGGGCTTCCGCTTGAAGGTTGCCGAGGTGCATGACGTGCACATGGCGATAAGTGGCGAGAGCGTGTGTGAATAAGTACACCCCTGCAGGGTTATGATCTATTCGAATAGTCGCGTCCGCGAATATGGACTACTTGGAGACATATGTTGTTCATAGATAACTTTAATGGCTACTCATAAAAGTATCAAGATAAGTGTGAGTATCATGTATGGCATTTCCGTAGGGAGACGGAAAGGAATCCATGATAGTGTATTGTTGTGGTGGTAGTGGGCTCGTGTATGACTTATCAAAGTTGTTTGAAACTATTTAAAGTTGTAGTATAGGCTATCCAAGAGTCAAAGCTGGCTTGCTGCATGAAACCCCACAACCCCCTTTATTGATACATGTGCATGAGTAGATAGATCTGTTCTAAAGTCTTGCTGAGTACCTTTGTACTCATGTTTGTTTAATAAATGTTGCAGAATACACCCACGAGCCAACATGTGGGTTCTATCTAGACCTCGATGATGACGAGTAGCTGGTGTCCCAGCTACAACCTCGCCCCTTTCAGAAGGGATATGTAGATAGTCAGGCTTTATGCCTTTTCCTTTCAACTGTCTGTACTCAGACAACTTTAATGCTTCCACTTGGCTTGTATGACTTTGTTTGTATGACTTGAGTGTCGGGTCATGTGACCCCTACCTGTATGAACTTATTATGCAAGACTCTTCCGAGTCTTCTAAATGTTGTGATGTTGTATGGTTATGTTTTGATGCCAATTGTTGTATCTATGCATATCAAGTATGTCATGCGTACGTGTGATGCACTGTGATATGTATGGGGTTCGACACCTAGTCGTATGCCCTTAGTAGTTCTCTATACAGAGAAATGCCCCTTTGTGTTTCCACCGAGCCTTGGTAGTTTGCTACTGCTCTGGACACATTGGTTGACCGGCATGTATCCCTCTTAGTTGTTGTGACTATCCCTACGGGTAAATGTCACGCAGTGTAATGGAGTCCTTGTAGCTTGCTATGACTCGTCTACACTCGCTGATGACCGACACCTGCTTTGCTGGGTTATGTATGTCTATCTCTGTACAGTTGAGCCACTTGAGTTTATGACTAGTTATGTCGACCTGGGTTCTTTGACATTGGAATGCTAGCGACACAATTGCATACGTGAGTCAAAAGGCGCAAACGGTCCCGGCTAAGGTAAGGTGGCAGCCGTGGGGTTAACTGTGCATGAGACCACAAAGGGATGCGATGTGTTACAGGCTGGATTCCTATGGCTTAGGATCGAGGTCCTGACAGCGTTGGTATCAGAGCCTGACTGGTTGTAGGATTACCAAGTCAAACTGGTCGAAGTCGAGTCTATAAATGATTTAGTTGTATGCAAGGGAATTGTTTGTGGAAGGGAACGTAAGACTATTGCTTCTATTCTCAAGTCATTCTGTTCTGGTCATCCTCATCTTTTCTACGGGGATTAAGAACTAGGTTTATTATCTATCTCTCAGGATCGCGTGTTACTAATCGGTAGATTGTAGGAAAGCGGTTTGAGAGTCAATCTGAATTTTCTTTTGTTCCAAGGAAAAAAATATATTTGATGACCATGGAATTTCAACTTGATAGTTGAGTGGTTATGCTATCCAATCTTTTGTGGGTTGTCTCAAAATTGTTTTTGATCATTTACAGCCATTATGCTGCCCAATTTCATTTCGAGAGCTCTAATGCCTTTGCATTATTCTCTATTTCAGATGCCCGCCCGTCCTTTTCGTTAGGTGGTTCGTCTTACTAGGTGCATTGATGTACCGGGTCACACAGCCATGCTCGTCAGGATGATGTCAGTAGCCGGTTACCGCTGGTACCCAGAGTATACAGTGGAGGAGCAGTACCGGGATTTCAACCAGAGTCAGTACCTGTGCACTGTTAGGGTATTCCCAGATTACCCTGGAGCCGAGGGGCCGGTCCATTGGTCTTATAGATTGGGAGTTACCGTTGACATGGCGGTACAAGATGCCGCCTATTCAATGTTGACCATCATGAGAGCCACACATGCACTGCTGCAGAATTCAGAGTTCTGTTATGTTCCAGCTTCTCAGCCAGGAGAAGAAGGATATCTCAGTGGAGTCTACTTTGATTCTTCTTTGGAGGATCCGCTGCTGCAGATTACCACTCAAATGTTAGAGAATAGAGACCGAGATGCTCGTGCCCTTCGTATGGAGCTTTATGCTACTCGTGCCCGTCTGTAGACAACTTTGACACAGCTGGCACCTGTAGTTCAGACAGGCTACGGAGACATGGATATATTGAACCCAGTTAGGACTCATCTTCCAGGTCATGTTGACTGGCCTGCTATCGTAGGTGTCACCCCTCTTCAGGGATCTCTGTTACCACCAGTCAGGGGACCGAGGCCACATCCGTGTCCTTTGGTTCCCAGGGTCTCAGGCTAGAGTATTTCCCGAGCCGCAGGTTCAGCTCCCTGGTCATGGAGGAAATCTGTATGAGATCTTCTTTGCGGATGCTTGAGCCCATGAGTGGAATAGTGGTATTGTAGTAGTTATATTTACACAGTCCTGTCTGTCCTGTGGAATATGACTATGTTATGAGATGAGTTCCGGCGGCATAGATAAATAATGTATAGGAAGCTTGGAAACCCTCTGATGAGTAGTATCGTCTTTTCAGTAGTTTGCTCTTTAGTTTGAGGTTGTACTAAACTATGTTATGGTGTGTATGGACCATGGTGTATATATAGCAGTTTTCTTGTTACCATATTGTTCGGATGTTCATTTCCGCATTCCATGTTGTTCAATGCATTCTTAATCTATAGCTAGTATTGATGTTGATCTAGTCTAAGCTGTGAGTTTGTTTGCCAGGATGGTGTTTACCAGGCATAACCGTGCCCCTTGCCATGAGCAGGGAGAAGGTAGCCAGGCAGGACACGAGGAACTACCTCACCCGCCTTCTCTGGCGGAGGTTATGCTGGAGGCAGAAAGGAACAAGAGAGAGACCAACCGTTTGCTAGAGCATATTGAACAAAATACGGCTCGTCAGCCGCGAAATGACGCAGTGTCCCTCAATGACTTTGTGAAGCTAAATCCCCCGAAGTTCCATCATTCCGTCGATCCTCTCGACGCTGATGATTGGTTATGCAGTATATCGCACAAGATACGCTCTGCCAACGTTGCTGAGGCTGACAAGGTGACCTTCGCTGCTTACTTTCTGGAAGGCCCCGCCAATCTGTGGTGGGAGAATTATGAAGCTATGCGTCCTGCCGGATGATGACCCACAAGTATAGGTGATCAATCGTAGTCCTTTCGATAAGTAAGAGTGTCGAACCCAATGAGGAGCAGAAGGATCTGACAAGTGGTTTTCAGCAAGGTAAAATCTGCACACACTGAAATTGTCGGTAACAAGTGATTGTGTGGTGAAATGATTCGTAGCAAGCAACAAATAACAAAAGTAGAAACGGTGCAGCAAAGTGGCACAATCTCTTTTGTAGCAAGGGACAAGCCTGGACAAAGTCTTATAGGAGGAAAAACGCTCCTGAGGACACACGGGAATTTCTGTCATGCTAGTTTCATCATGTTCATATGATTTGTGTTCGTTACTTTGATAGTTTGATATGTGGGTGGACCGGCGCTTGGGTACTGCCCTTACTTGGACAAGCATCCCACTTATGATTTACCCCTCTCGCAAGCTTCCGCAACTACGAAAGAAGAATTAAGACAAAGTCTAACCATAACATTAAACTAGTGGATCCAAATCAGCCCCTTACGAAGCAACGCATAAACTAGGGTTTAAGCTTCTATCACTCTAGCAACCCATCATCTACTTACTATTTCCCAATGCCTTTCTCTAGGCCTAAATAATGGTGAAGTGTTATGTAGTTGATGTTCCCATAACACCACTAGAGGAAAAACAACATACAACCTATCAAATTACCGAACGAATACCAAATTCACATGACTACTATTAGCATGACTTATCCATGTCCTCAGGAACAAAAGTAACTACTCACAAAGCATAATCATATTCATGACCGGAGAGGTAATGAGTAGCATCAAGGATCTGAACATAAACTCTTCCACCAAGTAATCCAACTAGCATCAACTACAAAGAGTAATCAACACTACTAGGAACCTTACAAGTACCAATCGAAGTCGCGATACGGAGATTGGTTACAAGTGGTGAAATAGGGTTTGGAGATGAGATGGTGCTGATGAAGATGTTGATGGTGACGAGTCCCCTCCGATGAGAGGAGTGCTGGTGATGATGATGGCGACAATTTCCCCCTCCGGGAGGGAAGTTTCCCCGGCAGGATCGTCCTGCCGGAGCTCTAGATTGGTTCTGCTCAAGTTCCTCCTCGTGGCGGCGGCGAATCCATGAAAAAGTTCCTCCTTGATTTTTTCCTGGACGAAACCCTTCATATAGCAAAAGAGGGGGGCAAGTGGGCCAGCAGGTTGCCCACAAGCCCTCATAGCGCGGCCTGGGGGGGTGGCCGCGCCGTGCAGGCTTGTGTCCAACCCCTGGCGCTCCTCTCGCACTTCTTTGGCCTAGTATTTTTGATAAATCCGGAAAAATCCTCGTTTATTTTTATGGTGTTTGGAGTTGCGCAGAATAGGTATCTCAAACTTGCTCCACTTTCAGGCCAGAATTCCAGCTGCCGGCATTGTCCCTCTTCATGTAAACCTTGCAAAATAAGAGAGAAAAGGCATAAGAATTGTACCGCGAAGTGAAATGACAGCGCAAGAAGCGATAAATATCAACATGAAAACATGATGCAAAATGGACGTATCAACTCCCCCAACCTTAGACCTCGCTTGTCCTCAAGCGAAAGCCTAGCTCAATAAATATGTCCACATGTCTAGGGAGAGAGGTGTCGACAAAACAAGATACAAACATGCATGCATCATGATCAAAGATTAGAACAGCAATACCAACATATAATCTCTCATGCTAAAGTGATAATTCCTTCACAAAGTAAAGCATGGATCAAGAACCTTACCGAGAAGTAACAACCGATAGACTTTAGTCATTGAAGCAATTGCAATTTATCACAACATCAGAAAGAGTCAAATAAGAGCTTGTAAAGCAAATCCACATACTCAATCATTCTTTCGTTCTCTACAATTACTACAACTCATGTGGTACTCATGAGATCAAAGTTTCAGCTCGACACAGAGAACGATAGGGGCTTACAGTTTTGCCTCCCAACTACTTACCTCAAGGGTAATGTCAACAATAATAATTCATGAATACTTACTTCCAAGTTAACATATGAATATAGATCTTTCCCTAGCATATGACGTTAGCCAAGATAAAGGGGAGATAAGGAATTGGTGAAGATCACCATGACTCTTTCAAGGGTAAAAAGTAAAGGTACAAGATAGGCCCTTCGCAGAGGGAAGCAGACGTAGTCATGCACTTTTGAGGTTTGGATGCGTGTCCTCTTAGTGCGGAGGAGCGTCACTTTATATTGCCTCCTGTGATAAAGAACTTTATTATGCAGTCTGTCGCTTTTATGTCTTCCTCATCACAGGTTCGTACAAAGCTTATTTTCGACACACTAATAGATCATACATATTAGCGAGCAATTTTTATTGCTTGCACAGATGACAACTTACTTGAGGGATCTTATTCAATCCATAGGTAGGTATGGTGGACTCACATGGAAAAACTGGGTTGATGGTTTATGGACGCACAAGTAGTATCTCTACTTAGTGCGGGAGGTTTGGCTAATGTGAGGTGGAAGCAATCGTCACATGCTAAGGGATCTCTAATCATATAACATTGTTCAGAGCAAAGCAAACACAATTCATTATGTTGTCTTCCTTGTCCAACATCTACTTCTAGGCATGTAATAGTTTAGTGAGTGTTCACAATCATAGATGGTTCTAGAGATGATATATTTATATGTGAACCTCTCCTTCTTTATCACTTCCTATTAATTGCAACAATGACCAAGGTCTACGTTTGTGTACCCTCAACAAGTTTCAGTCCTCATTCTTTTTATATGTGAAGCCATCACTTCCCATAAGATCATTACACGATCTTTCATGCTTTTGTTCTATTCTCACTCTTTTGATCATGGCAAGAGGCAAATCCCTTCAACTAAGACACTCTTTATTATATGGCTCACGAGCTTGAATACATCAGGGGTGACACAAAGCAAAACTCAAGACTAAAACACTAAGACTTTTAATCTACTAGAGAAAGAGAGAACTGAAAAGGAAAACTAAAACAAAAGTATAGGCAAAAGATGTGATGGTGATACGATGCCGGGGCAACTCCCCCAAGCTTGGCAGAAGCCAAGGGGATTGCCCATACCAATGCTGAGTTGTCTTCCTTTGGTGGTGAATGTGGTGGAGCTGTTGCAATCTTTGACTCTAAGAGGGCCATCAACCTCTGATTTATACCTTGGAGATCTACGATATGTTTTTCCATCAAAACAACTTCACGAGTGAGACAAGTATTGCGAGCACGAGTTGTTTCACAAAACCTCAAGAGTTCAATCAAAGATGGGGACAGTAGGTGGAGGTAGGGTTGGATGAAATCCACTTCTTCAACTTCTTCCTTGTTGAGAACAGATTGCACTTCATCCCATGCCTGATCCTTCTCGTTAGCTTTGCCCTTGGATTCTTTAGGTAGCTTTTCCTTAGCCTCCAAGACCTCCATCCTTTTCAGATCAGCATGAACTTCTCCATAGATTTGACGGAGGTTGTTCTCCCCCACAGATTCCTGGGAAGACATCTTGACCTAGATCTGCAGCAGAAAACATGCTCAAAACGAAAAACAAAGGAAATCTGCGTGATGCAGGGGTCAGACCAAACGAAAGTATATATAATGATTTTTGACCAGAAGGAGTACCCCGCACGAAAACGGAGTCTGGGAGGCACACGAGGTGGCCACAAGCCCTCACGGCGCGGCCAGGGTGTGGGCCCGCGCCGTGCAGGCTTGTCGCCTCCTCGCGCACTTTCCGGACTACTTCCAAATTTTGTATTTTTTCAAATATTCCAAAACGGAGAAAATTTCCTACTTGAAAAGTTTTGGACTCTGTTTTCTTACGGAATCACATACCTCTTCGTTTTCGTAGTCTGAAATAGGCTGATAAATGTCCCTTAGGTATTCTTCCGGAGTTATGGTATTGATAATATTGCTTTCAACATTTATGGGAGTACGTGAGATATAATGCTTTATTCTCTGTCCATTTACAACTCTCGGACAATTACCTTCCGTGTTGTTGATCTTGATAGCACCGGAACGATATACTTCCTCAACAACATAGGGACCTTCCCATTTAGAGAGAAGCTTGGGTGCAAAGAATCTTAAACGAGAGTTATATAGAAAGACATAATCACCTACATTTAACTCACACTTTTGTATCCTCTTATCATGCCACCTCTTAACCTTCTCTTTGAACAGCTTGGCATTCTCATATGCCCGAGTTCTCCACTCATCAAGCGAGCTAATATCAAATACCCTCTTCTCACCGGCAAGTTTGAAATCAAAGTTGAGCTCTTTGATTGCCCAATAAGCTTTATGCTCTAGCTCAAGAGGTAAATGACATGCTTTACCGTACACCATTTTGTACGGAGACATGCCCATGGGATTCTTATAGGCAGTTCTATAAGCCCACAGTGCATCATCGAGCTTCTTAGACCAATTCTTTCTAGACCTGTTGACAGTCTTTTGCAGAATTAGTTTAATCTCTCTGTTTCTTAGCTCTACTTGACCATTGGACTGAGGGTGATAGGGAGACGCAATTCTATGGTTGACATCATACTTAGCAAGCTTTTTACGGAAAGCACCATGAATGAAGTGTGTACCACCGCCAGTCATTAGATGTCTAGGGACTCCAAATCTAGGGAAGATAACTTCTTTCACCATCCTGATAGAGGTGTTGTGATCAGCACTACTAGTGGGGATAACTTCTACCCACTTAGTGACGTAATCAACAGCAACTAGGATATGAGTATACCCGTTGGATTTTGGAAAAGGTCCCATATAATCAAAGCCCCAGACATCAAATGGTTCAATGACAAGTGAATAGTTCATAGGAATTTCCTGACGTTTGCTAATATTACCTATTCTTTGACATTCGTCACAAGACAAGATAAACTTACGTGCATCCTTGAAGAGAGTGGGCTAATAGAAACCTGATCGCAATACCTTGTGTGCAGTTCTATCTCCCGCATGGTGTCCTCCGTAGGCCTGAGAGTGACACTTCTGTAGGATCTGTCCCTGTTCATGTTCAGGTACACAACGTCTAATAACACCATCTACTCCTTCCTTATAAAGGTGAGGATCATCCCAAAAGTAGTGTCTCAAGTCAAAGAAGAATTTCTTCTTTTGCTGGTACGTGAAACTAGGTGGTATATATTTGGCAACGATATAGTTTGCATAATCAGCATACCACGGTGCACTACGGGAAGCATCGATGACATTCAGTTACTCATCGGGAAAGCTATCATCAATAGGTTGTGGGTCATCAAGAATGTTCTCCAACCTAGACAAGTTATCTGCTACTGGGTTATCAGCACCCTTCCTGTCAACAACGTGCAAATCAAATTCTTGTAACAAGAGAACCCATCTGATAAGTCTAGGTTTAGCGTCTTTCTTGTCCATGAGGTACTTAATAGCAGCATGATGAGTGTGAATAGTGACTTTGGAATCAACTATGTAAGACCTTAACTTTTCACATGCAAACACGACTGCTAAAAATCCTTCTCCGTAGTAGCATAGTTTCTCTGGGCACTGTCTAGGGTTTTACTAGCATAGTGAATAACATTCAACTTCTTATCGACTCTTTGCCCTAGAACAACACCAACAGCATAATCACTAGCATCACACATGATCTCAAAAGGTAAGTTCCAATCAGGTGGTTGAACAATAGGTGCAGTTATCAAAGCCCTCTTAAGTATTTCGAAGGCTTCCTCACAATCATCGTCAAAAACAAAAGGAATATCCTTTTGCAAGAGATTGGTAAGAGGCCTAGAAATCTTAGAGAAGTCCTTAATGAACCTTCTATAGAAACCAGCATGACCAAGGAAACTTCTTACACCTTTGATATCTGTGGGGTATGGCATTTTCTCGATTGCATCAACCTTAGCCTTATCGACTTCAATACCTCTTTTAGAAATTTTATGCCCTAAGACGATGCCTTCATTAACCATAAAGTGGCACTTCTCCCAATTCAAGACAAGATTGGTGTCTTTACATCTCTGCAAGACTCGATCAAGGTTGCTGAGGCAATCATCAAAGGAAAACCCGTAAACGGAGAAGTCATCCATGAAAACCTCAACAATCTTTTCACAAAAGTCAGAGAATATAGCCATCATACATCTTTGAAAGGTGGCAGGTGCATTACATAAGCCAAAAGGCATACGTCTATAGGCAAAGGTACCGAAAGGACAGGTGAAAGTGGTTTTCTCCTGATCAGATTGTGCAACAGGTATTTGGGAGAAACCAAAATAACCTTCTAGAAAGCAGAAGTGTGTGTGTTTGGACAACCTTTCTAGCATTTGGTCGATAAAAGGCAAAGGGTAATGATCTTTCCTAGTGGCTTTATTCAGTTTCCTAAAATCGATCACCATCCTATAGCTAGTAATAATCCTCTTTGGGATCAACTCATCCTTATCATTAGGGACAACGGTAATGCCTCCCTTATTAGGGACGCAATGCACCAGTCTCACCCAATCACTATGAGCAACAGGATAGATGATACCTGCTTCCAGGAGCTTTAGTATTTCTTTTCTCACTACTTCTTTCATCTTAGGATTCAATCTCCTTTGATGATCAGCAACTGGTTTGAAATCGGGATCAGTTTTAATCTTGTGCTGGCATAGAGTGGGACTAATGCCCTTAAGATCATCAAGAGTATGTACGATAGCAGCACGGTGCTTCCTCAGAGTTTTGACAACTTCTTTTCTTCATGCTCTGAGAGTATCAGACATACTTAAGAGTATCACGCAACTGTTTAAGCTCGAACACAGGATCACCCTTTGGTGGGGGTGGATCCCCAAGCAGTTCAACAGGCAGATTATTCTTAAGGATAGGATATTGTTCTAAGACAACTCTATCTATTTCATCCCTTTCATCCATGTGCATATCATTTTAATGCTCTAGCAAGTATTGCTCTAAGGGATCAGTAGGAGGCACGGCAATAGAAGCTAAGGCAATAGTTTCATCCTTACTAGGCAACTCCTTTTCATGAGGTTGTCTACCAAACGTAGAGAAATTGAACTCATGTGACACGCCTTCAAAGACAACAGTGACATTTTGCTTCTCACAGTCAATATGAGCATTGACGGTATTGAGAAAGAGTCTACCAAATATGATGGGACAAAATATATCTTGTGTGGTAGCAAGAACGAAGAAATCAGCTGGATACTTCGTTTTACCACACAAGACTTCAACATCCCTAACAATTCCCACAGGGCAGATAGTATCTCTATTGGCAAGCTGAATAGTGACATCAATAGGCTCTATCTCAACAGGTGCAATCTCATCTTTGATTTCATCATATAAGGATTGAGGTATTGCACTAACACTAGCACCCATGTCACATAAACCATGATAACAATGATCTCCTATCTTAACAGAAACCACAAGCATGCCAACAACAGGCCTATGTTTGCCTCTAGCGTGAGGTTTAGCAATTCTAGAAGCATCTTCATAGAAGTGAATATTATGCCCCTCAACATCGTCGGACAGAAGATCTTTGATAATAGCAATGCTAGGTTCAACTCTAATTTGCTTAGGGGGTGTAGGTGTTCTAATATAGCCTCTATGTATCACAGTTGAAGCTTTGGAATGATCCTTTATCCTAACAGGGAAAGGTGGTTTCTCAATGTAAGCACTGGGAACCACAGGATCATTATAGGCAATGACTTTCTCTTCAACTGGAGTGGGTTTAACTACATTTACTTCTAAAGGAGGATGATATTTAAACCACTTCTCTTTGGGGAGATCAATATGAGCAATAAAAGATTCACACAATGAAGCTACTATCTCAGAGTCAAGTCCATACTTAGCGCTAAAGTCACAAAAAGTATTTGTCTCAACAAAGGATTTAACACAATCAAACGTGAAACTCATAGCTGACTCCTTACCTTCTTCAAGCTCCCAATCTTCAGAGTTGCGTTTAATTCTCTCCAATAAATTCCATTTGAAGTCAATATCTCTCTTCATAAAAGAACCGATACAAGAAGTGTCAAGCATGGTGCGATCATCATGAGAAAGCCGAGCATAGAAGTTCTGAATGATAATTTCTCTCGAGAGCTCATGATTGGGGCATGAATATAGCATTGATTTAAGCCTCCCCCAAGATTGAGCGATGCTTTCTGTGTCACGAGACCAAAAACTATAAATATAATTCCGATCACGATGTAGTAAATGCATAGGATAAACTTTTGATGAAATTCCAACTTCAACCGATTGTAGTCCCATGATCCAGTATCATCACATAGCCTATACCATGTCAACGCCTTATCCTTCAAAGATAAAGGAAAGACCTTCTTCTTGACCTCATCCTTGGGCACACCTGCAAGCTTAAATAAACCACAAACTTCATCTACATAGATTAGATGCAAGTCTGGATGTGATGTTCGATCTCCTGTAAAAGGATTAGCCAGCAGTTGCTCAAGCATACCCGAAGGAAATTCAAAGCAAATATTTTAAGTAGGTGAAGCACGTTGAGGAGCAACTCTTTGTGCTTCCGTTCGAGGTGACGATACCCCGAACAAGCCCCTCAAAGGATTAGTATCCATAGTGACAAGTGACAATAAATTTCAGCACACTATATGAATGTTTCCTTACCAAGTTCCACTTACCAAAGGCGCTTCACTCCCCGGCAACGGCGCCAGAAAAGAGGCTTGATGACCCACAAGTATAGGGGATCAATCGTAGTCCTTTCGATAAGTAAGAGTGTCGAACCCAACGAGGAGCAGAAGGATCTGACAAGTGGTTTTCAGCAAGGTAAAATCTGCACGCACTGAAATTGTCGGTAATAAGTGATTGTGTAGTGAGATGATTCGTAGCAAGCAACAAGTAACAAAAGTAGCAATGGTGCAGCAAAGTGGCCCAATCCCTTTTGTAGCAAGGGACAAGCATGGACAAAGTCTTATAGGAGGAAAAACGCTCCCGAGGACACACGAGAATTTCTGTCATGCTAGTTTCATCATGTTCATATGATTCACGTTCATTACTTTGATAGTTTGATATGTGGGTGGACCGGCGCTTGGGTACTGCCCTTACTTGGACAAGCATCCCACTTATGATTAACCCCTCTCGCAAGCATCCACAATTACGAAAGAAGAATTAGGACAAAGTCTAACCATAGCATTAAACTAGTGGATCCAAATCAGCCCCTTACGAAGCAACGCATAAACTAGGGTTTAAGCTTCTGTCACTCTAGCAACCCATCACCTACTTACTACTTCCCAATGCCTTCCTCTAGGACCAAATAATGGTGAAGTGTTATATAGTCGCCATTCACATAATACCATTAGAGGAAAAACAACATACAACATATCAAATTACCGAACGAATACCAAATTCACATGACTACTATTAGCATGACTTATCCCATGTCCTCAGGAACAAAAGTAACTACTCACAAAGCATAATCGTATTCATGACCAGAGAGGTAATGAGTAGCATCAAGGATCTGAACATAAACTCTTCCACCAAGTAATCCAACTAGCATCAACTACAAAGAGTAATCAACACTACTAGCAACCTTACAAGTACCAATCGGAGTCGCGAGACGGAGATTGGTTACAAGTGATGAACTAGGGTTTGGAGATGAGATGGTGTTGATGAAGATGTTGATGGTGACGAGTCCCCTTCAATGAGAGGAGTGTTGGTGATGACGATGGCGACAATTTCCCCCTCCGAGAGGGAAGTTTCCTCGGCAGGATCGTCCTGCCGGAGCTCTAGATTGGTTCTGCTCAAGTTCCGCCTCGTGGCGCCGGCGAATCCACGAAAAAGCTCCTCCTTGATTTTTTCCTGGACGAAACCCTTCATATAGCAAGAGAGGGGGGCAAGTGGGCCAGCAGGTTGCCCGCAAGCCCTCATGGCGCGGCCTGGGGGGTGGCCGCGCCGTGCAGGCTTGTGGCCAACCCCTGGCGCCCCTTTGGCACTTCTTCGGCCTAGTATTTTTGATAAATCCGGAAAAAAAAATCCTCGTTGATTTTTACGGCGTTTGGACTTGCGCAGAATAGGTATCTCAACTTTCCTCCTTTTTCAGGCCAGCATTCTAGCTGCCGGCATTCTCCCTCTTCATGTAAACCTTGCAAAATAAGAGAGAAAAGGCATAAGAATTGTACCGTGAAGTGAAATAATAGCCCAAGAAGCAATAAATATCAACATGAAAACATGATGCAGAATGGACGTATCACCGGACCATCAGCCACCTCGGCTGATTTCAGTGTAGCTTTCCGTCTATATCACATACCAGAGGGTCTGATGGACCGCAAGAGAGAGGAATTTTGTGCCTTCACTCACGGAAAGTTATCCGTGGATTCTTATAGCCACGAGTTTAGAAATCTCGCTCTCTACGCAACTGAAGAGGTGTCAACTGACACCAAGAAGCAAGCAAGATTCCACAAGGGTCTGAGCCCCAAACGTCGTCGTGACCTGCGCCTTCATGAATGTACAAGTTTCCAAGCTCTTGTCAACAAGGCGATCAGTGCTGAGACTGGTCATACCGACTATGAAGCAACGAAGAAGCACTCTCGCGATTCCGGCTCCTCATCCGGTTCAGCGTTTCCGGAGCGCCGGGTGTGGGTCCCGAATAGTTCTCTGCCGCCAAGATATACCCCGAGTCCATCCCATGTGGCGCCTCAGGCAAACCAGACCAACCCCCAGGCAAAACCTATGGTGGTCCAGCTACCAATGCTGCACCACGTGCCAATCAAGTGATCTATTACAAGTGTGGAGAACCAGGACACTATTCACGTGAGTGTCCCCAAAATATCGCTGCCAAGAAGCCTGGGAAGTCTCTTAGGCAAGGCAAGTCGGGCAAGGCATATTATGTGAAGCCAACTCCTGTGCGTGGCCGCGTGAATTATGTTTCAGCAGAAGAAGCTGCAGAGGATCCCGATGTCATTTTGGGTATGCTCCTTGTCAATCGTCACCCAACATCTGTTCTTTTTATACTTGGTCATCTCATTCCTTCATTTCCGAAAGTTATGCGCAGTTGCATAACATGTTCTTTTGTGATATGCCAATTCCATTAGTGGTCCAAACTCCTCGTAATAAATGGCAGACTTCTAGGATAAGTTATGACAATGAAATTCTAGTAGACAGGCTAGTTTTTCTAGCATCATTGATAGCCCTTAAATCCTCAGATATCAATATCATCTTGGGTATGGAGTGGATGTCAGCTCATTACGCCAAGATTCATACCCATTCTAGGAATGTTCAGCTTACCCATTAATCGGGTGAGATAGTTAATGTATCAACTCGAGTTGCCAAATGCCAACTCTATTCCTTCAATGCTAGTCCTCTTCCAGAACTTGAAGACATTACGGTAGTCCTTGACTTTCCGGATGTATTTCTAGAAGAACTGCCAGGAATACCACCTGACAGGGATGTAGAGTTTTTGATAGATCTTGTTCCGGGAACTGTCCCAATAGCCAGAAGACCCTATATGATGGCACCCTTAGAGCTATCCGTACTTAAGAAAAAAGTAGATGAGGCCTTGAATAAAGGTTTCATTTGTCCTTGCTCTTCTCCTTGGGCTTGTCCCGTCCTCTTCGTCAAGAAGAAGGATGGAACGAATCGGATGGTTGTAGACTACCGACCACTTAATCTGGTCACCATAAAGAACAAGTATCCGCTCCCCAGGATCAACGATCTGTATGATCAGCTCGCTGGATCCTCAGTCTTCTCCAAGATGGATTTGAGGTTTGGATACCATCAAATGAAGATCAAGAACGGGGACATTCCAAAAACGGCCTTTGTCACTCGTTATGGCCAATATGAGTACACCGTCATGTCCTTCAGTTTAACCAATGCCCCAGCCACCTTCTCTCGCTTGATGAATTCGATGTTCATGGAGTATTTGGCTAAATTCGTCGTTGTATACCTCGATGATATTCTCATCTACTCGAAGAACGAACAAGAACATGTCGAGCATCTAAGGCTGGTATTGATGAAACTTCGAGAGCATCGCCTTTATGCCAGGTTTTCAAAATGTGAATTTTAGTTACCAGAAGTGACCTATCTAGGCCACGTAATATTTGGTAAGGGTATTGGTGTCAATCCCGAGAGAGTTCAAGCCGTCCTTGATTGGACTCAACCCGAATCGGTTAAGCAAGTTAGGAGTTTTCTTGGTCTAGCGAGCTATTGTCGCCACTTTGTCGAGAACTTCTCCAAGGTTGCAAAGCCTCTAACTAAACTCCTCAAGAAATATAAAAAGTTCGAGTGGACACCACAGTGTGAGCATAGTTTTCAGGAACTGAAAAGACGCCTGACTTCCGCACCTGTGTTGCTACCACCATATTTCTCTAAGGACTTTGTTATCTATTGCGACACCTCACGACAAGGATTAGGTTGCATTCTCATGTAGGATCGTCATGTGATTGCATATGCATCTCGACAGTTGCGTCCACATGAGGATAATTATCCCACACATGATCTTGAGCTTGCAGTTGTAGTCCATGAACTAAAAACCTGGCGACATTACCTTCTTGGTAATCGTTGTGAAATTTTCAATGATCACCAA
This sequence comes from Hordeum vulgare subsp. vulgare, assembly GCF_904849725.1. NCBI lineage: Eukaryota > Viridiplantae > Streptophyta > Magnoliopsida > Poales > Poaceae > Hordeum > Hordeum vulgare. The sequence goes on from NC_058519.1 coordinate 369,629,882, forward strand.
AGTCTGAAATATATCTTCACCCAGCGGGATTTGAATCTCAGGCAAAGACGGTGGGTCGAGTTGACCACAGATTACGACTTGGGATAGCTTACACCCCGGGGAAGGCCAATGTCATGGCTGATGCACTAAGTCATAAGTCTTATTGTAACAATGTGATGTTACAACGAGGTCAACCACGTCTCTATGAGGAATTTCGGAAGTTGAATCTTCACGTTGTTCCTCAAGGATCTCTTTCTAACCTGGTGGCGAAACCTACCTTAGTGGATCAAATCATAGAGGCCCACAAGCATGACACTAGAATTTCCCGGATTAAGAAGAATATTAAAGGGGGAAATGACAATTGCTTCTCGGTGATGATCGGGGTATTGTTTTATTTGAGAACCGTTTGGTAGTTCCCAAGAAGCAATATCTGCGGCAGTTGATCCTTAAGGAGGCTCATGAATCTCCTCTCACGATACATCCTGGTAGTACCAAAATGTATCAGGACCTACGCCAGAGGTTCTGGTGGACTAGGATGAAGAGAGAAATTGTTGAGTTCGTTGCTAACTGAAAAGTTTGCCGTCGAGTTAAGGCAGAACATCAAAGGCCTGTTGGCACCATTCAGCCTTTAGCTATCCCTGAATGGAAATGGGATAAAGTTAGTATGGATTTCATCACTGGATTTCCTAGGACCAAGAAAGGGAATGATGCTATCTTTGTGGTCATTGACCGTCTCTCTAAAGTAGCTCATTTTTTTCTAGTTCGTGAGAGTATAACGGCTAGCCTGCTAGCAGAGTTATATCTCTCTCGAATAGTGTCTCTTCATGGTGTTCCATTGGAAATTAATTCAGACCGTGGAAGTATTTTTACTTTTTGTTTCTGGGAAAGCTTTCAAAGTGCCATGGGGATTCACCTATATTTTAGCACTGCTTTCCATCCTCAATCAAGTGGTCAAGTAGAAAGAGTCAATCAAATCCTAGAGGATCTGCTTCAAGCTTGTGTTATATCATTCGGTATGAACTGGGAGAAGTGAATTCCATTCGCCGAATTTGCTTATAACAATAGTTATCAATCAAGCTTGGGCAAAGCCCCTTTTTGAAGTTCTCTATGGACGAAGATGTCGAACACCTCTTAATTGTTCAAAAACCGGAGAGAGGCAACTCTTTGGTCCGGATATGATCCAGGAAGCAGAAGAGCAAGTTCGCATTATTCGTGAAAAGTTGAAAACAGCCCAATCGCATCAAAAGAGCCAATATGATCGTCATCATAAGGCTGTGACCTTTGGAATTGACGAGAAGGCTTACCTTCGGGTTACACCTTTGAAGGGTACCCATCGATTTGGTATCAAAGGCAAATTGGCTCCTCGTTACATTGGTCCTCTTCGCATTCTTGCCAAACGAGGAGAAGTTGCCTACCAATTGGAACTTCCTCCGCATCTTTCCAAGGTTCATGATGTTTTCCACGTATCGCAACTCAGGCGTTGCTTCTCGGATGCTATCCGTGAAGTGGACCACGAAACGCTTGATCTCCAGGATAACCTTTCATACCGAGAATACCCTGTTCGTATTCTTGATCAAGCTGAGCGTACCACTCGACATCGAAACCTCAAGTTTCTTAAAGTTCAATGGTCAAATCATTCTTAAAAAGAAGCAACATGGGAAAGAGAGGACCGTCTCCCACTTGAGCATCCCGAGTTCTTCCCAACGACTTCCAAATCTCGAGATGAGATTCTTTTGAGTGGGAGTGAGTTTTCACATCCCTGGATGTCCTATTTGGTGATTAGCAAGATTGTGCTCATGTTTTCTTCTTGCATTAAAAATGAAATAGGGATTAAAGAAACCCTAGCACCTCACCTTGTTTAAACCAAAATAAATAGTGTGTGATTTCAATGAACCCAAAATGGCCTTCATAAAAGCCCCCCCTTTTGATAAATATTGGAAACAATATTTCAGGGGTGGATATTATTTTTAAAATACTTTTGTCATTTTATTTAAACCACCAAACCACTCATAATATCCAATTAATGGGTTTTAAATATTTCAGAATATTATAAAATGCTGAAACATTTTTTTGGACTTGGGAATATTCCAAATAACACCCCACAATTATATTCCCTATTTTAGGAATAGTTTGGAGCCAAAAAAATGAAACAAATGTTAGAATTGTAAACGGAGAAGAAATGAAGAAAAAATGGAAAAAACTTATCTAACGCCTACGTGGCCCGGCCCACTCGTTCCTCTCGTCTTCCTCCTCGCCAGTCGGAAGCACGAGGTGGCCGTCGTTTCTCCTAGCCACGGCACGCACGTGTGTGGCTGCTTGCCTCCCGCGTGGCGCTGGCCGCTAGGAGATAACCCTCCTGAGCTCATTCCTGCAGTGCCCATCTCCCCATTCTCCCTCCTTCCCTCTCTCCTCTTGGCCGCCATTGGAGTCGAGCTTGACCTCGAGCTCGGCGCCGACTCCAGCCACAACAAGCCTCCCTGAGCACACCATCATCTCCGCCTCGTCAAGCTCGTCCTCCACGCCAACGGAATCGAGCCCCCAAGCCCTACAAGACCCCAACACCGTTGTCTTCAACCTTCGGCCATCGTCAAGCCGTCGTTGATTCACCGGCTACGCCACCTCCCCGAGCAGTTTGAGCCTCTCATCGTCATCGCTGTGAGCTCTGGAGTGTTTCCCCTCATCTTCCCCTCTCTCTCCTGCACTCTAGCCCCGTGGCCGTCGAACTCGATCTCCGGCCGCCGCCATGGCTCAACACCGGTGTTCTCCGGCCACCCCTAGCTCCTCTCGCTGGCCCTGTCGGTTGAGGTTGAGCCTGGGCTTTGTCCCAGTGCTGTCGGCGCTCGAATCCGAGCTCTATAGCTCGATTTGGAGCAACTCCGGCGAGGAACCGCCGCGGGTTTGGTCGCCGCCGGTCAGCCTCCGGCGGGTGATGACATGGCCGCCCTAATCCTCTTTTAGTTAGCGCTAACAACCATTGACGGTGGGCCCTAGAGGTGGGTCAACCCCACTTAGGGACTGGTCAGCGTGGGATTATCCCGTGTGACACTCACCAACGGCCCCTAGTGGTTAGTTTGACCAGATCTAGGCGTTGTTGACCCAGTGACGTCACCATGACGTAGTAAATGTATTTATGTGTTTTAAATAATTCTAGAAAATACTGAAAACTTTGAAAATTCATAGAAAATAATCTGTAACTCAGATTAAAATAATTTATATATGAAAAATGATCAGAAAAATCCAAAGAATCCAATGGTGCTATTTTCATGCAAGACAAAAAGTTATGAAATAGCATCAAGTCAAATCAATTAAAGGAATTTAATAAATGTCCTACTTTAAATAATATTTGAACTTGAATTCAAATCAGCATCAAACCGAGGTTTTGATAGCCACACTAGCTCATGCTACATTTCATTTCATGTCTTGATCAAGCATCATATTGTTGCATTTGTACGATATTGATTGCTGCTATTATTACGGTAGGCTCCGCTCCACAGGATACCCAAGAGTATCCGTCTGAGGAGCGTATCCTTTCGCTAATCTTCCAGGCAAGTACCATTTTTTTATCATCTTGATATAATCCCATGTTTCCGCTCTTGCTCTCACTTATTGCATTAGGACAAAATATTTCAAATGCTTTGCTTCGATAGCTGAACCAATTCCTTTGCATGACCTGTCATTGTCACAGTATATAGCCAAACCTTGCAACCTAGCATAGCTGGTAGTTGCTTGAGCCATGATGTGTCTTATCCTGCTATTCCTGCTATGCCCAGAGTTGTGTCAGGTCTGCTTCATCTCGGTGATGAATAGGAATGGATGAATATGTTCTAGTTACAAAGATTAAGTGTAGAACCTGATTTGGTATAGGTATCGATGAAAGGCTATGTAGGAGTACATGGCGGGTTGTTTCATTGGAACCGTCCTTAGGAACTGAGTTCCGTGTATGAAATCCAAGACTAGATACTACCACACATTGGGTTCCGGTAACCCGACCCCTCTCGTCTTATTAATCGCCTAGTACTCGGTCCAGGAGTTGCAAGTAGTTTCTGGTGTTTATAGTCATGCTGGAGGCCGTGCATGGTGCTGACCTTAGAGGTGGGGTATGACGCGGTAGGCAGTGGCACGGTGTACCAAGTGGCACCCGGATGGTGGGCTTGGGAACCCTGCACACATCGTTTGGGGCCGTAGCGGAAACCTCGGCCGGACTTCCATGCGTGTTCGCTCGCAAATAGGCGATAAACCTGGACTATGAATTAGGGTGGTTAACAGTCGTGGCTGACTCCCTCGCTGGGCTTTCGCTTGAAGATTGCCAAGGTGCATGACGTGCACATGGCGATAAGGGGCGAGAGCTGATACGTCTCGAATGTATCTATAATTTTTGATGGTTTCATGCTATTATCTTGTCAAACTTTGGATATTTTGTATGCCTTTTATACCTTTTTTGGGACTAACTTATTAACTCAGTGCCAAGTGCCAGTTCCTGTTTTTTCTGTGTTTTGACCCTTTTCATAGGAGGATTTTAAACGGAGTCTAAATGGAACGAAACTTCCAAAAAGATTTTTTCCGAAACAGAAGAAGATCGGGGAACTTGAGAACCAAGGCAAGGGGCCACCAGGGACCCCACAAGCCCCCTAGCCGTGGCCAGGGGGTCTGCGCCTCCCAGGCTTGTGGGATCCTTGGGCCACCTCTGCCCTAGGTATTTCGCCTATATATTCCCAAAAATTCCAGAAAAAATGAGGAGATCATCAAAAGTACTTCTCCGCCGCCGCAAGCTTCTGTCTCCGCAAGATCCCATCTGGGGCACGTTCTGGTGCCCTGCTGGAGGGGGGATTCGGATACGGAGGGCTTCTTCATCAACACCATGACCTCTCCGATGATGCGAGAGTAGTTCACCATAGACCTACGGGTCCATAGCTAGTACCTAGATGGCTTATTCTCTCTCTTGGATCTTCAATACAAAGTTCTCCATGATCTTCATGGAGATCTATCCGATGTAATCTTCTTTTGCGGTGTGTTTGTCGAGATCCGATGAATTGTGGATTTATGATCAGATTATCTATGAATCTTATTTGAGTTTCTTCTGATCTCTTATATGCATGATTTCATATCCGTGTAATTCTCTTCGAGTTGTGGGTTTTGTTTGGCCATCTTGATCTATGATTCTTGCAATGGGAGAAGTGCTTGGTTTTGGGTTCATACCGTGCGGTGACCTCACCCAGTGACAGAAGGGGTAGCAAGGCACGCATCATGTTGTTTCCATCAAGGGTAAAAAGATGGGGTTTTCATCATTGGTTTGAGAGTGTCCCTCTACATCATGTCATCTTGCTTAATGCGTTAGTCTATTCGTCATGAACTCAATACACTAGATGCATGCTGGATAGCGGTTGATGTGTGGAGTAATAGCAGTAGATGCAGAAAGTATCGATCTACTTGTCTCGGACGTGATGCCTATATGTATGATCATTGCCTTAGATATTGTCATGACTTTGTGCGGTTCTATCAATTGATCGACAGTAATTTGTTCTCCCACCGTAATATTTGCTATTTTGAGAAAAGCCTCTAGTGAACACTATGCCCCCGGGTCTACTTCATAAAATATTTTCAGCCTTACTCTTTTTCTTCATTGCACTTTCCGCCGTCAGATCTCACTTTGCAATCAATCTTGAAGGGATTGCCAACCCCTTTATAGCGTTGGGTGCAAGCTCTTTGTGTTTGTGCAGGTACTCTGGACTTGACGAGATTCTCCTACTGGATTGATACCTTGGTTCTCAAACTGAGGAAAATACTTACTGCTCCTGTGCTGCATCACTCTTTCCTCTTCAAGGGAAAAACCAACGCAAGCTCAACAGACGACAGAAGGTTTCTGTCGACGTAGCAAGAGCGTGTGTGAAGAAGTACTCCCCTGCAGGGTTATGATCTATTCGAATAGCCGCGTCCGCAGATATGGACTACTTGGATACATATGTTGTTCATAGCTAACTTTAATGGCTACTCATAAAAGTATCAAGATAAGTGTGAGTATCATGTATGGCATTCCCGTAGGGAGACGGAAAGGAATCCATGAGAGTGTATTGTTGTGGCGGTAGTGGACTCGTGTACGACTTATCAAAGTTGTTTAAAACTATTTAAAGTTGTAGTATAGGCTAGCCAAGAGTCAAAGCTGGCTTGCTGCATGAAACCCAACAACCCCCTTTATTGATACATGTGCTTGAGTAGATAGATCTGTTCTAAAGTCTTGCTGAGTACCTTTGTACTCATGTTTGTTCAAGAAATGTTGCAGAAGACACCCACGAGCCAACATGTGGGTTCTATCTAGACCTCGATGATGACGAGTAGCCGGTGTCCCAGCTACGACCTGGCCCCTTTCAGAAGGGATCTGTAGATAGTCAGGCTTTATGCCTTTTCCTTTCAACTGTCTGTACTCAGACAACTTTAATGCTTCCGCTTGGCTTGTATGACTTTGCTTGTATGACTTGAGTGTCGGGTCATGTGACCTTTATCTGTTTGAACTTATTATGCAAGACTCTTCCGAGTCTTCTAAATAATTGTTGTGATGTTGTATGGTTATGTTGTGATGCCATTGTTGTATCTATGCATATCAAGTATGTCATGCATATGTGTGATGCACTGTGATATGTATGTGGTTCGACACCTAGTCGTATGCCCTTAGTAGCTCTCTATATAGAGAAATGCCCATTTGTGTTTCCACCAAGCCTTGGTAGTTCGCTACTACTCCGGACACATTGGTTGACCGACATGTATCGTTCTTAGTTGCTGTGTCTATCCCTACGGGGAAATGTCACGCAGTGTAATGGAGTCCTTGTAGCTTGCTACGACTCGTCTACACTCGCTGATGACCGACACCTGCTTTGCTGGGTTATGTATGCATGTCTCTGTATAGTTGAGCCACTTGAGTTTATGACTAGTTATGTCAACCCGGGTTCTTTGACATTGGAATGCTAGCGACACAATTGCATACGTGAGTCAAAAGGCGCAAACGGTCCCGGATAAGGTAAGGTGGCAGCCGTGGGGTTAACCGTGCGTGAGACTGCAAAGGGATGCGATGTGTTACAGGCTGGATTCCTATGGCTTAGGATCGGGGTCCCGACAGCTTTATCGTCAAGGCTCGATCAACTGATGATCGAGCCAAGACCCGACACAACACTCACGCCCCCTTAGTTGTACGACACTACAGAGCTACTATCGAGTACCAAGGCTGACACCTCGTTATGTACTCTGATGTTAGCATTGTAGTGTAGTTGACCGACGGTGGTTCTCGGAGGGTGATTCCTCCTCCACCACCTTGGATAACGACTCTGTCATACAATCCATCAAGTGTGGCCCATCGAGGATGATTCCTCCCTGGCCACCTTAACGGTTACATAGTTCGGAATCCATCGAGGGTGATACCTCGGATCCCCCTGATGTTACAACCACAAAGTTACTTGAGGATGTTACTGGAAACATTGATGAATAATGTTTGGTGCATGGATTCCCGTGTGGACGTGTCGATGAGTTAATTAAAATGCTAAGGATTTGGGAATTTCATTTGGGTTGGTCGGAGACCTTTTCGCACTAACCAGCTACACGAGAGAAGTTATGGGTACTCGACATCATGGTATCAGTCGAAGCTCTTCAGACGTCAACAATGGAGCGGCGCGCGCTCGAGTGGTTTGGATTGTCACCGTTCTTATATAAGACGTGCCAGGACTGACCTCGGCCGCCCACGCAACGTGCAAAAACGCAATGGGTGATGGGCCCATGAACCCTGCGCACTTAGGATTTAGACTGACGGGCTGGCCTCTGTGTTGAGTCTAGGTGGGGCGTGGACGTGTCGATGTTCCTAGGCCGGGCATGACCCAGGAAAGTGTGTCTGGCTAGAGTTTATCGAGCGTGACGGGAAACATGGTGCACCCCTGCAGGGATGAAAATTAACTATTCGGATAGCCACGTCGACAGTTACAGGACGACTTGGAGTTGTGCCCCGATCTTATACAACAACAACTGTTACTTAACTGGAATGTTTGCTCCGAGATTGCTTCCTCGTAGGGAGTCAAGGGGGGATCTCTAGGCATGACTTTGATTAATATTGTTGCAACAATATGACTATTAAGTGTGTTACTTGTTCTACTCTCATCTATTGCTGCAAGACCCCTGAAGATGCTAGTCTTTGATAGGACTCGACCTTCTCTCTCTTTTCTCGCATTGCTGCAGTCAGTCCACCTATAACCCATTCCTTTGTTATTAATGCATATTTAGCATAGTTCTGATGTCAGTCTTGCGAGTACTTTGGATGAGTACTCACCGTTGCTTTGCTGCCCCCTTTTCCCCTTGATCCATTGCTGCGACCAGATGATGGAGCCGAGGAGGTGGCTTTTCCCGTCGACGACAACTACTATCCCGACGGTGCCTACTACTACGTGGAGGTCGTTGACGACCATGAGTAGTTAGAAGGTTCCTAGGCAGGAGGCCTCGCCTCATTCGATCGATGTATCTTTCGTGCTGGCCTTCTCTAAGGCATTATCATGTTTCATGTCTGTACTTAGATATTTGTTGCTTCCGCTGACTCGTGTGTTTATCGAGCTTCTGTATTATAGCCCTCGAGGCCCCTGGCTTGTAATATGAAGCTTGTGTGTTTTATTTATGTCTAGAGTTGTTTTGTGATATCTTCCCGTTAGTCCTTGAGCTTGGTCGTACGCATTTGCATGTATGATTAGCGTACGATCAAATCGAGGGCGTCACAATTGTATTGTTAGTCAATCAACTTGTGTCAAAATCTGCCTACGTTACAAGAAAACTGAAAATTGCACCTTTTGTGTTGTTAGTGTCTACTCACCCCCTTCTAGACCATTCCTTTAGATCCCTCAATTGGTATGAGAGCTTTGGTATGCATTGCTTTAGCTTAACCACCTCAGAGAAGGATGGATGTGTCTACGAGAAGTGTTAGTTGTAGATTGCATGTGCTTGATGGATGGTGTTATTGAGCTAGCTAATATGAAATACGTGTTCACTTGTGCAGAGACTTGCTATACAAACTATTTTTAACCCCTTTCCATGATGGTATTTTAAACCGTCGCCTAGTGAGTGTGGGCAATATGGGGGTCCTTCCCACACCACCCAAAAACCGTCGGGGATAGGGTGTGGGAATGCATATGTTTTGCATAACTAAGCATATGCGATGCCCGCATCTATCCCAAATGCGAGTCTTCACACAATCGTTTCTGATTTCTCCAATATCCCAAACGCTCCATCCTTGCTACTCGTTTGTGAAAGCATTACCATCACAGTAGGACTTCTGTTCATTTACCTTACCACGCACAGTCCAGGCACAGTCCAGGCATGGTATTTTTCCACGCACATACCCTAGTGTGCCAACCAAAATGGCTCTTCGTTTATGATGCGCGCCACATCCCAAACAGTTCATGATTGTAAAAAGTGTACGACAAGGTGACAATAACACACATTTAGTTTTCTCGCACCGTTTGAGATATTGTGTGACACCACACATGCTTTGAAAATGACAACTGTGTGCATGGTGACACATGTTTCCTCTCTGTGAACTGTGTCGGATTATGATGTATATCACACACGATGTGCTTCACAGACCGTGTGCAACGTAATGACCCGCAGAATGTATTTTCACCCTAATTTAATTGTTTTTATTTAAATAGTATCATATTTTAATTTGAAAGTACGCCAGAACTTCATTCGTATCCATCAGGTTCAACAACCAATGCATTATTCGATTCACAGGCACATATGTTCAAGAATTACATCAAAAAAGGAATTACATAAGCACCTTATAAATAATGATGAACGAGGGTTGTATACTTGTACTATTAAAGATGGTAAAGAAAGAGGCGAGAGAGATTCTGGTTGTTGAACAAGGCAAAGCGAAATGCCCCTATTGTGCTCTCCTCCATGCAGAAGGCACGCACGACTCTAGCCCAACCCCTTGTGATGGTCGGCCGCCAATCATGTAGTTTGAGAGGTAATATTGAGTAAACTACTTCAGGAACCACTACAAAGGAAAAAAGATTGAGACATTGTCATCTAACACAACTCACTATGAGCAGTAAAAAGAGGGCTATAGGGTTCTTAGTTACCATGCTACAGTTCACTCTTGTCGTGCATAAAGTGTAAACACATAGTTCGATTCACATCTTTTGGCCCATTTTAATAAAAATCTTTATTAGTTTCCTCATTTGATGCTGGTTCACGAATATCACATTGCCCATACGCAGAAAGGGTCGAAACGTGAATCTTTGCCAATGACTTATGTACCTAAAAGCACCAATTTAATGTTAGAAGCTAAACAACAATTGCACAATGATGTATTATAACACTCCCTCCGTCCCATTATATAAGATCTTATTACATCCAATATACTCAAATATTGGATGAATTAATATCTCATATTGTTAGAGCATATATCTCCATATGTGGTTTTGGTAATTGATGACAATTCCTATGGACTAATGGTTGCCTTAAGTTATATTTATAGGATTTGTCCATAGGCACTTCTTGAAGTCCATCTGTTGGGTTCAAGGAGTTTATATGATGACCAAGATGGTATTCAAGGTATTATCCAAAGAATGGTCATAGAGACACTAGTTTGATCAAGATATCAGACAAAGAGTAAATCAAGATGATCAACACACAAAGCGTATAAGATGTACCGAGAGGGATCAAGTGATCCCATGGTATGGTGTGCTTCCATGGGCTTGCGTCAAAAGGAAGATCTCATACAACCCATGAAGGATGACGTCAAGTGGCGATCGTTATCAAGATTGTGGTGTGCAAGTTCAAGTGGATCATCACGAATATATCATTGAAACTATTGTTAATGATCATGTGTTGATAAGGACAAGCTCATGTGCTAACAAGGACAAGATCAAGATAAGCATTCCTGAGCACTACATGCTTGATTCTTGTGGATGTTCACATGGTGGACAAATGAAGATGAATACATAATCTAGGCTTTCCACATTGTGTATGGGAGAGCTACTTGAAGACTTCATCATGTCTTGCTTTCAACTTGAGCCAAGAAGGAACAACAACATCAAGCTCAAGTGAAAGGGCTAACTCAAAGGTATCAGTTCCTTTGACGTTAGTTGTGCGGAGTGATGATCAACGAATAAAAGTATACACTCAAGTATGGATCATCAATACCCCTTCTATGATTCTTGAGTCTTTAGGGATCCCGCACTATTAAGAGGGGATCACAGGTTTTGCGATGAACTTGCTCAAACTACGTCTCCACTGTTCTGCTCAGACCACATCTCCACTGCTCTGCTGTTATCTGAAAACAGAACCAGTGCCTCGGACATCCGGCTTCCTCCGGACGTCCGAGGGCCGGACGACCGACTGCTTCGGAAATCCGGAATCCTATACCAGAGAAATCAGAGCCATATAACTCGGACTTCCGGCTCCCTCCGGACGTCCGAGGCCCGGATATCCGACCAGCTTCGGAATTCCAGAACTATGCACCAGAGAAATTTGAGCCATATAACTCGGACTTCCGGCTCCCTCCGGACGTACGAGGGCCGGTCAAGGGTTGGACGACCGACATGCTTCGGAAATCCGGAGCCCTGCACCAGAAGAACATGAGCTCTATAACTCGGATTTCCGGCTCCCTCCGGACGTCCGAGGGCCGGACGTCCGTCCCCTTTCGGAAATTCGGAACCTCCCACCAGTAGAAGTTGAGTCGAATAACTCGGATTTCCGGCCTTCTCCGGACGTCCGGTCGTTGTTCAATTCATAGTATTTTCAGTGATATCTACAGGCCTCGGACGACCGACCCCTGTCAGACGTCCGACCCCTTGCGGACGCCCGGACTTGTGGAAACTGTCGGACGTCCGGAGCCTGTGTGACTTAAAGTGTCCCCAATGGCTGTTTTTCTCTCCCTACTATAAATACCCCCTCCCACTTCGTGAGATGGTTGCCCAACACAGCCTTATCCTCATAAGAACACACTTCTACCTCACACACATTTGCTCACACCAAATCATAGATCCCAAGAGCATTTGTGAGCCCCTTTGAGAGTTGTTCCAATCAAAAGATAGATCGTCTCCCTCTCCTCCTCTCAACCCAAGCTATTTGAGATTTGAGCAAGTTTTGAGCATTCCCCATGATCTTGTTACTCTTGGAGGTTGGAGACTCCTAGGCGGTAGGAGTTCTTCGAAGAGGAATCAATCTGTGTGATTACCCCCCGGAAAAGTTTGTGAGGGTTTGGAAGCCACCTCAAAGGCTTACCACTAGTGGTTGAGAAACGCCTTCGTGGTGTTATCTCAAAGGGAGAATAGGGTGAGCCTTCGTGGAGTTGGTGTGCCTTCGTGGTAACATCCACCTCTCAAACGGTGACTAGCTTCCCTCCAAGGAAGTGAACATCGGGATACATCTTCGTCTCAGTGACCTTGGTTATTCTTAACCCTAACTCCTTACTTGTGGTTTACTTGTGTTACTTGAGCATACGTACATTGCATATTGTTTGTGCTCATTATATTGTGTTGGCTATTTCTTGTACAAGATTAATCATTCAAGCATACCCTCTATATCCACACGTTCATACTTGCAGCCTTTGATATATCGTGTGATATAGTGTGATCTAGTATCTTGTGTTGTTTCACCTACTTGTCGTGTGATATAGCTCAAGTAAGTTTGTGTAACTTACTTGTGCTTGTTAGTAACTGTATTGTGTCCATCTTGGTAGATCGTGTTGTTGATACACGTTGCAGTGCCTAGTGCATTTAGGATTTGTGCTTGACAAGTACCCTCTTAGTTTATTTCCGCATTAGTTTCAAGCCAAATCCGAAGAAGTTTTTAAATAGCCTATTCACCCCCCCTCTAGGCGTCATCGAGGTCTTTTCACATATTACGGGGAAGATGGAGTTTATTACATTGTTACAAATATCGGCCGATTAACTACAATTAACTGATGCTATGTTGTTGTTGTTGTTGCTGCTCTTTGATGTATATCTAGACATCATCATAACATTAAGGTAACACTCTTCCTTGTTGCAATGTAGCCTGGGATTGGATATTTACTCATTCAGTACAATGCATGTTGATGTAGCCTCAGATAAATTAAATATGGACCTAGTTAACCTACCCATAAATGGGTTACACATATATTCAGTAAAATGTGTGATTCGACAATTAATCCATATGGTACCTTCTATCGATATCCTGAATAATGAGTATATATAAGCAATGCGATGAAACTAACCTCGATGGAAAACATTAGTTGTTCCCAATATTGTCCTGTGTGAGTACATCTAAACCCATGTTAAGCACAATAGGCTAAACATCAACCAAATATATCCATATACAACATAATCTACAAATGATAGCTTCGGTGTGCAGGTTTAAGCATGCTAGTTAAGCAAAACAACAAGTGGAAATGTGTCTTAACTACAACAGGCATAACATTTAAAAACAAACAAATATAGTCATTGAAACTGGTATTGTGCAGGTCTAAAGTACACTAGTAATTGTTAAAAAATGGAGAGGCATGTTAACTGCAGCATCCTTGACAACAACCAAATATCGTAATTCATTGTAGTATTGTTGAAATTGTTATTGATGGAGTTGAACTACACGACAAATAGTTGCACAGATAGAGCATCACATTGTGAATAACTGAAATAAACAAGGCATAAGGCCATCTCTAGCCGATCCCCTAAAGGTTAATGGAGTAAAACCCTTAGTGGAGTATATATATACTCCATCATTTTTTGGCCGTTTCTAGTCAATCCCCTAAACTTAAAGTTGTAAAATTCAATTTGATCAAGTCCAAAGTATGTTCAATCGAAATTAGAGTGCATTCAAACATAAACATACATAGTTTTGCATAACCGAACATAAAACACAAATTTAAACTAAACTAAACTACATTCGGTCAAAGTGGAGGTCGAGCCAATCCTTCGCCGTCACCTAAGGTGTGTCGTGATCCGGCTCCGGGCCAGTGGCGTCGTTGGGGTCGTTGCAGAAGACACTCCTCCACTCGTCGATGTCGATCTCCTCGTACTCGCGCCCACCTCGACGCCCTCCGTGCCGCCGTCCTCGCTGCCATCGACCTCTTCATCAGAGGAGAGCACGATGACCTCATTGCCCTCCACACTGACAAAGATCATCCGCTCCGCATCCACGAGCTTCGGGTGCTGCTGGCGGAACTTTTGCATGTAGGCCTTGTCGGTGGCCTCGGCGTCAAGGCGCTCCCAAACCTTGCGTTCCTCCGACACCATAGCCGAGCTCACCACCCTGGCTTCGGTGGGACGAGATCGATTGAACGTGTGCTGAAGGGGAAATTGAGCCTAGTCGCCGCGTCGTGGTAGCGGACCCACCAGTGCTCGTATTCCATGGCCGCAAGATCGGCCGTGTGGAAGCTACCGATCCACCGGCGGATGTGGGTCTCCGATCCGTAATCTCGGCGATTCACGTCCCCCACAACTTTTGTGAAACCCCAAGGTAGGATCTCGTAAGCGGCCTGGCCTGAGGGAGGATTGGGAAGTCCTCGAAACGGTGTAGGGGTGCGGCAGCAAGCGGATCGGGTTATCGGCGATGACGACTCGATAAAGAGCACATGGAGGACGATGGGGATACCTCGACGGCCACCTTGCTGACATCGAGCAAAGTGGCCATGATAAACCTCTTTTGAGACATTGGCTCCTCGATATCCCCGGCACACGAACATGGGTTGACGATGAAGGCAGTGGTAGTGGTGATGGCGGCGACCTACCAATGGTTTCGACCGAGGGAGGGGTGGTGTGTGTGTATGATCGGAGATTTTTGGTGTGTGTGGGGGGCAAGGTGGTGTTTGAGGAAATACCGCGACAATTGAAAATATTACTAGGAGAGAGTAAAATGCCGGGGCCACTAAATATTTGGATCAAGGGCGAGCAGATATTTTTGAGATTGCAAGGGATGCAGAGGCGGGAGTAAAATGCTAGGGCTACTAAAAATTTGTATCAAGGGATAGAAGCAGAGCGGGAGTTGCAGACATTGCACACGGTCAAAACATACTAATAGTGTGCTATCAAGTAGAACAGCCTCCACGCGAGCAGATATTTTTGAGATTGCGAGGGATGCATGCGGGATTAAAATGTTGGTCTACAAATAATTTGAATCAAGGGATTTAAGCAGAGTGGGAGTAACAGACATCGCACACGGTCCACACATACTAATCGTGTGCCATCAAACATAAAACCCTTCCAGGCAGTAGATATTTTCGAGAGCGGGAGGGAAGCCTCGTGGAGCCCAATCTAATGTACTGGTGTGAGTGACAGGGGCAGGGGCGTGGCATAAAGGTAGTCTGAGCGAACCATGTGTGTTTCTTACCCAATTGCAAACGGTTGCTGCATCCAACTCATCTTCTTTTTATAAATTTGGCAAAATTAATAATGTGGGAAAGGGTGAGAATACAAACACACTTGCATGTGGACCAAATATTTGTATGAAAAGGGTGGTATGATGATAAAATACCCAATGCACAAGTTTGATGTGGCACCTCTCGCACAAAGCGCAGAGTATTGCTAGTGAGCCACCCCCTACAAACCCACTTCGTGTCGGTGTTAAGGGAATCCTAGGTACGAATGCATGCCCCCAAATAACTAGGTCTAAAATCTCACTCTACCATAACACAAAACCTATAGGAGTCCATCATGGTGAAGCCCCCTTCCGCTTTCGGACAAAGGTGGACCTTGTGTCGGCTCACAAATTTGTGCTCGTGGAGCTGATGGGTGAGACCACATACGAACCACCTACGGGTGGCCCTATTTTTGTATGAAAAGGGTCTGTTGTGATATTTAACTACCATTCACAACTTTGATGTGGCAGATGTGCCTCACAAATTAACTGACTTCCCCGACCCCACGGAGGTTGCGCGCAGTGCGAAGTATCCCTCCCCCCCGCACACACAAGTTGGGGGAACACGGCATCTCACCATGACGTACTATAACACGGACCAAGCAGAATCCACCTTGGTCGTATAACCTCTCTCACTCGTTGTTGGTCAGAGTGATGGGCGTCTACACGAGCCTGCAAACTGGGCTAGCTTGTCGCTGATAATCTCATGAGGGGGTGCTGAAGACAAAACCCACTCTCTGCATGTGTCCCATACATATGTATAAGGAAGTGGTGTGTGGTGTTTGAATACCAATTGCACAAATTTGATGTGGCACGTGATACTTGTGATCTGTGTTGGGTTTTCCATGAAGAGGAACGGGTTATCGCAGCACAATTGGGGTAAGTATTTCCCTCAGTTATGAAACCAAGGTTTATAGAACCAATAGGAATATCAACCACAACCGTCTTCAGCGGCTGCACACAAAAGAACAAACAACTTGCACCCAACGAGGGCAACAGGGTTGTCAATCATCTTCTCTTGTTACTTGCAAGCAAGTGAGGTGTGTAGATAATTGTATATAGCAAAATAAAATAAAAACAAGTAAATGGCAGCAATGTATTGAAGGTTTTATCAATATGTTGTGAATAGACCTGGGGGGCATGTTTTTCCCTAATGGCATCTCTCATGAAAAATAGCATACGGTGGGCAAACAAATTACTATTGGGCAATTGACAAAAAAGCGGATAGCTATGTGATATTCACGGCAATATTCATATGTATATAGGCATCATGTCCATCAAAAAATAGGCTGACTCCTGCCTACACCTATTACTCCACTCATCGACCACTACCCAACATGCATCTAGAGTATTAAGTAAAACAGAGTAATGTATGGAGAACAATGACTTGACGTAGACAAAGTAAACTCAAGTAGTATGAATAAACCCCATCATTTTATCCTTAGTAGAAGAAACAAAAAGACGCATCTTGTCCCCTTCTATCATTGGGATGTAGAAATTCACCAGGTTGAACTTACGACAACGCACCTCTCTCACGAAGAAATATCGATCTAGTTGGCCAAACTATTTCAATTGATCGGAGAGAATTACGAAGCTATCCTAATCATGCACATAAGAATCGTATAAGTATTCGCAGGAGACTCAAATATTTATTATGAATAATCTGAACATAAACCCACAATTCGTCGGATCCCAAAAAGCGCACCACAGAAAAGGAACTACATCATATGAATCAAAGCGAAGATGCGATGATCATTGTATTGAAGATCAAAGAGCGAGAGATTACCAGCTAGGTACTGGTTATGGACCCATAGGTATGTGGTGAACTACTCTCACATCATTGTGAGGGGAGCAAGGTTAATGAAGAGGCCCTCTGTGATTGATGCCCCTTCGTCAGGGTGCCGGAACAGAGCTCTGCATGGCCTCTCGTCAGAAACAAGACTTGCGGCATCATAAAAAGTGTTTTGGGACTCCCTTGATGTTTTTAGGGTAGATGAGAATTTATAAGCCAGGGAATGGAGTCGGGAGGGCCACGAGGGAGGCACAGGTAATCAGGGCGCCTAGTTGGCTTGTGGGCCGTACATGTGGCCTCCAACCTTTTCCGATACTCATCGATCTTCTTTGGGTCCAAAAAAATCACCAAAGAGTTTCACGGCAATTAGACTTCATTTGGTATGGAAAACGTGAAAAGTGAAAAACATGTAGAAAACAACAACTGACATTGTGCACTCTATCAATAGGTTAGTGCTAAAAAATAATATAAATTGGTAAATAAATACACCAAAAGTATTCTAGAATGATAAAATATCAGCATGGAACAAGCAAAAATTATAGATACGTTGGAGATGTATGAAGCACCCCAAGCTTAATTCATGCTCGTTTTCGAGTAGGTAAATGATAAAAAAATATTTTTATGTGACATAGTATCCATGATGTAACCTTATGCATGTATGCTCACTTATAAATGATGAATTAACAAATATTAACACAATAATACTTATAGGTATAAGCAGCAAAATCATTAATCTTTTAACATATACGATCCTCAAAGATTGTTTTACCCCTATCCATCTTTATTATATTAGCAAGATATATGGCTCCATCTTCACCACATTAATACAAATGTCAAGCATCACGGTTTCCAAGTCAGGCAATTGGATCGTAATTTTTCAGTATGCATCAACTTTTAATTCTTCACGCAATACATGAGCGTGAACGATTGGACATAGCATAAAGTGGAATAGAATATGATGGTAAGTTTCAAAGGGGTAAAAGTGGAGAAGATGGTCTCACATCAACTAGGTGTAACAACAAGCTATGGAGATGCCCTCGATAGATATCAATGCAAGGAGTAGGGATTGCCATGAAAATGATGCACAAGAGCTATAAGATTATGAAAAGTGATTCCCACTAGCATATGAATGATATAACATGAGAGTCTCTATATGAAGAACATGGTCTCACTTTGACGCACAAGTGTGGTAAAGGATAGTAGCAAAGTCCCTTCTCTCTGTTTTTCTCTTAGTCATATTTTATTTTTCATTTTTTTATTATGGTGGGCTCATTTGGCCTCCCCCATTTTTATTCCCTCACTGGGACAATCTTCTAATAATGATGATCATCACACTTTTATTTACTTACAACTCAATATGAAAACTGATAGGATGATATGACTATGTATGAATGTGTGTGGCAGTGTACGAGGATGTGCAAAGGTCTAGCATGACATGTATCAAAAAAATGATGAATAGTGACTTTGCCACAAATACCATGTTAGCTCTATATGATCATGCAAAGCATTATGATGATGAACGAACTAGTCATGTGGAGTGACGATGACATTTGCGTGGCAATATATCTCGGAATGTCTATGGAAATGTCATGATAGGTACGTATGGTGGCTGTTTTGATGAGGACATGAAAAGGTCTCTATGCAACAAAGTGTGTCATGTCGTAGGGTTTGGATGCACAAGTAGAAGTTGCACCGATCCTCAAGGTGGGAACGGGCGATGCACGGTACCGAAGAAGCTAGCAAATATGAGGAGGAGAGATTGTGTATGTCCATGGTGTCACATAAGTCATGAAGAACTCGTATACTTATTGCAAATTTTTATTAGTTTTACCACAAATCAAAGTACTACTCTCATGCCCCGAGGGATAGGGTTGGTAGGAATTAACCATCACACACTCTCACTCAAAACAATATTAGGATTTCAATGAGGAAGAGAAATGCTCACACATCATCACCATGCCCTTTTAATTTTTTAGATGAACCAGAAGTTTAACATCTCTTAATATCAACACCTTTCTTAATTAATAATAATGCACTCACATCTTTTTCATATAACCACATCAATATCATTAACCCACAGGAGCTTCCAAACGAAGACGATGACAACGACAACAACAACAACAACAACCACAACAAAAACAACAACAACTGAACATGGTGACTCCCCCAACCCACCTCCCACCTCGGCGACTCCATGGCGATCTGGTGCTCTAGCCGGCGCGTCTACCCTTATCGTCGCTTTACTGCTCAGGTGAACCCTCCCGACCCCCCTCACGTGGTTGTGCATGGCTTGCATGGGTGGTTCCACGTTGGATCTGGATTTTTCTCATGGTTTGGCTTTCGCCGAGGAGGTTTATCGCCATTCTGGGGTTACAGTCCACCCTATGAAGCACCGCCGTTCCTTCATCATGGTGGTTTCTTTTGGTCGTCATGTGTTCCGTCTCTCTAAGACACGGTCGCCGCAGCTCTGGAATCTGTGATTGGGGGATCTGCCATTGAGTTTCGCGTCTCTCAAGTGACAGACTCGGTTTTCTCCTTCAAGGTGTCCTGCATGCAAGTTGGTTTTCATATTTTGGACCTACGCTCGTTCAAATGCTCAAGTTTTAAGTGCTTTTTCCATCTATGGGGCCATGGTGGTCCGAATTGGCGTCGGGAATTCTCTCTGTGGAAGAAGCAGTGTGATGCTGAATGGATTATTGTGAGTCCATCTAAGAGGAGAGCCTCACTAGGTCTGATGGCAATGCATTCCAGACCTCTAAAATCTTCTCTTAAATCTGGATCATCTATTCGTAAGAATCTCATATTCGCATCCCTCCAACAATCTGAGGTTTGCAAGGGTTATAGATGTCCTGTTTCCCACAATGAGCTACTCACGCTTGAACAGGCTGGTTATTCGGTGCCTTCTCCTGAACGTGTCATCATCTGTGCGCCACCGCCGACAGAACTCCGGTGGACGACGGCCACGCCGCATATCACGTTCGGCACAGTTACTCGCCAACATTCACCCCCCGGATCTCCCGGAGCTGATTATCAAATTGCCAAATTAAACAGAACGTCTCCCGTGCAACAAGGTGCTGCAGCTGATCCCACCGAGATTCATGGTGTTTTGAATTATGAGAATCAATTTTCGATGGAAAGTTTGGACTCTGGGCCGATTTCCACGCTCATTAATGAGCCTGCTCAGGTTACCTCCTTCTCTCGACCGGAACCTACTCCTAGGATGGATATTCCCTCCTCACAGGAAGCCCATCTGGCCTTTGATGAACTTATTAATGGCATGGTTGAGGAAATCTTTTCTTGCTCGATTTGTAACGCTCGGGGACATCTAGCTGCCAACTGCACGGCTTCGCCTGGATTCGCTGACAGAACTGTGGGTCACACACGATCTAGAGGAGCCTCTTTTATGCGTAATAATTGTCTTATTTGGAACTGTAAGAGACCCACCACCTCCCCTGTCGCTGATATCTCGGGAACTGCTAATACTCTTGGCGAAACCGCAACGCCTGCAGCACAGTTCCGCCCTGTCACTTCGCCGTCGCATCCTCGAACTCCCTCCGAGACGCCGCCTACCACTCCGCCACCGCCTCCCGCAATGGCAAACTTCGAGCTCGATCCCGAGTTCTTTCTCCCACCGGGCCACAACATCATCGACAGAGGACCTGACCGGCTGCCTCGGACCTACACCACGCCTGCTGTCCCGATCACTAGGCGTCATGAGCACTTTGTAATCGCTGACGTCCACCCTGCGCCCCCGGCTGACCACTTGGTCCAGGTACGGCAAGAAGTAGCTGCTCTTCTTCTTCATCGAGGATTGCATGTTCGATCGGCCTAGCCATGGATTGAGGGCGTTGGACTGTTTGAACTCAGAGATGCGGCGGAGAGCTACGCTGCGGTTCACATGGTTCCGTAGGAAGTTCCTCATAACTCTGTAGTGCGCTTCCCGCGACATGATCAGGGCGTTGGTTTCCGTGGGCAAGCGGGTTTTTGCCATGGGTGCCTCATGCTTCTGGGGGTCCCCCTGGACTTCCGCAATACTGAAGGCTTGTG
Source organism: Hordeum vulgare subsp. vulgare (assembly GCF_904849725.1). Taxonomy (NCBI): domain Eukaryota; kingdom Viridiplantae; phylum Streptophyta; class Magnoliopsida; order Poales; family Poaceae; genus Hordeum; species Hordeum vulgare. Next base: position 369,651,063 of record NC_058519.1, read on the forward strand.
GGCTGCTGTCAACACCTTCGGAGAGTTCCATCATTTGGTCAGCGATGATCCTTACTTAGTTCGCTCCATTGTGTTTGCTTCGTTCCCAGATGACCGACTTGTCCCTCGCAGTATCAACTTCTTTGAATATGCTGCTTGGGGGGGGGGCAAGGTGTCCTGGTCTGCACCGGTATACATCCTAGGGGCGGCGCGTGTCGAAGTACTGCCCAATGATGAGGATCCCATGCCCCTCAATGGCAACCCTCACCCGCTTCCTGGACATCTCGTCAATGACAATCTGCAATTTGCTCTGCCCCCGTACCCTGCGTTGGGATGGAATGCGGTGCCGGCGGCACCTGAAGATCCAGTGGTACCTGCTGCTGCTGATGATGATGACGGTGGTTGGGGACAGCCGCCGGCAGCCACTGATGGAGGAGGATGGGAACCTGAAGCGGCCCCACAAGCACCTGCTGCTTATCCTGTTCAGGATCAAGAGTCCATGGTGATTGATCAACCGAGTCCTTCTTCCTCCGACTCGGTTCATGAGCTTGTGGACCTCGACCCTCAGCCGCAGGGTGACATGGAGGCGGAACCTGCTGATCAAGCCCCCCCGGCCCCCAACCTGGAGGTGATAGTGGCTAACCCTGTCGCCCCTGATGTTGACATGGCACCGGTTGTCCAGGGTCCTGCTGCTGAGCCGAAGGAGGATGTGCTTGGGAGGGAGGAGGCGCAAGATGACAATCCTCTGGCGATTGTCCTATACAAACCCCCTCACATTCAGTCTGACAACCTCTTTGTTGGGGCTGCCAGGGTTCTTTACGGGCCTCCTCTGCCGCCATTTCTATCCTGGTCCCGTACTTTTGATGCTTTCATGGGAGCTGCTACTTCTATGCACGTGCCTCGCCAGCTGCAGGTGCCAATGGTGGCGCCCATTGTGATCCCCAAGCGATCATGGGCGGCGGCCTTCGACCCTGCTGCTCCAGCGCTACCACCATCCGAGCCTGCTAGCAGCACACTCTCCGTAGAGGAGGTAATCCCTGTCAGTCCATCTTCGTCTGCAGAGGACTTATCCTTTCATTCTCCTGCTCCAGCGAAGAAAGGGACCCACAAGAAGGCCACTCCTGTCGTCGACTCCTCTGTTCGTCGATGTACTCGCGGCTCCATCAAGCGAGATGGCTTCAAACCGATCCTGCAGGAGCTGCCAGCACACGTCCCCAAGAAGAGGAAGCCCAAGGCCAAGCCAATGCCTTCTCCACTGCAGGAGTCTGATGATGTGCAAGTAGCTCCTGCCACTCCTATTCTGGTGATACAGGAGGTTGGGCAGTCACTTGGCATTGCCCCTGAGAAGCTAACTGTGGATTGACTTATGGAAGATCCTGCTAATTCCGTGCCACCGTCTGCTGATGATTAATTCACTTATGTTAATTTGTTACTGTACTAGCTCCATGTACTGTGAGACTTCTGCTTGCTCTGTCTTTTGGTTAACTGAACCTTGGTCGCACAGGCTATTACATTGCCCTGCATTTGCTCTATATATATTGTCCAATGGATATTCGTTCTACGAGAAGTTGGCGTGTGCTGTGTTGGAATGTGCGTGGTCTAAATTCGGACCATAGGCAACGTGCGGTTCATAACAAGATTGATGAGAGCCTAGCTGCTGTGGTGTGCTTGCAGGAAACCAAAATGCAGTCAATTGAGTTTCGTACAGTCAAGTGTTTCTGTCCCAAACGTTGTGATCAGTTTGCCTACTCTCCCTCCAGGGGGCATCAGGGGGGCTTATCACCCTTTGGAACTCTTCCGTTCTTACTGGTCAATTAGTTGAATGCACACCCTATGGTTTGATTATCTCCTTTACCTCAAATCATACTGGTGAATCATGGACTTTGGTGAATGTCTATGGTCCTTGTCAAGGTGAAGCTAGAGATCTTTTTGTTAGCTGGCTATACAATCTTCATATACCCACTGGGGCTAATTGGTTGCTTCTTGGAGATTTTAATTTCATTAGATCCCCTAACAACAGAAACCTTCCCGGGGCTGATGTAAATGACATGTTCATCTTCAATGAAATTATTGGGCATGTGGGATTGCTGGAACTACCCATTAAAGGTAGATCTTTCACTTGGTCCAATATGCAAGATTCCCCTCTTCTGGAGCAGCTTGACTGGTTTTTCACATCAGCCAACTGGATCTCCTCATATCCTCTTACACAAGTGCTACCCCTTGCAAAGACAGCTTCTGATCATGTTCCTTGTGTGGTCACTGTCAACACTTCCATGCCTAAGTGCAACTTATTTCGCTTTGAAAACTACTGGGTTGAAATGGAGGGCTTCATGGAGTGTGTTCAGCAATCCTGGCTCATTCCTTCCAGGAAAACCCATATTACTGCTGTCATTATGGATAAGATGAAACACCTTAGGCAGGCTCTGAAAAAGTGGCAGACAAACCTATCTCAGTTGAAAACTTTCATCTCCAGATGCAATCAAGTTGTGTTGTGTTTGGATGAGCTTGAGGAATTGAGGACACTATTCAGACCAGAGGCTAACTTCAAGAATATTGTTAAGTTACACTTGGAGCATCTTTTGCAACTCCAGTGCTTATACTGGAAAAAGAGAGCCACTATCAGATTTGTTAAAGTTGGTGAGGAAAATACGAAATTCTTCCATGCTATGGCAACTGAGAGATATAGGAGGAATTCCATTGCATCTCTCAAGTTAAATGATGGTTCCATCATATCTGATCAAGATCAAATTGATGCATGCTTTTGGGCATCTTTTAAGGATAGAATGGGCACTTCTCTTGTCATTAACATGGCATTTGATTTACAATCTATGCTTCAGAAGGTGGAGGGTCTGGATATTCTCACAAAACCTTTTTCTAAGCCTGAAATGGACAAGACTGTTCAGGAAATGCCCATTGACAAAGCTCCTGGTCCTGATGGTTTTAATGGTCTTTTCTTCAAGAAATGATGACCTATTATCTCCCCTGAGTTTTATCAACTTGCTGCTGCTTTCCATGCTAGTCATGCTCAACTTGAGAATATGAACTCATCTTATATTACTTTGATTCCCAAGAAGAGATCACCTGAACTAGTGGGAGATTACAAACCAATATCACTTACTGGGATGGGTCTCAAATTTCTGTCCAAAATGATTGCTAACAGGCTACAGTTGCAGATTGTGAAGTGTCTTCACAAGAATCAGTATGGTTTTATCAAGTCTAGAACCATTCAAGATTGTGTTGGATGGACTCTGGAGTACCTGCACCAATGCCATCAATCCAAGAAACCTATAGTCATTCTCAAGCTAGATTTTGAAAAGGCATTCGACTCTGTGGAACATGAGTTCATTTTTCAGATTCTCAAACACAAAGGCTTCAATGACAGATGGATACTTTGGGTAAAGCAGCTACTAACTTCTGGCTCATCTTTGGTCCTGATCAATGGTGTGCCTGGAAAGAAGTTTATGTGCAAGAAAGGAGTCAGGCAGGGAGATCCCATGTCCCCACTGCTTTTTGCTATTGCTGCTGATTTTTTACAGACTCTGGTTAACCAACTGCTGGTGGAGGGTCTGATTTAGCTGCCCATACCTTGTCATGATAAGGATTTCCCCATAGTGCAATATGCTGATGATACCCTTATCATCCTACCTGCTGATAAACCTCAATTGTTACAGTTCAATAAAATGCTCTTACTTTTCTCCCAATCCACTGTATTACAGGTGAATTATCACAAATCTGCCCTTCTACCTGTCAACACTCCTCCACAGCAACTCCAGGACCTGGCAGACTCCATTGGCTGCAAAGTGGGATCTTTGCCCTTCACATATCTTGGCCTTCCAGTTGGGACAACTAAACAAAGAATCATTGATCTCATGCCACTGGTTGATAACATGGAAAGAAGGCTCAGTGCTAGTTCATCTTTTCTGGCTGAGGGCGGAAGGTTAGAGTATTTAACTCAGCACTGTCTTCTGTGCCTATCTTCTTTCTATGCAGTTTGGATATCCCACCAGGCATACTGAAGCAGCTTGAAAGAATTCAAAGGCAATGTCTATGGAGGAAAAATGGGCAAGATCATGCACCCTCTCTTGCTGCCTGGCAACTGGTGTGCAGACCTAAAAATAAAGGGGGGTTAGGTTTATGAAGCTAGCAATCCAGAATGAAGCACTGCTGCTCAAGCATGTTGATAAATCTCTAAATCATGCTGATATCCCATGGGTTCACTTGATCTGGAACACTTACTATCATGACACAGTACCTCAGGGAACTGCCCTTTGTGGTTCTTTTTGGTGGAAGGATATCTGTAAACGGCTTGACAAGGGTTTTGATTAGTTACATATGTTCAGCCTAACAAGGGTGACTCCTTCCTGTTTTCGTGTGACTCCTGGTTGCTTGGAAACTCACTAGGCCCCTGGCTGCTAGATTCCAAAGACTTTTTTCTTTTGTGGCTGATCCTTTGTGCACAGCTCAAGATGTCTTTACAACCTTTTATGATGACAGCATGCTCTCTATGTTCCACTTGCCACTGTCTGCTCAAGCTTACCAGGAGCTGCTTTCAGTTCAATCTTTGCTTCAAGACCTGGATATTGATCATCAGGCCTCTGACAGATGGGTATGGGGGAAAGATGCTAAGGCCTACACAGCCAAGAGATACTATAGTCACATTCACAAAAGTATTACACCAAACCTTTTACTCAACTGGATCTCGAAAAGCCGTTGTACCATGAAGATTAAGATGTTTGCCTGGATGCTCATCATGGACAGGCTTAACACTCAAGACATGCTTGAATGCCGTCACTGGAATGTTTCTGACTCCAATCTCTGTGTTCTATGCCATGCTCGAGTCAAGGAAGACAGAGATCACTTATTCTTCAACTGTCTTTTCAGTACCAGGGTCTGGAATTACCTGCAGATCACATGGCAGGGTCCATCCATGTGGAGTGCTACTGTAGCTGCTAAAAGAGACTTCCATAACCCCTTTTTTGCTGAGGTGGTCTTCACTGCATGTTGGAACATCTGGACTATCAGAAATGCAAGGGTCTTTAACCAGGAGCAGCCAAAGTTCAGAAAATGGAGATCTGGCTTCATCCATGACATTTCCCTGTTAACTCATAGTATTAAGGCTAGTTTCAGGGATGATCTCCTTAAATGGGTTTCCTTTTTGCCTCCTTGAGGTTTGTAGCCTTAGCTCCTCATCCCACTTGTACATTCTAATTTCTTCTTGTACATACTGCTCTTATATATGGGAATAAAAGAAAACAAGCTGTGGGGGGTTTTCCCTACAGTAGCCGGTCAAAAAATATCATTAACCCACAATTTTTCTATATGTGCTACATGATGGTTTTAATTATCACTCACTGAATACCCATTATTTTTATCTATTCTTATGACCCATGCAAATTACCGTCACTATATGTCCAGCTCTCAAACAAATATAAGTGAAGAAAGAGAGCATAATATTTGTGTAAAATCTACACGCCAGAGTGCTCATAAACTTATAAGTGAAGTACTAGAGCAACTACTAAGCTCAAAAGATATAAGTGAAGCACATAGGGTATTCTAACAAATTGTGATAATGTGGTATATCTATCAAATAGGTGTTTCCATCAAACAATGATTGTGGAAAACTGAAAGTAAAAGCAAACAAAACCAAACGACGCTTCAAGCAAAACTCATATCATGTGATGAATAAAAATATAGCTCCAAGTAACATGCTCATGGATTGAAACAAAAATTGGGGATGCCTTCCGAGGATCCCCAAGCTTAGATGCTTGAGTCTTCATACAATATTACCTTGGGGTGCCTTGGCCATCCCCAATCTTAGGCTTTTGCTGCCCCTCAATCCTTTGTCCATCTGGATATTCCTGCAACTTTAAAACTATAATCACATAAAACTCAACAACACTTTGTGAGACCTATTAGTATAAGCAACATATCAAATACTTTTTAGGTGCTGCTATAAGTTGATTATTATTCCATTTTAGCATTGGGTATTGCATCCTAATTCCTCCATGGCCTATACCCCCCGATATAATCCATAGCATCATCAAAACATGCAAACTACACAAGCAAAAACAGAACATGACTAAAACAGAACAACTTGAAGTAATCTGTAATGAACCTATACTTCTGTAACTCAACAAATCCTTAAACATTAGGGTGACCGGATGAATTTGTATAGAAATACTGTGAAAAAAATTCAACTTAAAAAGACATCCGAGTAAAATCATAGAAATTCTGCAATGGATGTCAAAGTTTTTCTTTTTGTACCACATCAATTCTACTCATCATGCAAATCATCCCAAAGGATTTACTTGGCACAAACACTAATTAAAATATAAAAACACAATAATTACAGAGGTAATAATCATATTATCCCAAACAAATAGAAAGTAAAAATGCAAAAATAAAGATAACTATTGGGTTGCCTCCCAACAAGCGTTATTGTTTTATTCACCTAGCTAGGCATATTGCATAGTTTCAAGTGTTGTCATCTTTGTAAGAATGACCCGTCGTGCTATAATCACTTCTTTCAGCAGCAAGCTTTCTAATAGTTAATAAAAAATAGTGATGGTGCTAAATAGAACAACATTAGGATCCGAATGGTTTTCTTCGGGAGGAACATGAGGCTCTTCCTTTGGTTTTTCATAAGGATAGTTAGTTCCTCATTTTATAAATTCCTATGGAGGTATTTCCTTAATTTTGTTTGAATCTCATAATACAATCCAAGTTTTGGTATAGAAAATTGATCGATGTGTTTAGAATTCTTATCAACTAAGACATTAAACGATACCTTCTTTCTAAGGTTCTCATCATAAGCAACATAGTTCGTTGATCTTAGTTTTCTTATTTCTTCCAACTCATAACGAATTCCCTCTATAGGTGGGCACTCACCATTAACCCTATAATGAGAAAATATATCTCTAGCTTCTTGTATGATATTACTATATTCTTGACAAAGGAATATAGTAGCTAGACGTTTAGTGAAAGCTTCATGGATATTAGACAATTCTAGGAACAAGCATTGTATAGAAGGATGCATGTGCACAAATTGTGTCTCCAATTATACTATAAGAAAAGATATGGCATTCGCATAACTTGTAGTTCTAGCAACAATAGAAGCTCCTATCAAAGGTAATGACCTGCACAGGTTAAAAAAATCTTGGATCACACTCTTTCCAATTATATTACCACTTCCTGTATGGATTGTCTTAGTTTGCATAATAGGTTCCACCTTAGCAGGTTCATCATTCACAATATTATCAAGCTTTTCATTAGCAACATCATCAAAATTTTGTTTTAGCATCCTCGTCGCAAGGTGAAGTTGGAAAATCAAGGGTTTCCGTAATAGAGGTGGGACATCATTAATTTCAAACTCAGACATGATAGCAACTATCAAGCAAACTAGAGAGCGAAGATGCAATCTAGTGACAAGCTAAGAAAGCAACGTAATTTTTTATTTTTTTATTGATGAGACAAACTGAATATAGCAGCAAATAAAAATAGTAACAAGTGAATGATATTTTGTGTGGATTTACTTGGCAGTTTGTGATGGTATTCCTCGGCAACGGTGCTAGAAATCCTTCCTCACACTTGTGATATCCTTTGGGTTTTCTGCGAAGAGGAACGGGTTATCGCAGCACAATCTGAGTAACTATTTCCCTCAGTTGTGAAACCAAGGTTTATCGAACCAATAGGAATATCAACCACAACCGTCTTCAGCGGTGGCACATAGAATATCAAACAAGTTGCATCCAACGCGGGCAAGAGGGTTGTCAATCCTCTTGTCTTGTTATTTGCAAGCAAGTGAGGTGTGTAGATAATTGTAGATAGCATAATAAAATAAAAGCAAGTAAATGGCAACAAGGTATTGAAGGTTTTATTAATATGTTGTGAATAGACCCGGGTGGCATAGTTTTCCCTAATGGCATCTCTCATGAAAAATATCATACGATAGGTAAACAAATTATTGATGGGCAATTGACAGAAAAGCGGACAGTTATGTGATATTAATGGCAATGATCATAGGTATATTGGCATCACGTCCATAAACAAATAGGACGACTCCTGCCTGCACCTATTACAATTACTCCACTCATCAACCGCTATCCAGCATGCATCTAGAGTATTAAGTAAAATAGAGTAATGCATGGAGAATAATGACATGGTGTAGAGAAAATAATCTCAAGCGATATGAATAAACCCCATCATTTTATCCTTAGTAGCAGCAACACAAAGACACATCTTGTCCCCTTCTATCACTGGGATATAGAAATTCGCCAGGTCGAACCTACCACAACGCTCCTCTCACCAAAGAAATATCGATCTAGTTGGCAAAATTATTTCAATAGATCAGAGAGAATTACGAAGCTACCATAATCATGCACATAAAAATCATAAGTATTCAGAGGAGACTCAAATATTTATCATGAATAATCTGAACATAAACCCACAATTCATCGGATCCCAACAAATGCACCACACAAAAGGAATTACATCATATGGTTCAAAGCGAACATGCGATGATCATTGTATTGAAGATCAAAGAGAGAGAGAGATTTCCATCTAGGTACTTGCTATGGACTCGTAGGTCTTTAGTGAACTACCCATACGTCATTGTGAGGGTAGCAAGGTTGATGAAGAGGCCCTCCGTGTCGGGACCCCGATCCTAAGCCATAGGAATCCAGCCTGTAACACATCGCATCCCTTTGTGGTCTCATGCGCGGTTATCCCCACGGCTGCAGCCTTACCTTAGCCGGGACCGTTTGCGCCTTTTGACTCGCGTATGTAATTGTGTCACTAGCAATCCAATGTCAAAGAACCCAGATCGACATGTCTAGTCATAAACTCAAGCGGCAGTGCCTTACAGGGACATGCATACATGGCCTGACTATCTACAGACCCAACCTAGGGCCAGATCGTAGCTGGGATACCAGCTACTCGTCTTCGTCGATGTCTAGGTAGAACCCGCCATTAGGGTCATTAACAACGTCTGCAACAATTTATTAAGCAAACGTGAGTACAAAAGTTCTCAGCAAGACTTTAGGATAAACTATCTACTCATGCAATGTATCAACAAGGAGTTGTGGGGTTTCATGCAGAAAGCGAGCATTTGACTCTTGGCTAGACAACTTGCATTTTTAAATAGTTTTGACAACTATATTTCTTGCACACGAGTCCACTAACACCACAACAATACTCCATCGTGGAATCATTTCGTCTCCCTACGGAAATGCCGTCCACGACACTCACGCTTATCTTGACAAGTTTATGAGTAGTCATTATAGTTATCTATGAACAACATATGTTTCCAAGTAGCCCATATCCGCGGACGCGGCTATTCGAATAGATCAACCCTGCAGGGGTGTACTTCTTCACACACACTCTCGCCACTTATCGCCATGTGCACGTCATGCACCTCGGCAACCTTCAAGCGGAAGCCCAACGAAGGAGTCGGCCACGACCGTTAACCACGCTAATACTTAGTCCAGGTCTATCGCCTATCTGAGGATAACCCGCACGGAAGTCCGGCCAAGGTTTCCGCCACGGCCCCAAACGATGTGCGCAGGGTTCCCAAGCCCACCATCCGGGTGCCACTTGGTACACCGTGCCACTGCCTACCGCATCATAGCCCACCTCTAAGGTCGGCGCTACACACGGCCTCCAGCATGACTATAAACACCAGAAACTACTTGCAACTCCTGTACCGAGTACTAAGCGATTAATAAGTCAAGCGGGGCCATATTTCAGGGCCCAGCATGTGGTAGTATCTTGTCTTGGATTACATACACGGAACTCAGTTCCTATGGACGGTTCCAATGAAACAACCCGCCATGTACTCCTAGATAGACTTTCACCGGTACCTTTATCAAATCAGGTTCAACATACGACCTTTACCAGCTGAACACATTCTCACGATCCTGTTCATCACCCAGATGATAGACCATACACAACTCTAAGCATAACACACTATTTTCAGGCACATCATGGCTCAAGCATCTACCAGGTCATGCAAGGTTCAACTATTTACTGTGACAGAGATAGGTCATGCAATGGAAGTGGGTTCAACTAACGTGATAAAAGCAGTGAAAGCATTTTGACCTAATGCAACAAGTAAGAGCAAGAGCGAGAACATGGGATTTATTGAGATGATCAAAATGGTTGCTTGCCTTGTTGCTCAGCAGAGGGGTGATATCCGTCACTCGGATAATCAGACGTATCCGGAGGGGCGGAGCCTACCGGAATAACAACAATCAATCAATATCAAACATATGCAACGCAATGATGCATGAAATGCAATGTAGCATGGTTTGAGATGACTAGCAGAACCCTTTGGGGTGATCTTGATTTGAAATCATAATTCAAATATCATTTGAATTATAATTTATCACATTCTTTTAATTGATTTGACCTGATGCTGTTTCATAACTTTGTTTTTCATGAATGAAAATAGCACCATTGGATTTCTTGGATTTTTCTGATCCATTTACTTATATTATTTGTCAAATTTGGAGTTATATTCAATTTTCTATGAATTTCCAAAGTTTTGAACTTATTCTGGAATTATTTTTAAACATAAAAGCTTTTATTGCATCCGCATGACATCAGCAAGTCCAACTGGCCGTTGAAAGTCAAACCTGACCAGTGGGACCCACTGGTCAGTGACTCTGGCCAGTTCTAATTTAGATTTAGCTTAATTAGTTAATTAACAAAGTAGGTCCCACCTATCAGTGTTTGTTTATGTTAATTAAATAAGTTATTTTTAATTTTTACTAAACTTAATTAGCCAGGGGCTGGCCCCACCTGTCATAGGCTTAGGGGGGTCAGATCCACCAGCGGCGAGGTCGTTCTCGCCGGCGGTGAGCCTCCGGCGACCACCAGAACGGCGGAGGGGCTCGGGAATGCATCTCCAGCGACAAAATGCACGGCGGAGGGCACCAAACAAACCAGCACACAGCCGCAGTTCCATTTCTGCAAGGACCCGAGGCTAAGATGGCCGGAGATGACGCCGGCGACGAGCTTGGCGGCAGCCGAAACTCGGGCTATGTCGGGATCGACGAAACCGAAGGCAAAACGAGCGGGGCTTAGCTCCTAGAGCACCTACGCGACACACTGAAGCCATTGATGGCCTCAGAATGACCACCGGATCACCGGAGGGCTACCGGCGACGAGGTCTCGCGGCGGATCTCGTCGGGCTTCGGTGGAATCGGGGCCTAGAGCTCGGGATCGAAGGGGAAAACTTAGGTGAAAGAACCCTGAGCTCACGGGGAGTGCACAGGCGTCGAGAGTGGGCGCGGGGATGGCCTGAGGAGGAAGAACGACGGCAGCGAACTCTGGTGACCCAAGAAGGAAGATGACGGCGTCACGACGTCTGAGGGGTTCTTGGCGTCGTGCGACTAGGTGGGGAGCTTCAGGGAGCGAAGGCGAATCCGTTGCGTGGTTCAGGAGAGAGGAAGAAGGGATGGATCAACAGCGAGCTTGAGCTCAAGCTTCGGTCATGGCGACCGATAGGGGGAGAAGAGAGCAGGGCGAATGGGGAGGGGATGAGCACGGCGAGGCCTCGGGGAGCTTATCCCCGTTCGCGCCAGCGCGACGCGGCGGCTAGGCACGCACACAGCTGCGTGGGTGCTCCGGGGAACGCGGCGGCCACCTCCTGCTCCGACTGGCAGGAGGAAGACGACACGCTAAGGTGGGCTGGGCTTCAGTTGAGCGCTAGATAGGTCTTTTTCATTTTCTTTCCTTTCTGTTTTCTGTTTATTCTTTCTGACATTTGTTTTGTTTTATTTTTGGCTCCAAATTATTCCTAAAATAGTTTGAAAAATACTAGAGTGTTAGTTGGAATATTTCCAACCACTCATAAAGTTTTCAACATTTTTGGAAACTTTGAATTATTTGAAATCAAATATATAATTGATTTCAGTAGATTTTAACTTAAATTTAAAATGCCAAAATTATTTTGAAAATAGGTTTCATCTCTGATATCTTGTTTTCTATATTTATCAAAAAAGATGAACTTTTCTAATGGCCATTTTGGGTTCATTGATTTGGCACTTGTTGGAATTCTTTTGAATAAAAGGTGGCTAGGGTTTTTGCTTTGGTTTTCTTTACTTTTCTTTGGAATTCTTTTCCTTTCTTGAATGCAATGAAAGAAGACATGAGCACAAGTTGTTAAACCCTAACAGGGAATACCAGGGATGTGACACTCCGTGATCGATCCCCCTCTGTCAGGGTGCCGGAACGGAGCTCCAGATGGCCTCCCGTCAGAACAAAGACTTGTCGCGGCATAAAATGTGTTTCGGGACTCCCTCCTAATGTTTTTAGGGTAGATGAGAATTTATAAGCCAGAGAACAGAGCTGGGAGGGCCACAAGGGAGGCACAGGCCATCAGGGCACCCCCAGGCAGCATCCTGTTGGCTTATGGGCCCCTCGTGCGGTCTCTAGCCTTCTTGCGATACTCCTTGGTCTTCTTTTGGTCGAGAAAAAATCATCAAAAGTTTCACGACAATTGGACTTCGTTTGGTTTGAAAAACTTGAAAAGTGAAAACATGCAGAAAATAACAAGTGACACTGGGCACTGGGTCAATAGGTTAGTGCTAAAAAATAATATAAATTTGTCAATAAATACCCCAAAAGTGTTCTAGAATGATAAAATATCAGCATGGAACAATAACAAATTATAGATACATTGGAGATATATCACCACCATGCTATGGAGCCGTAAATCCCCACACTAAGCGAGGGTACGTGTACCTTGCGCTCAGACTAAATTAGGCATGGAATGATTGACCTACTATACGGTAACATGAACCAAAGAAGAAGAATCCACCCTAGTAACCTTTCTCGTCATCGGTCAAAATGATGGACGTCCACACGGGCCCACTAATATGATAACCAACCGTGTGAGAGTGTCCAAAAACAACCATGGCATGCATGTGTCACAAACATATTTATGGAGGTGCGTGATGCATGCATATGTGTTGAATACCCAATGCACACCATTGATGTGGTGCATGCATTGAAAATCATGCATTCCCCACACACAAGAAGAGGTGCATGACGTGTCGTGTACATGCCCCCCTCCCACCCCCACTTTGATCCAGCGGGATGGATTCAAGTGTACACACTTGCGCTACTATGTAATATCACATCATCACCTATACACTGAGACAAACAAAAAATTAATCCCCTGTTAAGTCAAATTATTTAACCTCTCTCGCTATCACTCGAAGTGACGGACCAAGCGGGCCCACAAATGGAAGCATCGCTGATAACCGCATGAGTGAGTGCTAGAGGGCAACCATCATCACTTGCATGTGTGCCAAACATATATAGAGGTGTGTGGTTCTATTGCTTTGAATACCTAATGCACAACTTTGATGTGGCATCTGCCTCGAAATCCTTGAAGTCCCCACATGAAGTGAGGTTCATGACACCTGTAGTATATGTTGGTCCAATGCCCCCTTCAACACGTACTATATACTCATACCATAACAGGGCCCTAACAGAATTAATACTCCTTTTTCGTCCAATAAACCTCTCTCTCATTGGGTCAAAGTAATGGATGACTACCTCGAGGGCCCACATGAGTGAAGCGTACGTCGCATGCGAGTGAGCGTCCTATATAGGACAACCACCTTCTGCATGTGGCCCAAAGAGGTGTTTGTGTGATGTTTGAATACGCAATGCACAACGTTAATGTGGCACCTACATATATATATATATATATATATGGTGGGTCTATTCTAATAACACCCCTTAAGACCTTATTCTAATAACAAAACAACTTATTCTCATAACACTTCTACATTGCTACGTCTACCTGACCCGCACCGTGCACAACCAGAAAAAACCGCATTAGCCCAACCTCCGTACCCCACATTCTACCCCGCAATGCCCATGGCCCACCTTCTTCCCCACATTCTCCCCCACCACCACCCACCCTAACGCCCCACATCCCCCACTCCTCTGGCTCGCCACCACCTCCCACAGCCGCAACACCCCACCCGTCCCCACAATCGCACTTCCCCAATCCCCACGCCTTCATCAACCCACCCACGTTCACGCCGTCCCTCCGACGACACAGGCAGTGGCCTATGAGTATGGTCATCACCACCGGATCCATCTACCACATGCCTCGGGTCGCTGTCAGTCCCACCTCCCAAGGCGGCCCTCGTCGGCTTCCTCCCGAGCAGCCCTGCCAAGTACCTCCCTGCCTCGCCCCGACCCAGAATCCCATGCCACCGTCTAGCCACTATTGTTGTTGCTCCACCGCACCAGGGATTTCTTGGTGCCCAAATTTGTCGACGGTGCACACGATCCATGTCTCCGGTTGTTCCCATGGTCTCCCTGCATCGCCAACGGGAGGCAAGAGCAATGGTGGGCTATTGTGAGCACAAAGGGTGGTCTCGTTTACGGGGATCCACCCCCTTGCATGCTCACCATCCGCAACAGGTGGATCTGGCCATGGGGACAGCGGGGTCAGCTCGGAAAAAAGGCTAGCGAGCATCATCCTCCACGGATCTGTTCGCACTTGCATGCAGCTCGGTGTCGGTGAGGTGCTCAGTTTATTGTCTGTTTGTAGTCCATTGGATTTGTCTCTACTCCCAGTCATTCATTCTTTGATTGCATTGAGACCGACAGTCACCCACCATGGTGGATTGTATCGACTTTGTCTCTTTGTCGACATCCACTGCTCACATGGTGTTGCTTCTCCTGTCCACCTCACAGTTCAGTGGCGTGGTCATGCATTCTGCGACAGGGTGTGAAATGTGGAGCGTGGGTACATACAGTGCGAGCCACCAGCAGTAACCACTGCATTTCGGCGGGGGTCGCCTTGCAATTCGGGCACCAACAAAATCTTCTTCGAACAGGACTTGGAGCTTGTCGTCTAGAGGCTCGCAATTCAGTTTCTTTATTCCATTATGTGCTTCCATGTTTCTTTCTTTCTTTGATGTGCAGTTTCAACAAGCAGGAAGGCATCGAGCAAGTAGAGATGTGGTTCGGTTGCTATGCCTATGTGTGGTGTTTGCCTAGAATTCCAGGTGGTGCTTGTTGATGGAATTTTTGTGTGTGTTTTAGACTTTGGTATCGAGGAGTATCGGGGGCGCTTGTGCCTTGCACTTCACTGGCTCCCGGGCGTGAGTAGTGTAGATTGCTCTCGGGGTCCTCCTTCCATTTTTGTTTGTAAAAGTATTTTACACTTATAGATGCAGCTCAATGTAACAAATTTACGGTGGTGGCTTTGTAAAAGAAAGAAAAAGCCACCACCAGATGTTCATTTTTTTGTATAACTTTGCTTCATACCGCACGACAATTGAAAAACAAAAAAATAATGTAGTTCACTATTTTGGTTCTTGTAGTATAGTACATTCGATGTGCTTTGGAAAAATGCATCCTGTAGAGAAGTGCAAAAAAAAGGTTAACGAAAAGTGCATTCACTCTGAAAAAATGTATCCTAAAGAAAACTGCCAAAAAACGGTTATCGATCTCAAGGGTTGAGGTTCACTTATTCCCAATATGAAGTGCAAGAAAAATAAAGATGCCCAAAAAAAGTAATGTAGTTCACTTTCGATAATGTTGCGGTTCACACATACCCGATGTGATGTGCGTTCCACTCTCGTTCGTAAAAATGTTAGGAAAAATGACAAAAGAAACAACGAAGTTTGCTTTCCTGTAGGATGTAGTGCATTTTTCAGTATGATGCAGTGCGCTTTTCGGTCTCATGCGGTTCACGCGTTGATTTGGGTGTCGAGAAAAAACAGAGTGTCCCTATTTCGGTAATTTTAAAGCTGTTCTTAAACTGTAAGGAATTAGAGAAAGTGTTCTACATGAAAAAGATGCGCCTCGTAGATAACTTCCCAAGACCATATCATGTGCTTGTTCCGACGAGCGGTTAGGAGAAATTTACGAAACTACTTTCGCTGCAACTCGTAAACAGCGGCACCGTTTTCAAAATTCAATTTAAACCGTGAGGAATCTGAAGAAATGACCAACGTATGAAAGGTGCGCCTATTACACATATTTTCAACGCCATGTCAAACTCCTCGTTCCAACGAACGGTATAAAAACTACAGCAAAAAACATACAAAAAAGAAAATTTTGAAAAACAGAATTCCGTTTTTTAGTAAATTTGAAATTACTCTCAAACCGGAAGGAATTAGAGAATGAAATATGTATATGAAAAAGATGGGCCTCGACGATACCTTTCAAATGCCATATCTTTTGCTCCATTCCACGAGTGGTTTAGAAACAATCATGAAAATACGCTTGCTGCAGCCCACATGCGCTCACCATTTTCGAAACTACTCTCAAACCGCGACAAATCGCGAAAAGTGTTCAACACGAAGAAGTTATGAATTTTCCTTAGCAATCCAAAGGTATATTATACGCATCATGTCGACAAACAATTTAAAAACTTGAGCCAAAATAGTGTTGAAAAAAATGCATGCATTTTTTCTGGTCACATTGCAGTGTTCGTTTGATAGGATTGACTATTCGTCACCGTGGGTGAAGAATAGTTATTATTCACCCCCTTTATTTCGCATCAACGCGCCATAATTTTATGTTTCATATATTTTTTATTATTTCGTATGGAAAAATAGACTGTTAGAAAATTTTAGACAACATAAAAATATTTTATGTCACGTAAAATTACAAACATAAAAACATAGTGTAAAATATACACGAAATACGATTTTTCTTGTCCTATGACTTATATTTTTAATTTTTTACATCAAACTTTACGCAATGAACCAATATAAATGTGATTGTTGGTATTCTAAATGTAATTTATTTATGAAACGGTCGTAATATTACCTGGGTGAAGAATAACTTATTTTGCACCTTACGCGACGAATATATATATACACAGAGCGAGGTTCATGATGTGTGGTATGTGCTACCCCTCCCCCCATTCGATGCGTGTTATATATATATACTCCTAGTGTAGGACAAACCAAAAACAATCATCCCTTGATGGTCAAATTAACCTCTCTATTGTTGGATCAAAGTGATGGAGGACAACCTCGCGGGCCCACAAATGGAAGCGCCGCATGCGAGTGAGTTCCTATAAGGCAACCACCGCTTGCATGGTATTGCATGATGTTTGAATACCAATGCACAACTTTGATGTAGCACGTGCCTCTGGAAACAAAAATTCCTCACATGGAGCGAGGTTATGACGCATATATAGTATACATGTTGACCCCTCTTTGACATGTACTACATACTCCTACCGTGCATATACGTAACATAAACCAAAAAAGAACAATCCTTGTTGGTAAAATTAACCTCTCTCTCGTTGTAGGATCAACTGATCGACAATGACCTCGCAGGCCCATAGAGAGAGTCACACGCGAGTGAGTGTCATAGGACAACCACTACGTGCATGTGCCCAAAAAAGGTGCGTTGTGTGATGTTTGAATACCCAATGCACAACTTTGACGTGGCACATGCTTCACAGACCTGAAGTAGACTACACGCAGGTTCATCATGCGTAACCCCCTCACTTCGAGCCCGTGGGAGGGACTTGTGTGTAAGCATGTGCCCGAACTTTGGTATTGAATCTCACCATGATCCACACTATAACACACATGCCGAGATGAATCCACCATTGGTCAAATGCCTCTCGTTGTGGATGGATACTAAAAACCTTTGCGGGCTAACGAATGGGCACATCCTTGATAACCGCGCGAGGGAGTGTCCGAGAGCGCCAACAATGCATGCATGTGGCCCGAACATGTATGTATGAAAGGGTTGTTATTAGAGAATATTTCTCCATATGTGGTTTTGGTAATTTATGACAATCCCTATGGACTAATGGTTGCCTAGAGTTATATTCGAAGGATTTTTCCATAGGCACTTCTTGAAGTCCGTCTGTTGGTTTCAAGGAGTTTATATGATGACCAAGGTGGTACTCGAGTTTTTATCCAAAGATTGATCATAAAGACACAAGGTTGATCAAGACTAAGTCAAAGAGTGAATCAAGTTGATCAACACAAAAAGCGTACAAGATGTACCGAGATGGATCAAGTGATCCCAAGTAAGCATTGTCCATTACACTTTGTGTACTAACCCATGGTCTTGGTGAGAGTTCTATGTGGGGTTAGGTATGTTTCCAAGGGCTTGTGTCAAGAGGAAGATGCCATACAACCCATGGAGGATGACATCAAGTGGTGATCGTCATCAGGGTTGCAGTGTGCAAGTTCAATTGGATCATCATGAAGAGATAATGCTTGAATTTTTCCGTCCATTATGGTGGCAATGGACTTGTGAATATGTGCTGAAGAGTGGCTCACCCATAGTGGAGTATGGGGGAGCAATCTACTAGTCATCATCGAGTCGGTGCAGTCAAGAAAGGTGGTCCGTCTTGAGGAGGACAACATTATCATCATCTAGCTCAAGTGGACTATGCGCAAGGAAAAAGTTTGTCCTTGATAGGTTTTCTATTTTACCAGTTTCATTCTGTTAGTTGGGAGACCGGGTTATAGGATAGATTGCCTTACTATCAAGGGGGTCTCAAGTGAGCAGCTTAATTATATTGTTCATTGAGACCTCAAACCATTGCATTATTGGCATCATCATCTTTCTTGGTTCTTAGTTGGCTTTTCTCTATGTGAGTTCTTAAGCTTATGGTCATCTTCGTGACAAGCTCGAGTTCACTGAAAACAGAGTTCATGTGCATCTTCTATGATGTTTTCAATGTTGGAGGTTTTGCCGGTTCTTCATTCATAGAGGTTTCACATCTCTATATCATTGGCATTTTCATAAATGATTCTTCTTAAGATAACCTTCGTAGATAATATTCGTCATGTGCTATCCAACAAGCTTGAGTTTACTCAATTCGGAGCTCGTATGCGGAAGTTATGGCAGCTTTAGTGCCACGACACGTTTCTTGTGTTAAGCGGTAGTACCGCTCGGGTGGTAATGCTGCCCTCCACTTCCGGCCCCACTTCCGGTTATTTGAGATCTCTCGTATCTTCGGCACTCGAGCAGATTTTGAGCAGCGGTAAGGAGCAGAAATACCGCTCTGAGCGGTGCTGCCATGCAACTGTCCTAATTTCTGCTAAGTCTGGGCTTCCTATAGTGCTAAGAGGAAGTACTGCTAGCGGGAGCGGTAGTACTGCTCCGGCGGAAATACTGCCTCCCTAACTTTGTCAAACTGCGTGTGAAGCCCGGTACTTCCGTGCAAGCGGTAGTACCGCGTGTGCACGACTTGTGCACATAACAGTTGGATTTGGGAAGACGTATTTAAGGGGAACTTCTTCCCGAATGCTTTTCAACTCTTGTCCTCGTGTTCTCCCCCCATTGTTGACCTTCTTCGAGCTTGCTAACTCTCAGTCCCTACAATGATATTTGCTATTTCTTGAGGGAAAAGAGAGAGGAGATCTAGATCCACATTTCCACCAATCACTTTCTCCTCTATGTGAGGGGAACCCCTTGGTTCTAGATCTTGGAGTTCTTTGTGAGCTCCTTGTTCTTCCTCTCCTATTCCTCCATAACTTTTGTCGTTGTGGAGGGATTTGAGTGTGTGGGACTTGACCACTTTGTGTGTTCTCGCCATTGCATTAGTTGCATAGATTTGAGTTCTCCACGGTGATACGTGGAAGTGAGAAGTTGAGAAGCTTATTACTCTTGGGTGCTTGGTACCCTATAGCTTGTTCCTCTTGGGTGCTTTGGCGCCCTAGATGGTTGGTGGTGCCTCGGAGCTCAATCATTGTGGTGTAAAGCTCCGGGCAAGCATGGGGGGTCTGCAATTAGGTTGTGGATATTGCCCCGAGCATTTGAGATCACCTTGGAGCCACAATCCATTGTGGTGAAGCTTCACGGTGTTGTTATGAGCCTCCAATTAAGTTGTGGAGATTGCCCCAACCTTGTTTGTACGAGTTCGGTGACCGCCCTCAAGGGTCCCTTAGTGGAATCACAACATCTTGAATTGTACGAGGGAGTGAGGAGATTACGATGGCCGTAGTGGCTTCTTGGGGAGCATTATGCCTCCACACCGCTCCAAAAGGAGATTAGTGTCCGCAAGGGTGTGAACTTCGGGATACATTGTCGTCTCTACGTGCCTGTGTTATCTCTTAGCCAAGCCCTTTAGTTATGCACTTTACTTTGTGATAGCCATATTGTATCTTGTTATATATCTTCATATAACTTAGTTTCTTATCTTGCTTAGCATACGATGGTGGTGCACACAGGTGAGCCTAATTGTTTTAAGTTGTGTGATTGACTAATTAAACGTTAGTTTTATTCCACATTTGTTCAAGCCTAAACCATAATTATTTTCAAGGTACCTATTCACCCCCCCTCTAGGCAACATCCACGTCCTTTTAGTTGTGTAATGTTTTAAGTAGCCAATTCACGACTTTGATGAGGCATATATATATATATATATATATATATATATATATATATATATATATGTCTCACAAAATGATCAATACCAAATGAAGGCTCATGAGTCGTAGTGTACCGTCGGACCCCACAAACACACACACACACACTCACAAACGCACACATCCTCGACCACCACCACCACCACTCTGAGGCATGTCAAACATTTTTTTTGAAGTGAAGATGTGACCAACGGAGTGTCGTGTTAAAATTAGAAAAAAACACAGAGATAATTCGACCGTTTTTATACATTGATTGATTTCCTAGGGATTTAATGTGCAAAACCAAGTGTTTCCATGTCAAGGGGAAACTTGCTCCAAGGTTCATTGGATCTTTTAAGATCACGGCAAGGCGTGGAGAAGTTGCTTACCAGTTGGAGCTACCTCCGGAACTTTCGGGTGTGCACAACGTCTTCCACATGTCACAACTCCGGAAGTGTGTGCAAACGCCGAACCATCCAGATCTTTATAAGGACATTGACCATCAAGCGATCGACCTCCAACCGGATCTCACTTATCGTGAGAGACCGATCTGCATCCTGGATGAAGCAGAGCGTTTCACCAGAAGCCGCACCATCAAG
Organism: Hordeum vulgare subsp. vulgare; assembly: GCF_904849725.1. Taxonomy (NCBI): domain Eukaryota; kingdom Viridiplantae; phylum Streptophyta; class Magnoliopsida; order Poales; family Poaceae; genus Hordeum; species Hordeum vulgare. Next base: position 369,672,007 of record NC_058519.1, read on the forward strand.
TACTTCAAGGTTTACTGGAGCAACCACACCGAATCATAAGCAACATGGGAGCGTGAAGACTATCTTCGATCCGAATTTCCGCACCTTTTTAGCACCTAGCTTAGGAATCTCGGGGACGAGATTCTTGTAAGGGGGTAGGTGTGTCACACCCTGTTTTTACCTCACTTCAATTATAGTTTCAAAATCCGAGTTTATTAAAAAATTCAAAAACCAATGCTGTGAGTGCCATGATTGTCATTATGTGTTTGTATGCTTGAATGAGTGGATGCAAAAACCATATTTTTACAACATGATTATTCCCAAAGATTCTTTTTCTTATTTTGACTATTTTAAAACCTTCCTTTGGGTTGCACTACAAGTTCGTGATGACAAGGGAGTGCCTTTACCCAAAGACGGTAATCTGATTTTAGAACTATTTTAACTATCCAATATCATAAAATAATTATTTTTCAAAGTATTTTCCTATTTTATATGCATGTCCATTTCTAAGGCCAAGAATGATATTTCTATATGAAAAATTACATTTCTGCCTTAGAAAAATCTGTGAAAATTAGGAGATACTCAGAGGACATATATTTTCCATACATAAGAATTTCAACCCCTATTTATATTCAAAATATTTGAGAAAACCTTTAAAACCAACTGTGTCTGCTTTGACCTTTTCAAATATTTCCAAAGGAAATATTTCCAATAAATTCCTAGAAAATTCTAGCAACCTTACCAAGCTATATTTGGTGGCCACACCAAGTTTCACCTCATTCCAAGGTGGTTTGGTTCACTAAATAATCCTAAAACACTCTGTGTCCAGAATCAAGTTGAAACATCTCTACATTGCAAAGTTTCTCCAAATGGCTTGAAACTTTGTAGGAGTGTCCAACACCCCAAATGAGGAGTCTCTGTCAAAAACGGGATTTGCAGGGGGTAATCCACCGACATTCTCTTTGGAAGGGACTGATCTGCCCATTTGGGGGTGATTTCAAGTTTGCATTGCGAAACTTGTCCAATGAAGCTCAAATTTGGTGGAGCATCCTATTTTTGCGTCAAACTCAATCCTGTTAACTTTCATCACGAGTGGTTAAGTGTAGTAACCCCAAACACCTGTCGAACACCTTCTGCCAGATTAGTAAATCAGCTCCTACCTCATTCCACACCCATGCACTTTCCTTCAAACTCATAGACCAAATAGCCAGCACCACTCCCCAACTGCAGGTGAGTGGACCCTCCTTGAATCCAAGCAGAAGAGCCAAAACCCCATTCTAATTTTTGGTTCGAGTCTGGCATCACTCCTTTAATCACTTCCCTTGACCAGCAGGGAGTCTCTCGGCTCTCAAACGGCTAGGTATAGTCAAACCGAGCTCCAGGACACACCAGACACAGCCAAAGCACCCCTAGAGCACGCCAGCATGTCCTGGCATGCCAAAACTATGGTCTGGGCACGCTGCAGGGCGCATCCGAAGCAAAGGTGGCCAGCCCTGGCTGGTTCAAGCCTCCCGACGTTGCCCATTCACGTCCTCGACAACCCCTCTTCATCAGGGAGCCTCAGGGCCCCTCCTCCCTCGCTCTGTTGACCGGAGCGATGCCTGCCCACGCGCGCCAGATTCGGCCAGAAGACCACAGCCACGCATGCACGCTCCTCCTCGCTCTATCTCCCTCCAAGTGAGTCACAAGGGTCCTAAACCACGTCCGCAATACCGTGGTTTCAACCTCGAGCTCTCACTGCCTCTCCTGCGAGCCACGTTGAAACCACCGGCGCTTCCAGCTCGCTGCACCGTCGAGGGCCTGTAAATAGGCCTTCACCCTTACTCCAACACCCTCATCCCACTCCTCCAAAGCCTAAATTTCACCCCTAACCACTCCATTTGAGCACAACGAGCTCCTGTGCTTGAGATCGACCGATGCCCCGCCGCTTCGGAGCTCCGTCGATCTCGGGCTATAGGCCAGCTCCGACTCTCTCTCTCTCCTTCTCTGTGACCCTAGCAGCCTCAGGAGCTTCCCCATCACCTCCCTGAGCTAATCCCTGCCCGTAGAACCTAGTTCACCAACCTCCCAAATCGGCTCCGCCGTAGCCACCTCGTCGCCGGTGAACCAGGGCCTCCCTGTCGACCCCTCGACCACCAACAGGGGGCTCGAGGGCATCGGTAGCCTCGCCGGCGTCCCACCCCTCCCCTCTATCCACTGGTGGAAGACAAACCCGACAGGTGGGGCACACCTGTTGGTGGCTCTTCTCTTTCCCCCTCTCTCTTTTGTGTCGTTGACCGCAGGGGCCCGCGCATTAGGTTTGAACCTGGCCGCGCGCGCGCCTGGGCTAGCTGGCTGGTTGGCCAGCTCGGTCGGCCCAAACCTCAGGCCGAGCGAAAGCCCCCTTTTTTTTCTATATAATCCAATTTTAAATGATTTTTGTAAAGTTTCTTATCCAATATAATTTAATTATTTTTCCACCACAATTCTTCTAAAAATGAGTATAATTTAATAGAGCCTTTGCACAAATTTTAAAGACAACTTTTATGTGTAGTAATAATTAAAAAGGCTATTTTGAATATTTTAGCTTCTGTTAAAATGATTTTTAAAATAATATTTTCACCAAAAACCACACACAAATACTTGCAAAATAGTAATGTAGATTTATCAGAATAGGGCAACATTCTTAAAGTAAGTTTGTGCTCTATTTTTGAGTGAGCTACTTATTATTTTATTATTGACCATGACGATAGATACCACGTTTGACAATGGAGTTGGACTTGAAGACCCTGAAGACCCCGGATACTTAGCTGATCAAGGCAAGCAACCCTTTGACCATGTTTGAGCATATGTTATATTGCATGCTTGTAGAGCAATTATTCCCATTGCATATCATCATGAATATTCGGTAAATCATCGATGCGATGTTTCCAGTGGCTCCTCCGGAGCACTTGCATTTTGAGCATGATCCTACCACCTATGAGGGTCACGCTAATATCATGTTGACAAGTAGAGCTAAGCATAGTAGAAGCATGAGCCTGATGATGGTAAATATTAAAGGTTTATGAAAACCCGTCGGGTGCCACTAATGCCCGAGGGTGATGATGAGTTAGGTGGCACTTGTGAAGCAGTGGTGCACCGGGTACATTTTGGTGTGAGTGGTTTCGGAAATGGGATTAGATTTATGATGTGTCGATCGTCCCAATCTTACATGTACAACCACGATACCCCTTTATGGGACGGGGCTTTGTTGATTACTTTCGTCGGTGCTAGCAAAGATCCACATTACTAGTGGCGGGAGTGATATGTGGTCACTTTCGTGACGGGGTCGTACCAGGTAGGTCGACCATGCCGTTTTTACGTGTTCTGGGCACAACATTGGTCCCCGCATGGATGATACTGTCCAGAGTCGGTGCTTGTAAGACATACATCATGTGGGCTGGGTACCAACCAAGTGGATCTCTTTGTCTAGTATCGTCAGGGGAAAGGCATTGATCGGATACTTACCTCGGGTATGTTATATACCGCGAGTCGTGGATGACACGGAAGTTTCCCGGATCTTGTGGGTCCAGCGTACTACCTGTGCAGAGTGTAAAACTATCCGAGTAGCCGTGTCCATGGTCAAGGACAGTTGGGTGGTACTGCTTAAACTACGTCCAATCGTTTCCACATAAACCAAGTGTGTGTGAGTTTAATGGTGTTATCTGAAAGAGTTGATATGATCAAGTTTGGTGACTTGGCATATCGGGTGAAACCTGAGTGTTCAACCCACAGCAGATATATTGATATCCCTAACATGTTCTTCTAAATGCCATCTAGCTTATGATGCACATCCATCTATGATCATGTTTATTATAGTTAAGCTGCTATCCACAATACTGCATAATACTCGTTATCATATATACTACATTATCCATATCATGGGTTGTTTGCGAGTACATTCAAAGTACTCACTGGCTTGCCACTGGTTATGTTATTGACCAGACATGGAAGGACCGGAGTTTGGAGAAGAATACGTCATCGGAGACGGACTTGCGAACTAGGAAGCCTCCCAGTCAAAATGTCTGTCGGTGTAGGTTGTTGGCATGGGCACCCGCTTAGCCCCAAGATTTCAGCTAGTAGATGTATCGCCGTGTTTCGGCCTTATAGGCCCTACCTGTGAGAACTTGACATTGTTGGTAATTTGTTGTAACCTTTCGGTATGTTGGATGTAAGACTCTTAATATTCAGTATCTGTGTGTTCGGTGAGCATTGTTCTCTGGGATCATTGAGCACGTTCATTCGGCGATCTCGACTCGTAAGACGGGTCCCCACAAATATGCATTCTTAAAATTTAGTAAATCCAAAACTTAGTTGGAATTCATGAAAATTATTATGGTGTCATATGGACACGAGTGGACTGTGATATTGTATCTTTTCATCAAATTTGAGACAAGTTTTGATACAATCTTCTTATAAACGGGCGATTGTTAATAATTGGCAACCAATATCACATACAAATTATTTATTCAGACTGTGTGTATTAGGCCAACAATGTTGACATGCCATGCTTCAGTTAAGCAATAAAGCGGTAGAATTAATAATCAAAAAATAAAAACAATATATGTGCCGCCACGCGCCCCGTGTGCCGTGCGAGCTGGCGTAAGTTGACACGACGCATGCGAGTAGTCCACCGCGCAGGCACACTGGAAGGCTTGCGTGCAGGTGTGTGAACTGACAAGAGGCATTTTCGATGCAGAGTGTCATCGGGAGGCGTGCGAGTAGCTGTGTGAAGTGATGGTAGGCATGCCATAAGTCCATTGCGTAGGCTCACCGGGAGGCGAGACAACCTTGCACCACCGCCCACCTCGCTCCCACTACTCCATATCAATGGCGCGCCCGAGCCGCTAGCCATAATAAGCTGCTGCACCCCCGGTCCATAGTGGTCATCGCCGTCTGGAGTGTATGAGGATGCCGCCAAAGCGCACCATCGGAGGGACTGGCAACACCGTAGCTGGTGAATCACCCGCGCAATGCGTGAAGCTGGACACAGTGGTTTTCATCACCGCGACGAGGTCTCGTGCATGCAACAACACGAACTTGACTTCGTCGGCACTGTCGTGCCCCCCCCCAGCTGGAGATAGAGGTCGAGAGCAACTCCGGTAACGAGTGCGACTCCAACAGAAACCGGTTAGTCATCTATACCCATTTGTGCGGCAAACATATCATGTGTATTCTCTGGTTACTCCCTGATAACCCACAAGTATAGGGGATCGCAACAGTTTTCGAGGGTAGAGTATTCACCCAAATTTGTTGATTTGACACAAGGGGAAGCCAAAGAATATTCTCGAGTATTAGCAGTTGAGTTGTCAATTCAACCACCCCTGAAAGACTTAGTATCTGCAGCAAATTTTTAGTATCAAAGTAGTATGATAGTAACGGTAGCAGCGATAACAATAGCAGTAGTGACAACAGTAGCGGTAACAGTAGCAGGAGTGACAGTAGTAGCGGTGAAGTAACATAGCAAGGACCAGTAGGAAAAGACTCGTAGGCATTGGATCAGTGATGGATAATTATGGCGGATGACATTCATCATGTAACCGTTATAACATGGGGAGATATGTAACTAGCTCCAGTTCGTCAATGTAATGTAGGCATGTATTCCGTATTTAGTCATACATGCTTATGGAAAAGAACTTGCATGACATCTATTGTCCATCCCTCCTGTGGTAGCGGGGTCCTAATAGAAACTAAGGGATATTAAGGTCTCCTTTTAATAGAGAACCGGAACAAAGCATTAGCACATAGTGAATACATGAACTCCTCATACTATGGTCATCTCCGGGAGTGGTTCCGGCTATTGTCACTCCGGGGTTGCCGGGTCATAACACATAGTAGGTGAATACAACTTGCAAGATAGGATCAAGAACACATATATATTGATGAAAACATAATAGGTTCAGATCTGAAATCATGGCACTCGGGCCCTAGTGACAAGCATTAAGCATAGCAAAGTAGTAGCAACATCAATCTCAGAACATAGTGGATACTAGGGATCAAACCCCATCAAAACTAACTCGATTACATGATAGATCTCATCCAACCCATCACCGTCCAGCAAGCCTACAATGAAATTACTCACGAACGGTGAAGAGCATCATGGAATTGGCGATGAAGGATGGTTGGTGATGACGACGGCGACAATTTCCCCTCTCCGGAGCCCAGAACGGACTCCAGATCTGCCCTCCAGAGGAAGAACAGGTGGTGGCGGCAACTCCGTATCGTAAAACGTGATGAACTCTTCTCTCTGATTTTTTTTCCGGGCAAGAGAGAATATATAGAGCTGGAATTGGAGGTTGCGGGGCCACGAGGGGCTCACAACTCTGTCACGCCCGGCCACGGGGGGCCTCCTGGGCTTGTGAGCTCCTCGCTTCGTCCCTCCAGTTAATTCTTGCGCCAGTATTTTTTATATATTCCACAAACAATCCTCGTAAATTTTTAGGTCATTCCGAGAACTTTTATTTCTGCGCAAAGACAACACCATGGCAATTCTGCTGAAAACAGCGTCAGTCCAGGTTAGTTCCATTCAAATCATGCAAATTAGAGTAGAAAACAAGGGCAAAAGAGTTTGGAAAAGTAGATACGATGGAGACGTATCACTCCCCACCCCCCGCCCACCTAATTTTATGGAATACAATTCCTATGGTTCTGTTCTCTCAGTCCATGAAATCAGAGTAATTAAGATCCATTTGATGCATGTAGTGTATTGATTGTTTGTATGGCATACGTATAGGGTTAGTGGTTAATTGTTTGTTCTGTACAAATGTTTTTTGCTAATAATCCGACTAGGGTTGGCATGTGTGCTAATAATTTGTGGCCAGATCTTGAGAATTGATTTTGAATGTTCTACATATATGTTTGTGCTGTTTTTCCTTACGGATCTTGACAATTGATATTTAATGTCCTACATGTATGTTTCTGGCATTTTTCCAGATTGGTACGCACACACCTGAAGCTGTGGCTAGCGGCGGTGCTGATTGTAGATCTTGCACCCGGGAGCGCGGGCAGAAGCGGCCATGGCCCCCCTAGATCTCAGGAACCCATAGAATCTCGGGTGGATTGCATCAACGATCTACCGGACACCATCCTTGGGGAGATCATCTCCCTTATCCCCACAAAGGATGGTTGTTGCACACAAGTTCTCGCATCATGGTGGCGCAGTTAGTGGTGTGTCGCGCCTCCTAATATCGACTATCGTCAGCTTTTGCGATGGCTTCGTATCGTAAAACGCGATGAACTCTTCTGTCTGATTTTTTCCGGGCAAGAGAGAATATATAGAGCTGGAATTGGAGGCTGCGGAGCCACGAGGGGCTCACAAGCCTGCCAGGCCCGGCCAGGGGGGGGGGCCTCCTGGGCTTGTGAACTCCTGGCTCCGTCCCTTCAGTTAATTCTTGCGCCAGTATTTTTTATATATTCCACAAAAAATCCTCGTAAATTGCCAGGTCATTCCAAGAACTTTTATTTCTGCGCAAAAACAACACCATGGCAATTCTGCTAAAAACAGCGTCAGTCCAGGTTAGTTCCATTCAAATCATGCAAATTAGAGTCCAAAACAAGGGCAAAAGAGTTTGCAAAAGTAGATACGATGGAGACGTATCAACTCCCCCAAGCTTAAAGCCTTGCTTGTCCTCAAGCAATTCAGTTGACAAACTGAAAGAGACAAAAGAAAAACTTTTACGAACTATGTTTGACCTTGCTGTTGTAATTATGTCTAAATCATATTCAGATTTTTAGCAAGATCATAAGCTAACCACATAAGCAATGACATTTAGGTCTCATGCTGTCCTCATATCAATGGCATAATAAACTAGCGAGCAATAATGATAACTTTCAAACGTCAACACTTCAATCAAAACAATCATGAAGCAATATGAACAGGTGGTATCTCGCTAGCCCTTTCAGAGACCGCAAAACATAAATGCAGAGCACCTTCAAAGACCAAGGGCTGACTGAACATTGTAATTCACGGCAAAGAAGATCCAGTCACTGTCATACTCAATATCAATTAATAGCAAAACATAAAAATGATAGAGGTGCTCTCTAATTGGTGCATTTTGATAAGGAGAGGATGACTCAACAAAAACATAAATGGATAGGCCCTTCGCAGAGGGAAGCATTGATTTGCAGAGGTGCCAAAGCTCAAGCTTTTGAAACAAAGATAAATAATTTTGAGTGGTATGCTCTCATTGTCAATGCTATGACCAAGAGGTTTCACCATCTTCCATGCTACACATACTATAGGCGGTTCCCAAACAGAAAAGTAAAGTTTTGACTTCCCCACCACCGATCAATCACACTCCATGACTAGCCGAATCCTTGGGTGCCGTCCATACCAACAACAATCCAGGGGGAGTTTTGTTTGAATTTATATTTTTTATTTGAGCATGGAACTAGGCATTGCGATTACCGACCCCTTTCTCGTGAGTGATAGTGAATAAACACGTATCGAGGATAACACGCCTAGCATGGAAGATACCGACTGCCCCTTGTCACCACATGAGCGGTTCGGTCATATGAAACAGATTACTATTTTAAGATTTAGAGAGTGGCACATGCAAATTTACTTGAACGGCAGGTAGATACCGCATATAGGTAGGTATGGTGGACTCATATGGAACAACTTTGGGTTTATGGAAGTGGATGCACAAGCAGTATTCCCACTTAGTACAGGTGAAGGCTAGCAAAAGACTGGGAAGCGACCAACTAGAGAGCGACAACAGTCATCAATATGCATTGAAATTAACCAATATTGAGTGCAAGCATGAGTAGGACATAAATCACCATCAACATGAATATCATAGAGGCTATGTTAATTTTGCAACTACATGCGTGAACATGTGCCAAGTCAAGCCACTTGAATCATTCAAAGGAGGATACCATCCTATCATACTACATCATAATCGTCTTGAAATTCATGTTGGCATCCAAGACAAACCATTATAAGCTCCTAGCTAATTAAGCATGGCATCAGAAACTATGATCTCTAAGTTGTCATTGTAAACATGTTTCTCTCATAACAATGCTGAATTAGGAACGATGTGATAGTCATATTTACAAAAACAAAATAGGTCGAGTTCATACCAGCTTTTCCAGGCTCAGTCACTTCATCATATATCGTCATTATTGCCATTCACTTGCACGACCGAATGATGTGAATAATAATGAGAGTGTTCGTGCATTGGACTAAGCTGGAATCTGCAAGCAAACACACAGGAGAAGACAACGTAATATGGCTCTTTGACGGATAAACAAATATGCATGTGAGAGCCACTAAACATTTTAACCATGGTCTTCTACACTGACCCAAAGAAAAAGAAAACTATTTACACAGGAAAGCTCCCAACAAGTAGAAGAAGAACGAGGAATCTTTTTGGGTTTTCTTTTTAAGTACACCTAAGCAAGCAGGAAAGTAAACTTACAACTAATTTTTTTTGTTTTTCTCAGTCTAAACAAACACACGAGAAGAAAGCAAGAAAAAGAAATAAACTAGCATTGATGATACAATGGCAAGGTGTGAACACCGACTATCAGAGTGAAAGTGTGAGCATGAATGTAAAGTCGGTGAGAAACACATACTCCCCCAATCTTAGGCTTTTCGCCTAAGTTGGTCTACTCCCAAGGAGGGAAGTAACCGTCTTCGGGGTATTCTGGAGTGTACTGAGGGTGCCATTGCTGGGTGAGCTCCTCTGGATCCCACTGATAAACTAGCGTCTGATACTCGACTGGTAGCTCGGGCACGGGCGCCTGTGGTGGCGCTATGCCCCAATATGCGTAGATATCCGAGGGCATAATAATGTACCTACCTAGATGAAGATTGAAAAAAGAAGGAGCAGGCAAAGTAATAGTCTCACGAGTAGCTTGGCTAAATACCAAGTTATAAATCATCCTCTTATTTATATCTTTATCAAGAAAGTCATGGCGAACCATGCTATCATAATCTAGATATCTCTCAGGAAGAAGCATCTCTTCTTCCTCGTGCAGTCTAATAGGTATCTCAAAATGTTTAGCAAGACGAGTAGCATAGATACCTTCATAAACAACGCTTTAGTACGGTTCGTGTTCAACCGTTGAGCCACTATAGCGCCCAAGCTATAAGTTTTATCATAATAAAGAGATTCACACAAAACCGCACGATCTGGGGAGCTAAGAGCCCCAGCTTTCCCACGGCCAATCAAACATTTTCCCACAAATAATGAGAGATACCGAAGCACGGGAAAATGTACGCTAGCAACTCTAGCGCAAGATACTCCTCTCTCCTCTCCTACAGCAATAGTATCAATGAAAGCCTCCAAGTCCCGTGGACGAGGTTCATGAATATCCCCAACATAAGGTAATTTGCAAACATTGCAAAAATCCTGAAGTGACATGCTCTGGGGTATATCATATAACTTGAACACAACCATAGGAGGAATCTTCCTTGGATAGAAATTAAAGCTTTGCAAGAAAATATTAGTGAGGAGGAGGTATTGTGGACACTTATCTTCAACAAATGCGGTAAGGCATGCGTTCTCCACTAAGTAATAAAAATCCTCATAAAGACCGGCGACATGTAAGAACACATCGCTTGGCCACTCGCACGCTCGAACTTCTGCAACTCAGGGGACCGGATATTTGGGTTGCTTCTTCTCATTTTCATTTTCCTCGGGCTCACGTCTTGAAGAGCCTCTTAGGAATCTCCTCATCTTTTCCTTTTTCTTTATCTGAAATTTTTTAAATTTTTTAGTGACTCAAAGAAAAGTGACGAGGCTCAACAAAACTCATAGCAACTACTCGTACAAGTGTCTAGAGGCCATATCATGCATCAAAACTACTTGGGACCAACGAAAATGAACATGCAAAGCTCAAGAACAGGGTCACCAAGACAACAAAAATACGCAACGAATGAAGCACTAAAGCAAAAACTGATTGGGCCAATGGAGTAGTCACATACCAAGGAACAACTCCCCAAAATAGTTTGGTGAATGGGGCTTTGCACAAGGAGATTGACAAATGCAGCAGGAGGAGCAAGAACACGGGTTTGAGCCGTGGAATGATTTTTTCTGGAGGTAGAAGAAGGAGATGGGAGCTGTAATAAGTGGAGGGGGGCACGTGGGGCCCACAAGCTTGCCAGGCCCGGCCAGGGGGTTGGCCGGGCCTCCTGTGCTTGTGGCCCACTCGTGCATCCCCCAGACTTGCTTCCTATCTTAGAAATTTTCAAAAATTCCAGAAAAAATCATACTTGAATTTCAGGGCATTTGAAGAACTTTTATTTTTGGGACACTTTTCTAAGGGACGGAGAAAGCAGAAAACAAGAAAATAAAGCTAAATTTATCTTTTTTCTTCTAGGCAACAGAAAGTAAAAGTTGGGAACAGAGGGTTGTGACTCCTAGATTCATCAATCTCATGGTCATCAAAAGAAATTCTTCAATGAGGTTGATCAAGTCTCCTTGACAAAAAAATTCAAATCACATAGAACCGGAGAATTTTCGAATAATCATTAGGTTACCTCAGCGGGGATGTGCATATCCCCAACAAGTAAATCATACTTCATCTTGACATTAGGTATAGGGCATTCAAAGCTTCCAATAAGAATTGATGAAGATTTTTCAATAGCATTGATGCAATGTACTCGATATTGTTTCTTCAGAAAGTGCACCGTATGCTCATTACCATTAACATGGAAAGTGACATTGCCTTTGTTGCAATCATAACAGCCCCTGCAGTGTTTAAAAAGGGTCTTCCAAGGATGACCGCCATGGCATCATCCTCGGGAATATCCAGAATAACAAAGTCTGTTAAGATAGTAACGTTATCAACCACAACAGGCACATCCTCGCAAATGCCGATAGCAAAAGCAGTTGATTTGTCGGCCATTTGCAAAGACATTTCAGTGGGTGTCAACTTATCCAATTCAAGTCTACGATATAAAGAGAGAGGCCTAACACTAACACCAGCTCCAAGATCGCATAAAGCAGTTCTAACATGATTTCCTTTAATGGAGCAAGGTATAGTGGGCACTCCGGGATCACCTAGTTTCTTAGGAGTTCCACCCTTGAAAGTGTAGTTGGCAAGCATGGTGGAAATCTCCACCTCAGGTATCTTCCTTTTATTAGTCACAATATCTTTCATGTACTTAGCATAAGGAGACATTTTGAGCATATCTGTCAAACGCATTTGCAAAAAGACAGGTCTAATCATTTCAACAAAGCGCTCAAAATCCTCATCATCCTTTTTTTGGATGGTTTGGGAGGAAAGGGCATGGGTTTCTGAACCCATGGTTCTCTTTCTTTACCATGCCTCCTAGCAATAAAGTCGTTCTTATTATATCTCCTGTTCTTAGGTTGTGGATTATCAAGATCAACAACAGGTTCGATCTCCACATCCTTATCATTACTAGGTTGAGCATCATCATGAACACCACTATCAATATTATCACTAGGCTCATGTTCATCACCAGATTGTGTTTCGGCATCAGAAACAGAGACATCATTTGGATTCTCAGGTGTAACAGCAACAGGTTTTCTAGCATGCAAGTTCCTATCATCTTTCTTTTTCTTCCTACTACCAGGATGACTAGGTGCCTCAGTGTTAACTCCTTGAGAATCTTGTTCAATTCTCTTAGGATGGCCCTCAGGATACAAAGGTTCCTGAGTCATTCTACCACCTCTAGTGACGACTCTAACAGAATTGTCATTCAACTCATTGAGCAAGTCATTTTGAGCCTGAAGTATTTGTTCTACTTGAGTAGTGACCATAGAGGCATGTTTACTCAAAAGCATAAGATCATTGACATTTCTATCCACACAAGAACTTATATGACTAATCATACGAGCATTTTGTTCCAATTGTCCGCTAACATAATCATTAAAAGTTTGTTGTCTGGCAATGAAGTTATCAAATTCATCTAAGCATAAGCTAGCAGGTTTATCATAAGGAATACCACTCTCATTGAATCTACGAAGAGAATTTACCTCTACTACCTGTGTCGGGTTATCAAGACCATGTATTTCTTCGGTAGGTGGTAGATTCTTAACATCTTCAAATTTAATACCTTTCTCTTGCATAGATTTCTTGGATTCTTGCATATCTTCGGGACTGAGGAATAGAATACCTCTTTTCTTCGGAGTTGGCTTCGGAGGTGGTTCGGGAATGGTCCAAGCATTATCATTTCTCAAGATATTATTCAATAGAATTTCAGCTTGTTCCACAGTTCTTTCCCTGAAAACACAACGAGCACAACTATCTAGGTGGTCCCTAGAAGCATCGGTTAGTCCATTATAAAAGATATCAAGTATTTCATTTTTATCAACAGGGTGATCAGGCAAGGCATTCAGTAACTGGACAAGCCTCCCCCAAGCTTGTGGGAGACTCTCTTCTTCAACTTGCACAAAGTTATATATATCCTGCAAGGCAGCTTGTTTCTTATGGGAAGGAAAATATTTCTCAGAGAAGTAGTATATCATATCCTGGGGACTACGCACGCAACCAGGAGCAAGAGAAGTAAAGCAAGTCTTAGCATAACCCTTTAGTGAGGAAGGGAACAACTTAAGGATATAGTAATGGCGAATTTTTTCCTCACTCGCGAATAGGGTGGCTATATCATTCAGCTTAGTAAGATGTGCTAAAACCGTTTCAGACTCATAACCATGAAAAGGATCAGATTCAACCAAAGTGATCAACTCGGGATCAACAGAGAATTCATAATCCTTATCGGTAACAAAGATGGGTGAAGTAGCAAACTTAGGATCGTATTTCATTCTAGCATTCAGAGATTTTTCTTTCCACTTGCGCAATAAATTCTCAAGATCATAGCTATCCTTACAAGCAAGAAAGTCTTCAGCTACCTCTCCCTCCATAACATAACCCTCGGGTATATTAGGCAATTCATATCTAGGAGAGCTAGTTCTAACAGGTGGAATAGCAGGTTCCACTTCAATAATTTCATCAGTTTCAGAAGTATCATCATGTTCAGCAGCAACTCTAGCAATTTGTGCATCAAGAAATGCACCAACTGGCAAACCAGTATCAAGAAAAGCATCATCATAAGCATCATGGATAGCATAAGTAGCATTATCAAGCACATGCGACATATCATAATTTCTAGTAGGTGGTGGTGTCGCAAACTTACTCATAACTGAAGGTGAATCAAGTGCAGAGCTAGATGGCAATTCCTTACCTGTCCTCGTAGTTGAGGGCAAGACTTCAGTTTTTGGATCTCTCGGATTCCTCATAGTGATCAACAGACGTAAATCCCAAGTGACTCAGAGAATAGAGCTATGCTTCCCCGGCAACGGCGCCAGAAAACAGTCTTGATAACCCATAAGTATAGGGGATCGCAACAGTTTTCGAGGGTAGAGTATTCAACCCAAATTTGTTGATTCAAAGTAAGGGGAAGCCAAAGAATATTCTGCAGTATTAGCAGTTGAGTTGTCAATTCAATCACACCTGAAAGACTTAGTATCTACACCAAAGTTTTAGTAGAAAAGTAGTATGATAGTAACGGTAGCAGCGGTAACACTAGCAGTAGTGACAGGAGTAGCGGTAACGGTAGCAGCAGTGACAGCAGTAGGGGTGAAGTAACTAGCAAGGACCAGTAGGAAAATACTCGTAGGCATTGGATCGGTGATGGATAATTATGTCGGATGACATTCATCATGTAACAGTTATAACATGGGGAGATATGTAACTAGCTCCAGTTCGTCAATGTAATGTAGGCATGTATTCCGTATTTAGTCATACGTGCTTATGGAAAAGAACTTGCATGACATATATTGTCCATCCCTCCCGTGGCAGCGGGGTCCTAATGGAAACTAAGGGATATTAAGGTCTCCTTTTAATAGAGAACCGGAACAAAGCATTAGCACATAGTGAATACATGAACTCCTCATACTATGGTCATCTCCGGGAGTGGTTCCGGCTATTGTCACTCCGGGTTGTCGGGTCATAACACATAGTAGGTGACTACAACTTGCAAGATAGGATCAAGAACACATATATATTGATGAAAACATAATAGGTTCAGATCTGAAATCATGGCACTCGGGCCCTAGTGACAAGCATTAAGCATAGCAAAGTAGTAGCAACATCAATCTCGGAACATAGTGGATACTAGGGATCAAACCCCATCAAAACTAACTCGATTACATGATAGATCTCATCCAACCCATCACCGTCCAGCAAGCCTACGATGAGATTACTCACGAACGGTGAAGAGCATCATGGAATTGGCGATGAAGGATGGTTGGTGATGACGACCGCGACGATTTCCCCTCTCCGAAGCCCAGAACGGACTCCAGATCTGCCCTCCAGAGGAAGAACAAGTGGTGGCGGCGGCTCTGTATCGTAAAACGTTATGAACTCTTCTCTCTGATTTTTTTCCGGGCAAGAGAGAATATATAGAGATGGAATTGGAGGCTGCGGAGCCATGAGGGGCTCACAAGCCTGCCAGGCCCGACCAGGGGGGGCTCCTGGGCTTGTGAGCTCCTCGCTTCGTCCCTCCAGTTCATTCTTGCGCCAGTAAATTTGTAGGTCATGCCGAGAACTTCTATTTCTGCGCAAAAACAACACCATGTCAATTCTGCTAAAAACGACGTTAGTTCAGGTTAGTTCCATTCAGATCATGCAAATTAGAGTACAAAACAAGGGCAAAAGAGTTTGGAAAAGTAGATACGATGGAGAAGTATCACTCCCCACCCCCGCCCCTCTATTTTTTTTGGAATACAAATCCTATGGTTCTCTTCTCTCAGTCCATGAAATCAGAGTAATTAAGATCCATTTGATGCATGTAGTGTATTGATTGTTTGTATGGCATACGTATAGGGTTAGTGGTTAATTGTTTGTTCTGTACAAATGTTTTTTGCTAATAATCCGACTAGGGTTGGCATGTGTGCTAATAATTTTCGGCCAGATCTTGAGAATTGATTTTGAATGTTCTACATATATGTTTGTGCCTTTTTTCCTTACATATCTTGACAATTGATTTTTAATGTCCTACATGTATGTTTCTGCCATTTTTTCAGATTGGTACGCACACAGATGAGGCTGCGGCTAGCGGCGCTGCTGATTGTAGATCTTGCACCCGGGAGCGCGGGCAGAAGCGGCCATGGCCCCCCTGGATCTCAGGAACCCATAGAATCTCGGGTGGATTGCATCAACGATCTACCAGACACCATCCTTGGGGAGATCATCTCCCTTATCCCCACCAAGGATGGTTGTCGCACACAAGTCCTCGCATCTCGGTGGCGCAATTAGTGGCGTGTCGCGCCTCCTAATATCGACTATCGTTAGCTTTGTGCCGATGATGATTCTGAATTCCCCGTCCCCAAAGCAATCATCTCCTCCTATCGGGCTCCATTCAACGCATCTCGATACCAGCATGCTACCTGCTGGACATACCCTCCATGGTGGGCACCTGGTTGACATCCCGACAATTCAAACAACTCCAGCAGCTTGAGTTCTACCATTACTACAGTGATAGGTTACTACAATTGGTGTATCTCTTCCCTCACAACCGATGCCCATCTGATTGTTTTCCTCCTCTCTTCACACCACCACCTTGACCCGCTGCAATCTTGGAGACAATCTGGTACAAATGCTTCGACTCCCGCTGCTAAAAAAACTTGCGCTTATGTTGGTTGATCTATCGAAGACCTCACTCCACAACACCATCCACTCGAGCCGCCCTCCCTTGGAGCGCTTGGTGCTTTTTTCGAAATGGATTCCATATTCCTTCTCTCAAAATTAAGTCGCCTCACGTTGTAAGCATTGGAATTTTTTTTGAAGGACAGAAGCTCATCATCGAACATGCCCCTTCACTTCGAAGGTTGCTCCTTCATTGGTGTTATAAACCTTCGCAAATAACTATGGTCTCTGCGCCTAAACTAGAGACCTAGGGTGCAATTGACGATTCATTTAAATCATTCAAAATGGGGTTTGGCTCCACACTTATTCATGTACTATATATTATTCATGTACACTTTCGTAACCTGCATTTTTCATTTGTGTGCATAAGTTATATATCATCTTGGAGTACACTTTCGGTGCTAATATTTTGTTCTATACTGAATGAAGAGCTTGTCCATGGATGGCCTATCAGTGGTGCTGGATTCTGTCAAGACCTTATATATCAGTATGTGGTGTCTTGATCTGAACACAAGTATTGGCTTGTTGCGATGATTTCCATGTGTGCAGAATTTGTATATAAAGGTGATGATTTCACACACATTGAAAGCCTATATATAATGTACTATAATTAATAGTTCAACTGTCGCTCCTTCGACATACTCTATTTTAGACATTAACCGTTTTCAATCTTCTATTTAGGTACTAGCACATGGAGAAAAAGGTATAACCAATCGAAGGGTGAGGAAGCACAGGGATTTTCTCAGATCTCATGGCATTCGTTCGAAGAC
Source organism: Hordeum vulgare subsp. vulgare (assembly GCF_904849725.1). Taxonomy (NCBI): domain Eukaryota; kingdom Viridiplantae; phylum Streptophyta; class Magnoliopsida; order Poales; family Poaceae; genus Hordeum; species Hordeum vulgare. Next base: position 369,689,394 of record NC_058519.1, read on the forward strand.
AATACATTGGAAGGATATGCATCCAACCCTGCAAACACTAGCTTTGTCACATTCTTCATGTTGAATGCGAGGTTACTATTTCTGTGAGGATTAACTTTTTGAACAAGAACTTTCTCACGGATGGATATGTTGAACAACATAAAAGGAAGTTCCAGGTGGACCTAAGGTCTTCTCAACGTGCTCAGCTTCTATTTATAACAACTTGTCGTCATAATGGACCAGAAGAATTTTTGTACCAGGATCTAGATTTTATGTATGAGACCGATCCATTTGATTGTGACCGCCCAAAACTTTGGTGTCGTTAGGGTTTTGTCTAAAATTGATGAACAATTAATCTTCCTTCTTTTGGACCGTTTATAAGATGGAATTAGATATTGCTGCCCTTTTCAACTCGGATTTGACCCATATTTTATTTCATTCTGGGCCAATGGCTTGCCATTTCTTTAACTAAAACATAAATATTATAAGCAAACACAACATAGGGAAAGAACATCACTCTCGCGGGATCCTTGAGATTGTTGTTCATTAGAGAACCCGCAAGTTCTTAGCGCCTGCCAGCACGTAGAAGCTTATTCTCATCTAGCACACCAAATGGATGTAATTCTTAATAAGAAAAGTTGCATGGTAGTGACAGATTTGGATTCTGACATTTGGGACCCATGAGGAAAAAACATATCCACGCCGGTGTCAACTCGATAGTAAACATTGAGAAACCTGGTTTTAAAATTACTGTAGATCCAAAACATGGCTCAAAATCATGAAACTTGGCATGGTATTATGACATGGCACCAACATGATGTGGTAAAAAGTTAGTGCAATTTGGGACAATTTTTGGCATAAACTTCTTACAAACTGGAGCTTCTCCCAAGAAGTGTCATGGTTCCGAGAGGGAACTTGTCACCTATGTGTGCGAAACGACATACATTGTCTCTTCCCGCCTTGATTTATTTTATAGAGGCAACATGCAACTATAGGAGTGTCGTCCTAAAAATATGAAATTATTCAATGTTTGTTTTGCTTTTTATACATTATTTGAGTTTTTGGCATTTTGGAACATACTTTGGTGTGTGCAAAGGTCATGTGTGTACTAACCACCTATGTAATTGGATGTTCAACTTGGTTATGGAATCAAGTCCTTATAAGTTATAAGTACATATATTGTTGTTTTGTATGCAATGATATCGCACACGGCTCATACTAGGGAACCCGTCGGTGATGAATTCATAAATCGTTGACAATTGTATACCAGCAAGCGTTTGCCCACAACACACACGGCTTATTAGCAGAAATTGTGTGTGTTATTATGGGTATTCGCACACATTTTTTATTAGGAACCTATTTGCCGCATATCATACACATATTATTAAGTTGAACCATTTCTGTTCTGTTGCCTAATCAAAAGCAGTTCACCCGAGTGAACTGTATGCCGTATATCGCACACACCTTGAATTGTGTGACTGTTTCAGTTGCATTCCCTAATCGCAAACAAATCATCCGAGTGAATTGTATGTTGTATATCGCACACACCTTCATCTGGTTGCCTGTTTGTGTTGTTGTGCCTCATCGCAAATAGTTCAATGAAACGAACCGTATGCCACGCATCACACTTGTAAGTATAGTCTGAATCGTGTTTGATGTCTCCGCCATCGCAAATGTTTTGTATCATTTTTGACAGGTTTTTTACATCACCGTTTGCGATTAATGCATCACACAAAGTTTCCTCGAAGGGTCCGTGATTGTAGTGTCGCATTAGCAGCATCCTGCAGTAGTTGTTATATTTGATGATTGCCACTTGAGCGAGTATATTCATAGTCCTTACAAACCTCCCATTGATCCCTAGCAGTTGACTCTCGAGGATTAATTAAACATGCATTGTAATTTAAAAGTCATCAATCTCATTGTTAAAGGTCTTCCTAATAGTTTCCTTCGATGCATGCAGAACTTCGAATGTGATTACGCCTTGTGGAGTGACTTTCAAAAAGATACCCAGATTACTCTCTTAGGAATCTTGATGAGATTCTACATTAGGCTATCATGTTTCAAAAAGTCAAGTCTGATGATCCTAACTTTGATGAGTACTTCTTTGAGCTTAGAGATCTTATGCGCTAAAGGAGCTATTGTAACAATTAGTATGATCGTAATTGAGGATATTAGAATTCATACCCTTGAACAAACTCATTCACAGGTGACTAATGAACTTGGTGTCCTAGGTGATGATGGCAATGGTGAACATTACCATTATTACGCGAGTGAAGAATTTGATGAAGAATATGAGAACACGATGAGAAATCTCAGTCTTAGGGTGAACTTCAAAAGAGATTAACTTTCCGGTGGAAAAGAGTGCATTCTTGATAGTGTATGGACCAATCACATGCTCGGAGATAAATACATGTTTCGTGAATATATCATACTAATGGTCCATGCAAGTATGTAACTTCTGTATATAACTCCAAGGATAGGGTACTTGTCCTAGGTAAGCTGACCATATCACATGATAGCTCTATCCAGGATGTCATTCTTGTCGAATATCTTGGTTACAATCTTCTTTGTCTATCTAGACTTGCCGACTTTGGCTTCAACTTTCTACTGAGAGAATTCTTTATTTAACACTGTGCTTAAATTTTATGCCCTATTTAACATCGCCAAATAATTTCTTCCCTATCTAACAATGAGTCTAAATTTTATGCATTTTCTAACACTTTTGCCCATTTTAACCCTAAATGACACCTAAAAAGACTCTTTTGCCCTCATATGCTATGTTTGTGTGCGTGTGTGTGGGCTGCTGCTGCATGTGTGGTCGTGTGCACACGTGTGCTACTATGTTGCGTGTGTGTTGTTGCATGCGTGCGTGTGCTGCTATGTGCTTGTGTGTGTGCTACTGCTGCATATGCTGCAACATGTGTGAGTGTGTGTATTGTTGGGTGCTGCATGTGCTGCTGCGTATGTGTGCACTGATGCGTGTGTGTGCTGCATGCATGTGTGTTTGTGTCGCGCTGCGTGTGTGCTGTTATGTGTGTGCATGTGTGCTGCTACGTGTGTGTGTGCGCGCGCGCGCGTGTGTGTGTTGCTGCTGCATGTGTATGTGTTGTTGCATGTGTGCTACTCTCTATTGCCCCGTACTAATGTTATGTGTGCTACTGTCCCGCACACATACATACCACATGAAGGGCAAAATTGTCTTTTCTCGTGTCATTTAGGCTTAAAATGGACAACAGTGTCATAAAAGGCATAAAATTTAGACTCGTTGTTAGATATGGAAGAAAAAGTTTTTCAGTGTTAAATAAGGAAATGAATTTAAAATAGTGTTAAAGAAGGAATTGTTTCCTTTCTATTTACCAAAGTGAATTGTTAATTCTTTCATGGAGATAATCATAACATGGTATTTACCGACATTCGTAGTGGTTTTCTATATATTTTTGATTTCTGTATAAGATCCCGACCTCGTACACGTCTTATTGCAAAATTGTCTAAAGGTTGGTTATGGAATAAAAGGCTAGGACATGTTGGTGTGCGAAATTTTCATACGCTAATCAAAGGCGATCATATTCTCGGTGTTAAAGATGTTATCTTTGACGAAGATAGACTTTGTAGTGCTTGTCAAGCAGGAAAACAAGTTGGAGGAAGCCATCCCGTAACGAAGGCCACTTGAGCTACTTCACATGGATCTTGTCGGTCCCAATGCTTACAAGAGCCTCGGTGGAAACTCTTACGGTTTAGTCATAGTTGATGATTTTTCCAGATTTTTGTGGGTGTTCTTTCTTGATGATAAATCACAGGTTCAAAGAATCTTAAACACATTTGCTAGGAAATCCTGAAATTAATTTAAGATGAAGATAATGAAGGTTCAAAGCGATAATGAATCAAAGTTCAAGAACAAGAATGTGGGTACCTTCCTTGATGAAGAAGGCATATCGCATGAGTTCACGGCTACATACACACCTCAACAAAATGGAGTTGTTGAGAGTAATAAATGAATGCTTACAGATATGGAAAGAACCATGATTGATGAGTACAAGATACCAAAACACTTTTTGGCAGAAACGGTGGAAATGGCTTAACATGCCACAGATAGGCTTTATCTTCACAAGCTTCTTGGTAAAACAACATACGAGCTACTCATAGGTAACAAACCACATGTTGGATATTTTTCTAGTATTTAGCACTAAATTTTACATTGTTGATAAGCGTCATCATTTAAAATTTGCTCCTAAGTCCAACGAAGGTTTTCTACTTGGTTATAGATCAAATTCTCACACCTACCGTGTCTACAACAACCTCACTCGGAAGTTTGAAGAGACGGTACATGTGAAATTTTACGAGACTAATGGTTTGCAAGTCGAACAGTTGCCAATTAATGTAGGATACAAAGAACCTTCATAAGCAATCAAATACTTTTCTATTGGCAAGATTTGTCTCGTGGAGGTGAAGTGGAGTACTTCATCTATTTAAGTGGAAGATCCTACTTCACATCTATGTAAACAACAAAAGGACATGCAGGCATCCACAAGTGGTACACGTCAAGATGAAGGAAATGAGGAATTGCAACAAGAAGATCCACCTCAACCTCCCTCTCCACCATCTCAAGGGAATGAAAAAGTCAAGAACAATGAATAAGACAATGATGAGGAGGAAGATATGCCACCACCCAAGCAAAAACTGTCACAAGTTCGAGCATGAGTTGACAAAAATCATCCCGTTGATCAAATCCTAGATGACATCAACTTTGAGGGAATCACTTCTCAATCTCTTTTAGCTAACTTTTGTGAGCATTATTCATTCATCTATAGTATTTAGCCTATGAATGTATAAGAAGCTCTCGAGGACCCGAACTTGGTGAATGGTATGCAAAAAGAGCTACACAACTTCGAGAAGAAACAAATTTGGACATTGGTTGAGAAGCCCAACGATGAGCAAAACATCATTGGAACCAAATGGTTGCTTCGCCACAAGCAAGATGAAGATGGACAAGTATTACGTAATAAGGCTCACCTAGTGGAACATCGCTACTCCCAAGTTGAAAGTATGGACTAGGGTGAGACCTATGCACCTGTTGCTAGACTTGAGTCCATTCGCATTCTTCTTGCCTATGTCAATCACCATGATATAAATATTTTCCAAATGGATATTAAAGTGCTTTATTGAATGGTGAAATTGAGGAGGAAGTCTTTGTCAAACAACCTCCCGACTTTGTTAATCCTGAGAAACCAAACCATGTCTATAAACTTTGCAAAGCTCTTTATGGCCTTAAACAAGCCCCTAGAGCTTGGTATAAATGCTTAACAAAGTTTATTATTGAAAAGGGGTTTGAAATTGGTAAAATAGATGCTACCTTATTCACTAGGAGAGTTAATAGTGAATTCTTTGTATGCCAAATATATGTGGATGATATCATATTTGGATCTACTAACCCTCATTTTAGTGAAAAGTTTGGGAGGTTGATGCTAGAGATGTAGATGCGTATAATGTGTGAACTCAAATTCTTCCACGATTTGCAAATCAAGAAAACAAGATATGGTAACTTTGCCTCTCAAATAAGGTACACGAAGGAATTGTTCAAAAAGTTCAGCATTCAAGAGTGCAAAGGTATGAAAACTCCAATGCCGACTAGTGTACATATTCACCTCACAAAGGAGGACAAACTGGTTGATCAAAAAATTTATCGCTCAGTGATTGGTTCATTACTATATATTTGTTCCTCCCATCCCAACATTATGCTTAGTGCATTCATGTGTACATGGTACCAAGCGGCACCTAAGGAGTGTCACTTAGAAGCGGTTAAAAGGATTGTGAGATACTTAGTTCATACACCAAAGTTTGGCATTTGTTATCCCAAAGGATCTTCTTTTGATCTTGTTGGCTACTCTGATTCGGACAATGCCGGAAACAAGATTGATAGAAAATCCACTTCGGGTACTTGTCAATTTCTTGGGAGATCTCTTATATCTTGTACATCCAAGAAACAAAACTCGGTATCCATGTGTACCGTCGAAGAAGAATACATTCCCGCCGGATCATGTTGTGCTAAATTTCTATGGTGACTCAAAATATTAAAATGGGATACATGTGAAACATGTTACATTTCTTTGTGACAATTAGAGTGCTATTAAGATTGCACACAATCCCGTTCAACATTCTTGTACAACCATATTGATGTTCGTCACCATTTTATTTGCGATCATGTTGCTAAAGGAGACATTAAACTTAAGCATGTTCGTACCGAAAAACAAGTGGCATATATCTTCACTAAACCTCTTGATGAGAAAATATTTTGTCACTTAAATAGTGAGTTGAACATTATTGATGCTTCCAATATGAACTAGAAACTCACTTGGATCCATGCAAGGGCATGAACTCACTTGATTATTCCTTGATATCTCTGTTATGATAACTATCTTATATCTTGGACACATTGCTCCCATGTATTGCATCTAACCCAATGTAGGTACTTGCACAAAACTCATATCACGATATTTCCACAAACTCGCATCTTGAACAATCTCACATGAACCAAGTATCAAAACTAGTTGTTATGATCAAGCAAGAAGACAACACCAAACATATCCTTGCCATTACTTGATTCACACATATTCATTCATTTCAATTTGGATATAAATGTAGTTCCTTGCATGACTAACCCGTGTAAGAAGATGAAATCCAAAGGAAGATGGGTATAGCTCCCAACTCAAACACTTGAGCTTCCACAACAAGTTTAACTACATGACGAGTCAATGACTCCCCGCTGATTGTGTTGGTTTCCCTCCAAGATTAAAGGGTGATGTAGCACAGCGATAGGAAGTATTCCCCTCAATTATTAAACCAAGGTATCAATCCAGTAGGAAGATCCACATGAATATGTAAGCGATACCTACAAACAAATAACAAATCCTCGCAACCCAACGCGTGTAGGGGTTGTCAATCCCTCGTGGGTAAAATAGAACGGTAAAAGGATAGATCGATAGATGCAAATGAAGTGAGGTTAAATAAAATGCAGAAAGGTATTTTTGGGGTTTTCATAATATAGATCTGAAAATAAAATAGAAAATAAAATGGAAACATGAATAGCAAAGTAGATATTGCATATAGATGACGTAAGATAGACTCGGGGGGCATAGGTTTCACTAGTGGCTTCTCTCGAGAAAATAGAAAACGGTGGGTAGATGCTACTTCTCAAACAACAGTGCCAGAAATTGACACGTTGACGTAGACTGGGCTTGCGTTGATTTTTTCCCTTGAAGAGGAAAGGGTGATGCAGCACAGGAGCAGTAAGTATTTCCCTCACTTTGAGAACCAAGGTATCGATCCAGAAGGAGGGTCTCGTCAAGTCCAGAGTACCTACACAAACACAAACAAGCTTGCACCCAACGCTTCAAAGGGGTTGTCAATCCCTTCAAGATTGTTTGCAAAAATGAGATCTGAAGGCGGAAAGTGCAACGAAGTAAAAAGTGTAAGGCTGAAAATATGGTGTGGAGTAGACCCTGGGGGCCATAGTGTTCACTAGAGACTTCTCTCAAAATAGCAAGTAATACGGTGGCTGAACAAATTACTGTCGAGCAATTGATAGAACCGCGCAAAGTCATGACGATATCTAAGGCAATGATCATACATATAGGCATCACGTCCGAGACAAGTAGACCGATACTTTCTGCATCTACTACTATTACTCCACACATCGACCCCTATCCAGCATGCATCTAGTGTATTGAGTTCATGACGAACAGAGTAACGCATTAAGCAAGATGACATAATGTAGAGGGATAATCTCAAACCAATGATGAAAACCCCATCTTCTTACCCTTGATGGCAACAACACGATGCGTGCCTCGCTACCCCTTTTGTCACTGGGTAAGGTCACCGCATGGTACGAACCCAAAACCAAGCACTTTTCCCATTTAAAGAATCATAGATCTAGTTGGCCAGAAAAAACCCACAACTCGAAGAGAATTACAAGGATATGAAATCATGCATAAGAGAGATCATAAGAAACTCAAATAAGATTCATAGATAATCTAATCATAAATCCACAATTCATCGGATCTCGACAAACACACCGCAAAAGAAGATTACATCGGATAGATCTCCTTGAAGATCATGGAGAACTTTGTATTGAAGATTCAAGAGAGAGAAGAAGCCATCTAGTTACTAGCTATGGACCCGTAGGTCTATGGTGAACTACTCACGCATCATCGGAGAGGTCATGGTGTTGATGAAGAAGCCCTCCGTGTCCGAATCCCCCCTCCGGCAAAGCACCAGAGCGTGCCCCGGATGGGATCTTGCGGAGACAGAAGCTTGCGGCGGCGGAAAAGTACTTTCGATGATCTCCTGATTTTTTTGGGAATTTTAGGGAATATATAGGCGCAACCCCTAGGGCAGAGGGCGCCCAGGGGGCCCACAAGCCCGTGGGTCGCGGCCTCCCCACTGGCCGCGGGGTGGGGGCTTGTGGGGCCCCTGAGGCTCCCCTGCCTTGGCTCTCAAGCTTCCGGATGTTCTTCCCTTACGGCAAAAATCTTTTTGGGGATTTTCTTCTGTTTGGACTCCGTTTCAAAATCCCTCTGAAAGGGGTCAAAAACATGGAAAAAACAGGAACTGGCACTTGGCACTGAGTTAATAAGTTAGTCCCAAAAAAATATATAAAAGGCATGCAAAACATCCAAAGTTTGACAAGATAATAGCATGAAACCATCTAAAATTATAGATACGTTGGAGATGTATCAAGCATCCCCAAGCTTAACTCGTGCTCGTCCTCGAGTAGGGAAGTGATAAAGAATGAATTTTTGATGTGGAATGCTACCTAGCATAGTTGTCGTTTGCAACTTCTTTCACGTGACATGAATGTTCAGATCCGTAAGATTCGAAACAATAGTTTGCTATTGACATGAAAACAATAATACTCCAAGCAAACTAGTAAGGTAATCATGAACTTTCAAAATAATAAGGCCAAGGAAAGTTATCCCTACAAAATCATATAGTCTGACTAAGCTCCATCATCCTCACACAACTAATGTAAATCATGCACAACCCCGGTATTGGCCAAGTAATTGTTTTCGCACTCTTACTTTCTCAAACTTTTTATAACTATCACGCAATACATGAGCGTGAGCCATGGATATAGCACTATAGGTGGAATAGAGTGTGGTGGTTGTTGTGAGACAAAAAGGAGGAGATGGTCATATTGACTCGGCGTATCAATAGGCTATGGAGATGCCCATTAATAGATATCAATGTGAATGAGTAGGGATTGCCATACAGGACATGCACTAGAGCTATAAGTATGTGAAAGCTCAAAAGGAAAACTAGTGGGTGTGCATCCAACTTGCTTGCTCACGAAGACCTAGGGCAATTTTGAGGAAGCCCATCATTGGAATATACAAGACAAGTTATATAAGGAAGATTCCCACTAGCATATTGTAGTGACAAAGAAGAAGCTCTCAATCATGAAGAACATGGTGCTATTATGAAGCACAAGTGTGGAAAAGATAGTAGCATTGTCCCTTCTCTCTTTTTCTCTCTTTTCTTTTTTTTCATTTGGGTTCTTAGGCCTCTTTTTTTATTTTCTTTTCTTTTCTCTTTTTTTGTTTTTGGGCTCTTTGGCCTCTTTTTTTGTTTCCTCACATGGGACAATGCTCTAATAATGATGATCATCACACTTTTATATACTCACTGCTCAAAGCTCAAACAGATGATTCCATAGGAAATGCCTTCGGCAATGTACCGGGATGTTCAACGATCTAGCATGGCGTATGACATTGAAACATCTCGCTAGCTATCTTACGATCATGCAATGGCAATATGAGAGTGACGGCACAAGTCATGAGACGGAACGGTGGGAGTTGCATGGCAATATATCTCGAATGGCTATGGAAATGCCATAGTAGGTAGGTATGGTGGCTGTTTTGAGGAAGGTATTTGGTGGGTTTGTGCACCGGCAAGAATTGCGCGGCACTAGAGAGGCTAGCAATGGTGGAAGGTGAAAGTGCATCTATACCATGGACTCACATTAGTCATGAAGAACTCACATACTTGTTGTGGAAGTTTTTATTAGTAATCGAAACAAAGTGCTAAACGCATACTCCTAGGGGAAGGGTTGGTAGGTGTTAACCATCGTGCGATCCCGACCTCAACACAAAGGATGACAATCAATAGATCAATTATGCTCTGACTTCCTAACATAGCGGTTCACCATACGTGAATGCTATGGGAATCACTAACTTCAACACAAGTATTTCTAGATTCACAACACCCCACTAACATAGCTATTAATATTACGAAATCCACGTCCCAAAACTATTTGAGAGGAATCAAAACTTCTCTTTCTATTCAATGCACATGAAGATGGAGGTTTTTGCATCCTCTTTGGGCACCTATCACATTTGGGACTACTTTCATAGCATAAGCCAACTACTAAATCACGCACTGCCGTGCTCTAAATGATATAACTGAAGCACATAAAGCAAAAGTGTCTAGCTCAAAAGATATAAGTGAAGCACCATGAGCATTCTAGCAAAATCACAATGAGTGCATATCTCTCTCTCTCAAAAAGGTGTGCAGAAAGGATGATTGTGACACAACAAAAAAAGAAAAGACTCCTAAGATACAAGACGCTCCAAGCAAAACGCATATCATGTGGTGAATAAAAATATAGCTCCAAGTAATGTTACCGATGGATTGAAGACGAAAGAGGGGATGCCTTCCCGGGGCATCCCCAAGCTTAGGCTTTTTGGTGTCCTTGAATTTGGCTTGGGATGCCTTGGGCATCCCCAAGCTTGAGCTCTTTCCACTCCTTATCTCTTTGTCCATAAGAACATCACCCAAAACTTGAAAACTTCACAACACCAAACTTAAACAGAAACTCATGATAACATTAGCACAAGAAAACAAACTACCACTTCTTTTGGTACTGTAGTTGTCGTGGGTATAAGCCTGACAGTAGATGTGTAGGGTACGAAAGGGATGGGCAGAGCCTTAGCTACGGTGAGGTTGTATGAGTTCAGGCCCCTCTGCGGTGGAGGTAATAGACCTACGTCTCAGTGCTCAGGGAGCTTGTTGTCGAGTGGAATATCGAATACAGTGAATTGCTAACCCCTGCACCAGAGGGGGAGGGTGGCTTATATAGAGTGCGCTGCCCTCCACAACGGTTCGGTGCATGGGGGTGGAGTAGTGGCGAATAAATGTCTACGTTACAGGTAACGTACGTCTTAAATGCTAATTAAGGCACATGGAAACGTATGACCGTTTCCCTCCAGGGGGTTACGATGCACAGAGTGGAATCCAGTCGGTTAGTTTGATAGACTCCGAATGCTAATCTCCGACTGGACGGTCGAGGGTCTGTTACCGACTGGATGAAGGGAACTCCTTAGTTCAGTCGGAACTGACTAAGGGCCTTGTCCCTTATGAGGGGTAGTCCTTGGGTTGGACATTTAGGGCAGGCCTATGCCCTACCCTAGGACTATAACCCCATCATTAGTCCCCGAATGGATTGGGGTTGGAACGACGAAGCGATGCTTGAAGTTTGGATCCGACTGGAACGGATGTGACTTTGGCGTTGCTTGCCTCGATCCATTTTATCTTCTCTGACCAATGATCCGAGTGGAAGTAGTTGCGAAACAAACTGTCGGAAACCGAGTGCTTCCGCGGCATCTTCTGACGTGACCAGTCAACTGACAGCGGTGGATTTTCTGGGATCCTCGAATTTCGGTTACCGCGCGCTCTGCGGGGATGACGCCATCGCGCTCGAGTAGCGCCTGACGCCTTGATTCTCGCGCCTTCATATTCTCCACTGATATCGCCGCGGTTGGTCGGGGGATAAGGTTTCGGGGCCACCTGCCAGTGACACAGTCGGAACCTTACTTAAACCCCAGCGGCGAGGGTTTTCTCGTTACGCTCGCCGGATCTCTTTCCTGGCGTCTTATGTCGCCGACTGTATTCTATGAAGAAGTGGACCAACTGGTTTTCCCCTGTCTCGAACTGGAACCCGGCCGAGGAGGAGGAGGAGGGCAGCCACGCGGGCAGCGTGGAGAGCGCCGAGTATGTCTCCGACAGCGGGGAAACGGTGGAAGGGTCTAGTGAGGAGGAGGAGGAAGACGAAGAGCAGGACTCGCCGCCCCTGCTGCCGGAGCACCGAACCAAGCGTCGACATGAACCTGCAGTTCCCTCGGCCCCTCTAGCATCCTCGAGTGCTCCGCCCACTGCTCCCGTGGTCCCGAGTGCTCGGAGCACCAAGAGGACTAGGGACGTTGCTGCTGAGCCTGCGGGTCAGCCTTCCAAGGTGGCTAAACCGAGCGGATCTAAACTTCGGAAGGCTTTGCCGCGGATGAGGGTCACTGTTCCCGTCACCTCAACGTAAGTGCATTGTTCTTCTTCTGATATTCAATTGAACTCCTGTTTGATGGTCGAATGAATTTCACTCGACAGGGTGCCACCTCTGCCACCTCTCCGGCGCGCCAGGAGGATGATCCCATGGACGCGGACAACGTCTTCTCGTCCCAGCCAGGTGCGTTGTAGCGATTCTGAAAATTTTATATTATCGCATCGCGAATTCTGTCTTCGGTCTTGCCCCTTTCTTTTTCTGAGATCTCGCGCCATTCGGTCTGGCAGGGGTGATTTACGCAGATGAGGGTGACTAGGGGAGACCTGAGCAAGCTGCGGAGCCTGTCTTTGAGGCTGTCTCGCCAGTTACTGCTCTCGCCGCGGACGTGCCGCCGACTGAGGCGATGCCGCCGACTGAGGAGGCGCTGGTGGGTGCTGAACTGACTGGAGCGGGCCTTGGGATGCCCAAGGAGCTTCCAACGATGCCAGGCCCGTCAAATGTCGAGTTCAACATCCAGCGCCTCCCGGAGGATCAGGTGGGAGCGGCCAAGGGGGCCATGGTGCAGGCGGAGCTGATGGCGGGAGACGCCAAGAAGGCGTACGACTCCATCGCATCCTTGTACTAGCGGAGCTTGGAGCTGCGGGACGATATCCGAGTAAGTGGGCTAGTAAGTATTTACTTTTCTCTTGTAACCCACTGGGTGTGCTCGGATACCGTATGATGTTTGCAATGGGTTCACTCTAAGTGAACCCAGTGGGTGTAGTCCCTGAGACTTCTGTCGAGTGCTTGCACCGGCAGTTGTCTTTATGCATATTGTCTTTGACTTGGTCAGATCCGTAAATAATATGGTCGACTGCTAACAGTTGGGGCACTCGGAGTGCACCTACTGTAAGAGTCCCCGAGAGTAATTTTACTTAGGTCGGGTAGTATTAGCCTTGTAGGCGTAGGTGTTGTCATGTATCTCAATAGGGCGGACCTGTTTGAGTTTCATGCCAGTGGGGTCACTCTCAGTGAACCCACTGGGTGTAGTCCCCGAGACCACTGTCGACTGCTTGCGTCGGCAGGGGTCTGAAGAACTTAGACTTTTTAGTGTTGGATTTGTCTGATCGTCTCTTGGTGCTGGCTGGCAGAAAACTTGTGAGATGGGGACAACATATGAGACTCTTAGGGCGGAAAAGGTTCAATTTGCCGGTGAGCTGGATGCGGCACTGATTGCAATGGCTGGTATGAAGGAGGTTCTGGTGGAACGAGAGAAGTCGTTGGAGCAGGCTCGTGAAGCAAACAAGGCACAGACTGCTGAAGTTGAGAAGATGAAGGCGCAAAGGTCTGATCTGATGGGGCAAATGAATGTGCTGAACAAGTGGTGTATAGCGCAGGAGAAATACGTCGGTGACTGGGCTCGGCAGATGATGACGCGTCTGGGTGGTAAGTCCTGTTTTTCCGAGTGCTTGTGGTACGTGCGCTACACTCGGCGCTTATTGTTTGCTTGTCCTGTGTTTGCAGATTTTTTGCATGGACGCTGAAGCTGAAGCGGCTGACGTGGAGCGGTCGATTCGTGAGAACATTCCACTCGGCGAGGACGCCTATCGAGATCTGCTCGTAGCGCACATTCGCGTGGGCAAAGTTGGTCCTTTCATCGGTCGACTTAGAGAAGTCGTCGGCCGGATCGACAAGGAGCTTTGGCCGGAAGATGAGTCGCGGCATGAGATGGAAAACTTGATGACTCGACTGGAGGAGGTCCCAAACCGGGTGCAGTCATGGAAGAAATCTGCGGCTCGCTATGGTGCAGACGTTGCTCTGTCCCTGGTTCGAGTGCATTGCAACGAGGTGCGCGAGGAGAAGCTGAAAGCGTTGTAGGTCGCCAACACGAAGAAACTTCGATTCGAAGACTTCATGGAAACCTTCCTTGAGAGTGCCACCCGCATCGCCGATGGGATCGACTTGGACACATTCGTGGAGCCCTCCACTCCTGGCGCCAATCCGAACGTCGCGTAAGAAAACTTTTACCTCGGTATGCCGAGTGTTGGTTGTAAGAAACCTTGGCCACTTCTGTTGGCCGTCACATTCTTGGTTCAGTGCGGGTAAGCTTGATCCGCACCGAGTGAACCATCTTTAGGTGAACTTCGAATTTGAATCAAATCGTTTGCTCTTCTGTTGCAATTTTGGCTCGAGTTTTGTTTGGCGTTTCTTGGTGAAGCCAATGGTAAACATGCGGAGCATGTAATTGGCAGTTTCCTTGACATCTGTGTGAATCTCTCTGAGGGTCTGCCAAGTCACCGAGTGGATCTGTAGGATACACTCGAGGGTAATAGAGTACTTAGGCGATTCATGATCGCGGCTAAGTCTTCGAGTGCGATAGATATGCCGCACTCGGAGCGAGTTCTTACCCATGTCAGTTGTCTTGACATCCACATGAGCCTCAATGAGGGTCTGCTACTCATGTAATTGTAAGTTGTCTTGACATCCACATGAGCCTCAATGAGGGTCTGCTGAGTCCCCGAGTGGATCTATAGTATACACTCGAAGGTAATAGAGTACTTAGGCGATTCTTGATCGCAGCTATGTCCCCGAGTGCGACGGAGATGCTGCACTCGGAGCGAGTTGTTACTCATGTAATTGTCAGTTGTCTTGACATCCACATGAGCCTCAATGAGGGTCTGCTACTCATGTAATTGTCAATTGTCTTGACATCCACATGAGCCTCAATGAGGGTCTGCTGAGTCCCCGAGTGGATCTATAGGATACACTCGAAGGTAATAGAGTACTTAGGCAATTCTTGATCGCAGCTAAGTCCCCGAGTGCGACGGACATGCTGCACTCGGAGCGAGTTGTTACTCATGTAATTGTCAGTTGTCTTGACATCCACATGAGCCTCAATGAGGGTCTGCAGAGTCCCCGAGTGTATCTGTAGGATACAGTCGCGGGAAGCTTTCCCATTTCAGCGATTCTTGATCGCAGTTAAGTCTTCGAGTGTGACGAGTAGTGCACGCTCGGAGAAAGTCATTACTTAGGCGATTCTTGATCGCAGCTAAGTCCCCGAGTGCGACGTTTAGTGCACACTCGGAGGAAGTTAGTACTTAGGCGATTCTGGATCGCAGCTAAGTCCCCGAGTGCGATGTTTAGTGCACACTCGGAGAAAGTTAGTACTTAGGCGATTCTGGATCGCAGCTAAGTCCCCGAGTGCGACGTTTAGTGCACACTCGGAGAAAGTTAGTACTTAGACGATTCTGGATCGCAGCTAAGTCCCCGAGTGTGACGTTTAGTGCACACTCGGAGAAAGTTAGTACTTAGGCGATTCTGGATCACAGCTAAGTCCCCGAGTGCGACGTTTAGTGCACACTCGGAGAAAGTTAGTACTTAGGCGATTCTGGATCGCAGGTAAGTCCCCGAGTGAGACGTTTAGTGCACGCTCGGAGAAAGTTAGTACTTAGGCGATTCTGGATCGCACCTAAGTCCCCGAGTGCGACGTTTAGTGCACACTCGGAGAAAGTTAGTACTTAGACGATTCTGGATCGCAGCTAAGTCCCCGAGTGTGACGTTTAGTGCACACTCGGAGAAAGTTAGTACTTAGGCGATTCTGGATCGCAGCTAAGTCCCCGAGTGCGACGTTTAGTGCACACTCGGAGAAAGTTAGTACTTAGGCGATTCTGGATCGCAGCTAAGTCCCCGAGTGCGACGTTTAGTGCACACTCGGAGAAAGTTAGTACTTAGGCGATTCTGGATCGCAGCTAAGTCCCCGAGTGCGACGTTTAGTGCACACTCGGAGAAAGTTAGTACTTAGGCGATTCTGGATCGCAGCTAAGTCCCCGAGTGCGACGTTTAGTGCACACTCGGAGAAAGTTAGTACTTAGGCGATTCTGGATCGCAGCTAAGTCCCCGAGTGCGACGTTTAGTGCACACTCGGAGAAAGTTAGTACTTAGGCGATTCTGGATCGCAGCTAAGTCCCCGAGTGCGACGTTTAGTGCACACTCCGAGAAAGTTAGTATTTAGGCGATTCTGGATCGCAGCTAAGTCCCCGAATGTGACGTTAAGTGCACACTGGGAGAAAGTTAGAACTTAGGCGATGCTGGATCACAGCTAAGTTTTTTTTTGAGACCGGAGTCTGTGACCACAGAAGAATTCTGAATCTGCTAAAGCTCAATCTGCTTTATATTATTTCATCAATACTTGTTCTTTACATCGCTTCAGTCGACGGTCACGTGTAGAAGTGCTTCAGGAGATCTCCGTTCCATGCTCGCGGCTTGTATGTCTCCTTGTCGATGTTGTAGAGTCTGTATGCTCCGTTGTTCAGCACCTTGGAGATGATGAAGGGTCCTTCCCAGGCAGGATCCAACTTGTGAGGTCTTTGCTGATCCACTCGGAGCACCAGGTCGCCTGCTTGGAACGTGCGACTCCTGACGTGGCGTGCGTGAAAGCGCCACAGATCTTGTTGATAAATGGTTGAGCGAGTCAGTGCCATCTTGCGCTCTTCCTCTAGAAGGTCCACTCCATCTTGCCTTGTTTGTTTTGCTTCAGCTTCGGAGAAGAGTTTGACTCGTGGAGCATTGTGAAACAAGTCACTCGGAAGGACTGCTTCTGCTCCGTAAACGAGGAAGAACGGTGATCGCACTGTAGATCTGTTCGGGGTTGTGCGGAGACCCCAAAGCACTGGAGGTAGTTCGGTGACCCATGCGCCAGCGGCATGTCCCACCTCTCGCAGGAGTCGGGGCTTCAAACCTTGCAGAATAAGTCCATTCGCCCGCTCTGCTTTTCCACTGGATTGAGGATGCGCCATGGAAGCAAAATCCACTCGGATACCTTGGCTTGCATAGAAACCTTTGAATCTGTCCGAGTCAAAGTTTGTCCCGTTGTCTGTGATTATGCTGCGAGGTACACCAAATCTGGAGATGATGTCGCTGACAAACTTGATGGCTGTTAGGGCGTCGAGCTTCTTGATGGGCTTGGCTTCAATCCATTTTGTGAACTTGTCGACTGCCACCAACAAATGTGTGTATCCTCCTTGGCCTGTTCTGAATGGACCGACTGTATCTAATCCCCATACTGCAAACGGCCACACAAGAGGGATTGTCTTCAACGCAGATGTTGGCTTGTGGGACTTGTTGGAGTAGAACTGACAGCCTTCACATTGGTCGACCATATCTTTAGCCATTTCGTTTGCGTGCAACCAGAAGAAACCAGCTCTGAATGCTTTGGCGACGATCCCTCTCGAAGAGGCGTGATGACCGCAGGTTCCCGAGTGAATATCTTCCAGGATTAACTGTCCCTCCTCTAGGGAGATGCATCGTTGAAGAACACCTGAAACGCTTTCCTTGTACAACTGGCCATCAATGACAGTGAACGACTTCGACCTGCGGACTATCTGCCTGGCCTGGACTTCGTCTTCTGGTAATTCCTGCCTTAGGATATATGCAATGATCGGCACAGTCCAATCGGGGATGACAGCAAGAATCTCCATGATCAGATCAACCACAACAGGTACGTCGACTTCAGTCGGATCAGTCGAGCTCTTTGGTTGTGCTGGTTCCTCTGTGAAAGGATCTTCTTTGACTGAGGGAAGGTGGAGGTGCTCGAGGCAGACGTCACTTGGGACTAGTCTCCGAGTGGATCCGAGTTTTGCCAACTCATCAGCTGCTTGGTTCTTTAGTCACGGAACATGGTGGAGTTCTAGACCTTCAAACTTCTTCTCAAGCTTCCTCACTGCATTGCAGTATGTGGTCATGGTGGGGTTCCTGACGTCCCACTCTTTCATCACTTGATTAACCACCAAATCTGAATCACCATAGACCATCAGGCGACGGACGCCGAGTGCGATGGCCATACGCAGTCCATAAAGGAGAGCTTCATACTCTGCCTCATTGTTGGAGGAATCAAAGTGTATCTGCAGCACATATTTGAGTTTGTCGCCCTTTGGCGATACGATCACAACGCCAGCGCCGGAGCCATTCAACATCTTGGACCCATCAAAGAACATTGTCCAATGAGCCGAGTAGATGTGGGTCGGTTGCTGTTGCTCTACCCATTCTGCTATGAAGTCGTCCAGGGCTTGAGACTTTACAGCTTTCTTGGCCTCGAACTTGATATCGCAGTACAACATCTCCATTGCCCACTTCGCCACTCGGCCTGATGCGTCCCGATTGTGGAGGATTTCCGACAACGGGGCATCGGAAACAACATATACCGAGTGGTCTTGGAAATAATGGGCTACCTTCTTCGCAGTCATGTAAATCCCATAGATGAGTTTTTGATAGTGGGGATACCTCTGCTTGGAAGGAGTCAGGATTTCGGAGATGTAATACACTGGCCGCTGAACTTTGTATGCTTTGCCTTCTTCTTCTCGTTCGACTGTAAGAACAGTAGTGACGACTTGATTTGTAGCCGCGATATACAGAAGAAGGGGCTCTTTACTGAGCGGAGCAGTAAGAACCGGCTGGGTGGAAAGTAGGACTTTGAGGTCGTCGAATGCGACTTGGGCTTCGTCTGTCCACTCGAAAGTATCTGATTTCTTTGAGTCGGTACAGAGGAAGTGCTTTGTCGCCGAGTCGACTGATGAACCTGCTCAAAGCCGCTAGGCAACCTGTGAGCCGTTGAACATCGTGTATTCTGACCGGCCTCTCCATTCGGATGATGGTCCCGATCTTTTCGGGGTTGACATCGATCCCTCGTTCGAAAATGAAGAAACCGAGTAACTTTCCGCTGGGAACGCCGAATGAAAATTTGGCGGGGTTGAGCTTGATATCGTACCTACGAAGGTTGGCGAATGTTTCTGCCAAGTCAGTCAACATGTCGGAACCTTTGCGTGACTTGACTACGATATCATCCATATACGCCTCCACATTCCGACCGATCTGGTCGAGGAGACATTTTGGATCATGCACATAAAGGTAGCTCCTTCATTCTTCAAACCGAATGGCATAGTGATGTAGCAGAAGCACCTGAATGGGGTGATGAAGGCTGTTTTTAATTCATCGGGGCCATACAGACGGATCTGATGATAGCCCAAGTAGGCATCAAGAAATGACAAACGCTCGCAACCCGCAGTCGAATCGACGATTTGATCGATGCGGGGGAGCGGAAAATGGTGTTTCGGGCAGACCTTATTGAGGTGCTTGAAGTCGATGCACATTCGGAGCGACTTGTCCTTCTTGGGAACCATGACAACATTGGCGAGCCACTCGGAGTGGTGAACCTCGCGAATGAAGTTGGCTGCCAAAAGCTTGGCTACCTCTTCTCCGATTGCCTTCCTCTTGTGCGCGGCGGACCGACGCAGGCATTCTCGGACAGGCCGAGCGGTGGGATCCACATGCAGTCGGTGCTCAGCCAACTCCCTGGGTACACCTGGCATGTCAGAGGGTTTCCATGTGAAGATGTCCCAGTTCTCACGGAGGAATTGGGTGAGCTCGGCTTCCTATTTAGGATCGAGGGTGGTGGAGATGTTCGTCGGGGCAGCAGTGGCGTCCGTCGGGTGAATGCTGACCTTCTTCGTCTCTCCCGCCGACTGGAATGCAGACTCCGAAGTTGGCTTCTTCGAACGCATCAAGTCGGCGGGGTCGACTGTTTTTCTTGTACTCCTCAAGCTCGAGGACGGCCATCTGTTGGTCGGCGATTCTTGATCCCTGCTGCAGACACTCTTTGGCCTGCTGCCGATTGCCTGTGATGGTGATGACACCCTTCGGGCCTGGCATCTTCAGCTTCAGGTATATGTAACATGGACGGGCCATGAAACGTGCATACGCTGGGCGGCCCAGAATTGCGTGGTAAGCGCTCTGGAAGTCGACCACTTCGAATGTCAGCTTTTCCTTGCGGAAGTTCTTGTCGGAGCCGAAAACGTCGTCCAACGCAATCTCGCCGAGTGACTTGGCCTTTCGTCCAGGGACGACTCCATGGAACTGCATGCTGCTCTCGCTAAGTTTGGACATCGGAATGCCCATCCCCTTGAGAGTGTCGGCGTGCATGATGTTTAAGCCACTGCCGCCGTCCATGAGGACTTTGCGCAGTCGGACTCCCTCCACCACCGGGTCGACGACCAGAGCCTGTCTTCCTGGGGTGGGTACGTGTGCCGGATGGTCCGACTGGTCAAAGGTGATCGCAGTCTGAGACCATTTGAGGAACTTGGGGTTGGCAGGGGTGGCCATGTTCACCTCCCTGTTCACCAGCTTCAGTCGACTCTTGCTCTCGACGTCAGCGAAAATCATCAGTGTTGCATGGACTTGGGGGAACGGATCCTCCTTATCTTCCTCATCCTGATCATTGTCCTTGTCACTCGGTTGCCCTTCGCTGAACCCCTAGATCAGGAGGCGACACTGTCGAGTGGTATGCTTCGCCTATATGGGGTTGCCCTCTTCATCCATCTTCGTATGAACCGGACATGGCTGGTCCAGGATGGGGTTATTGAACTGCTTCTTCTTGGGGGTGAACTGAGCCTCCCTTTGCACTTGAACTTGGCATTGGTTACGGCTGTAGCTTCCGCCTGCGGAGTAGACGGAGCTTTCTGGTTCTGCTTCCGAGTGTTGGCCCCATCTCCATCGGCGACTGTTTTGTGCTTGCCGCTTCGGATGCGGTCCTCTTCTTCGCCATTTGCATAGCGTGTTGATATCTCCATCATCTTGCTCATGGAGATGTCGCCTGTTCGGCCGAACTTCAGGTACAGATCCCTGTACCGCACGCGTGCCTTGAAGGCGCAGACTGCTTGATGCTCCGTGACGTTCTCCACCGTGTGGTAGAGAGTTGTCCAACGCTGAATGAAATCACGCAGGGGCTCATTCTGCTTCTCGACGCAGTGCTGTAGCTCCACGAGGCCAGCAGGGCGCTTGCACGTCCCTTCGAAGGTCCTGATGAACACTCGGGCCAGATCTGCCCAGCTGTAGATGCTTGAGGGGGCCAGCTGGTTCAGCCATGCTCGCGCCGAGCCGTCGAGCATCAGAGGGAGGTGCTTCATTGCGACATGGTCGTCTCCTCCTTCGATCTGGACTGCTACTCGGTAATCATCCAGCCACGTTTCTGGCTTGGACTCTCCTGTAAACTTGCTAATTCCCGTCGCCAATCGGAAGTTGGGAGGGATGTCAGCCGAACGGATGGCTTGACTGAAACACTTGGGACCCGAAACGATGGTCCTGCTTCCACTCGGACGGTCAATATCGTAACCATCGCGGTGGGCTCGGCCCCTGTCGACCCTCCGCTGGGCGATATGCCCTCTCGTGTCGGGCCTTGGGTCGTAAGTGCCGCCGACTGAACGCCGATCATCATGATGTCGGGGCCCGTAGGGCCCACCCCGCGGAGGGGTGCGTGAACGGCGACGATCTTCGGGATTTATGGAACGACTGCCTCCTCTGTGTCGCTGATATGAACCAGGGCTATGAACTGACTGATGCGTATTCGCATGGACATAACTATTGTAGATCCTGTTGTGCGACTGCGAGACCGCCGAATTTTGCTGCTGTGCCGTGTGCAGCAGGGCGAGGATTTGCTCGATCCCCGTGCCAGCCTCTGAATCAGTCGGCTGAAGGGAATCGGCTATCTTGGTAGCCGCAGCCAAGTTGAGGAGGGGTGTGCGGAACAACTCCACGTTGCTCCGCCGAGTGTGCCGACTGGCAGAACGGCGAGGCGGACGACGCGCGCCGGAAGTTTCGCCGATCTCGTGCTCGTTCCGGCCAGCTTGACAGGGATCTTTGTGGGAGTTGGCCATGTGTACTTCTGCTGCAGGCCCACACCCCGCGTACCCGGAAGGAAACTCAGTCGGAACCGAGCCCGAGCGCTGGGATGGCGGGGCAACCACAACTGACTCTAGAACCGCCACTTGTGAAGACGCGTTCTGGCGCGCCTGGGCGTGTTGCACCCAACGCTGGAGCCACGGACGGCGGGACCGCTTGTTGCGGCGCGTGACGGCGGTGTAGGTCGACACCGGAGCCGACTGCTGGAGAAAAAGAATGCCGCGGGCGCCGGCACGGAAGTGCGTAGCCCCGTGGCGGGGAAGCGCCTCGACGTCGAGAGGGGCATCCCGAAGCCATGCCGAATCATCGACGATGAAGGAGAGAGCGCCGAAGAGGATCTCTTGACCTATCCTCGAATCTCCACCGGACGACATGACGAAGTGATGTAGTTGCAAACTCGCCGGAAGTCGCTTAGACGCCTGCCCCACGGTGGGCGCCAACTGTCGTGGGTATAAGCCTGACAGTAGATGTGTAGGGTACGAAAGGGATGGGCAGAGCCTTAGCTACGGCGAGGTTGTATGAGTTCAGGCCCCTCTGCGGTGGAGGTAATAGCCCTACGTCTCAGTGCTCAGGGAGCTTGTTGTCGAGTGGAATATCGAATACAGTGAATTGCTAACCCCTGCACCAAAGGGGGAGGGTGGCTTATATAGAATGCACTGCCCTCCACAACGGTTCGGTGCATGGGGGTGGAGTAGTGGCGAATAAATGTCTATGTTACAGGTATCGTACGTCTTAAATGCTAATTAAGGCACATGGAAACGTATGACTGTTTCCCTCCAAGGGGGTTACGATCCAGAGAGTGGAATCTAGTCGGTTAGTTTGATAGACTCCGAATGCTAATCTCCGACTGGACGGTCGAGGATCTGTTACCGACTGGATGAAGGGAACTCCTTAGTTCAGTCGGAACTGACTAAGGGCCTTGTCCCTTATGAGGCGTAGTCCTTGGGTTGGACCTTTAGGGCAGGCCTATGACCCTACCCTAGGACTATAACCCCATCAGTAGCAAACTTGAATTCCATCTATATTGGTGTTGGGCTACTGTATTCTCATTTTTCCATGGCTAGTACCCACTGATACTAACCATAGTTTCATCAAAATAAGCAACCAACTCAACAAAAATAGAATTTGTCAAAAATAGACCAGTTTGTAGCAATCTGTATACTTCGTATACTTCTGGTACCTCAAAAAATATGAAAAATTACGAAGGCGTGGGAAAAAAGCATATCAATCAGAAGCAAAAAGAATAAACTCAATAGCTCTTTCTGAATAAAAATTAAAAATCATCTCGTGAGCGAAAAGTTTCTGTATTTTTCCAGCAGGATCAAACAACCATTACCAAGACTAGTCATAAAGGTTTTGCTTGGCTCAAACACAAATGGAAACACAAAAAACACAATCACAACATAATTGTGATGGTGTGGACGCAAAAAAAAACAGAAATAAAAAGATAAATTCATTGGGTTGCCTCCCAACAAGCGCTATTGTTTAACGCCTTTAGCTAGGCATAAAAGCGATAGAATCACGTATTGTCGTCTTTGGTGCTCAAACCATAAGTGGCCCTCATCATGGATTCATAAGGCAATATTATTTTCTTTCTAGGAAAGTGTTCCATGCCCGTCCTTAAAGGAAATTGAAATCTAATATTCCCTTCCTTCATATCGATGATAGCACCGATAGTCCTTAGGAAAGGTCTACCAAGAATAATAGGGCATGTAGGATTGCAATCAATGTCAAGCACAATGAAATCCACGGGTACATAGTTCCTATTTGCAATAATAAGAACATCATTGATCCTTCCCATGGGTTTCTTGAAAGTAGAATCAGCAATATGCAAATTAAGAGAACACTCTTCAATCTCATTAAAACCCAGAACATCACATAAAGACTTTGGAATCGCAGAAACACTAGCACCCAAATCACACAAAGCATTGCACTCATAGTTTTTGATTTTGATTTTGATGGTAGGTTCCCACTCATCATGAAGCTTTCTAGGGATAGAGACTTCCAATTCAAGTTTCTCTTCAAGAGATTTCATCATAGCTTCGACGATATGATCGGTAAAGGCCTTGTTTTGGCTATAAGCATGTGGAGAGTTTAACATGGATTGCATCAAAGAAATGCATTCAATCAAGGAGCAACTATCATAATTGAATTCCTTGAAATCCACGATAGTAATTTCATTACTACTCAAAGTTTTAACATCCTCTACTCCACTTTCAATGCTTTTAGCATCAAGATAGATGGACTCCGAATCATTGGGGCACTTTTCAACCAAAGTGGATTCATATCCAGCCCCATAATCATTAGGTTTGACACAAGAAAACTAAGATTCAATGGGAGTCACACCAAGCACTTTAAGATCTTCGTGATTCTCATCACGAGAACACGCCTTTTTAAGCCATTCATGTCTAGCACGAATTTGGGCGGTTCTTTCTTGGCTCTCAATCATGGAAACATGCATAGCTTTGAAATTTTCATCCATGTTGGTTTTGGGAGGAGCACATCTAACTTTAAAAGAATCAACATCACTAGACATTCTATCAACGCTCTTAGCCAAATCATCAATTTTGAGTAGCTTTTCCTCTATGGACGCATTGAAAATCTTTTGAGAGTTGATGAACTCTTTGATATTACTCTCTAGATCAGAGGGTAATCAATTGTAATTTCCATGGGTATTGTTGTAGGAGTTGCCAAAGTTATTAGAGGAGCTACTAGGAAAAGGCCTAGGAACATAGTTTCCTCTAAAAGCATTGTTGTTGCCAAAGTTATCCCTACCAAGAAAATTAACGTCCAAGCTAGCGTTGCTACTCTCAATCAAAGAAGACAAGGGCATATCATTAGGATCCAAAGGAGCACTTCTACTAGCAACCAAATTCATTAACTCGTGCATCTCTGCACTCAACGAGTTAATTTCTTCTATAGCGTGTACCTTCTTACTAGTAGGTGACCTTTCAGTGTGCCACTGAGAGTAGTTTGTCATGATCTTGTCTAGGAGCTTTGTGGCTTCCCCTAACGTGATTTCCATGAACGTTCCACCTGAGGCGGAGTCCAAGATATTTCTAGAAGCGAAATTCAAGCTAGCGTAAAAGATTTGAATAATCATCCAGAGACTCAAGCCATGAGCGGGACAATTTCTAATCATTAATTTCATTCTCTCCCAAGATTGTGCAACATGTTCATTATCAAGTTGCTTGAAATTCATGATATCATTACAGAGAGAGATGATCTTAGACGGCGGAAAATAATTGGATACATAAGCATCTTTGCACTTATCCCAAGCATAGATACTATTTTTGGGCAAAGAAGAAAACCAAGTTTTTGCGCGATCTCGCAACGAGAAAGGAAAAAAGCTTCAATTTAATCACGTCATTATCCACATCTCTCTTCTTTTGCATGTCACAAAGTTCAATGAAGGTATTGAGATGGGATGTGGCATCTTCACTAAGAAGGCCAGAGAATTGCTCGTTCATAACAAGATTCAGCAAAGCGGCATTAATTTCGTATGACTCCGCACTAGTGGCGGGAGCAATTGGAGTACTAATAAAATCATTATTATTAGTATTCGAGAAGTCACAAAGTTTGGTGTTTTCATTCATGGTGACTTCAACAAGCAAGCAAGCACACAAGCAAACAAAGAGGTGGCGAGTAAAAGGGCGAACGAAAAGGCGAACGAAAAAGGCAAACGAAAAAGGCAAATTGGTGAAGTGGGGGAGAGGAAAACGAGACGCAACTGGCAAACAAAGTAAATGCAAGAGATGAGTTTGCGACACCTACTTGGATGAGTTATTGACTTGATCTTCTTCCCCGGCAACGGCGCCAGAAATCCTTCTGCTACTTCTCAAACAACAGCGCCAGAAATTGACACGTTGATGGAGACCGGGCTTGCGTTGGTTTTTTCCCTTGAAGAGGAAAGGGTGATGCAGCACAGGAGCAGTAAGTATTTCCCTCAGTTTGAGAACCAAGGTATCGATCCAGAAGGAGGGTCTCATCAAGTCTAGAGTACCTGCGCAAACACGAACAAGCTTGCACCCAACGCTTCAAAGGGGTTGTCAATCCCTTCAAGATTGTTTGCAAAAGTGAGATCTGAAGGCGGAAAGTGCAATGAAGTGAAAAGTGTAAGGTTGAAAATATGGTGTGGAGTAGACCCTGGGGGCCATAGTGTTCACTAGAGGCTTCTCTCAAAATAGCAAGTAATACGGTGGGTGAACAAATTACTGTCGCGGAATTGATAGAACCGTGCAAAGTCATCACGATATCTAAGGCAATGATCATACATATGGGCATCACGTCCAAGACAAGTAGACCGATACTTTCTGCATCTACTACTATTACTCCACACATCAACCCCTATCCAGCATGCATCTAGTGTATTGAGTTCATGACGAACAGAGTAACGCCTTAAGCAAGATGACATGATGTAGAGGGATAATCTCAAACCAATGATGAAAACCCCATCTTTTTACCCTTGATGGCAACAACACGATGCGTGCCTCGCTACCCCTTCTGTCACTGGGTGACGTCACCGCACGGTCTGAACCCAAAACCAAGCACATCTCCCATTGCAAGAATCATAGATCTAGTTGGCCAGACAAAACCCACAACTCGAAGAGAATTACAAGGATACGAAATCATGCATAAGAGAAATCAGAAGAAACTCAAATCAGATTCATAGATAATCTGATCATAAATCCACAATTCATCGGATCTCGACAAACGCACCGCAAAAGAAGATTACATCAGATAGATCTCCTTGAAGAACATGGAGAACTTTGTATTGAAGATCCAAGAGAGAGAAGAAGTCATCTAGTTACTAGCTATGGACCCGTAGGTCTATGGTGAACTACTCACGCATCATCGAAGAGGTCATGGTGTTGATGAAGAAGCCTTCCGTGTCCGAATCCCCCCTCCGGCAGGGCACCAGAACGTGCCCGAGATGGGATCTTGCGGAGACAGAAGCTTGCGGCGGCGGAAAAGTACTTTCGATGATCTCCTGATTTTTTTGGGAATTTTAGGGAATATATAGGCGCAACCCCTAGGGCAGAGGGCGCCCAGGGGGCCCACAAGCCTGTGGGCCGCGATCTCCCCCTGGCCGCGGGGTGGGGGCTTGTCGGGCCCCTGAGGCTCCCCTACCTTGGCTCTCAAGCTTCTCGATCTTCTTCCGTTACGGAAAAAATCTTTTCGGGGATTTTCTTCCATTTGGACTCCGTTTCAAAATCTCCTCTGAAAGGGGTCAAAAACATGGAAAAAACAGGAACTCGCACTTGGCAGTGAGTTAATAAGTTAGTCCCAAAAAATATATAAAGGGCATGCAAAACATCCAAAGTTTGACAAGATAATAGCATGAAACCATCAAAAATTATTGATACGTCGGAGACGTATCAGTAGACAAATTACTGTTGGGCAATTGCTAGAAAACAAAAAATGACGATATCCAGGGGTGGAGACAGGGGCGAGAAGGGGCTAGACCCCTCCCAACCAATCGCACCCCGAACAACTATCAGCGGGGAGTGTGGTACTATGTACCGCTGCTCCTTCTTTTGTTAGGGAGAAGTATTGTTGTTTCTGTACTAATGGCCAGGAGTAATAAACTTAATTATCCCATGTTTGATTAATAACGCACCAAATAAGCCCGGCCCATGTGACATTGTGGCTTTGCCTCTAAGCGGTTTTTATGCCATGCAAATACAATCCATCAGATCGAACGGTGTTGCCTGTGTATGGCTGCCATAGGAGAGTCTAGGACTAGGGCACTTCCATAGCCGCCGCCCACCGTTCCCACAACCACGTACCACCACATTGTCGGAGGTTGGAAGATTGGAGACCTGCTATGAGTATTTATCAATTTCAACCTGTCCACTTCACCGCGGCCTGCCCGTGTTGTCGTGGAGTGAACTCTCTGGCTAGATTGTTTTTAAGGTACATACATACAACTAATGACTAATCTATTTCTCTTTGATACACCAATTTCTAATAGATTGATTTATAGGAATATTTGTTAATTACATGTATTGGGATAAGATATAGATCTAATTTATTTGTTGCTTCTATTTAGCTATATTATACCTATCTGGTTTAACCGAAGAGATTATTAACTCTTCTGATCTGGTAGATAAATGCATGCAATGCTAAAATGAACAAACAGTATGAAAACAATTATCGTTGTGATTTGTATAACTTAGAATAATTATACAACTAATGCTATTGGAAATGTGTGTTTATATTTGAGTGTGAGACTTGATCGTGGCTTTGCCCCCCCCATATTCAAAACCTGGCACCGCCCCTGACGATATCCAAGACAATGATCATGTATATAAGCATCACGTCCAAGACAATGATCATGTATATAGGCATCACGTCCAAGACAAGTAAACCGACTTCTACGTGCATCTTCTACTATTAGTCCACACATCAACTCTTATCCACCATGCATCTAGTGTATTAATTTCATGGAGAAATAGAGTAATGCTTGAAGAATGATGACATGATGTAGACAAGGCCTATGCATGTAGGAATAGATCCCGTCGTTTTCTCATTACTAGCAATGATACATGCGTGTCATGTCTTTTTCTCTCACTGAGATTGAGCACCGCAAGATCGAACTCGTCACAAAGCACCTCTTGCCATTGTAAGATAAAATATCAAGTTGCCCACACAAAACCCAAATATCGGAGAAGACATACCAGGCTATAATAATAAAGAATGGATATAATTTCATAGATCTGATCATAAACTCCCAATTCATTGGATCCCAACAAACACACCGCAAAAGATAGAGTTACATCAAATAGATCTCCAAGAGACCATTGTATTGAGAAGCAAAACAAGAGAGAAAGCCATCTAGATACTGCCTACGGACTCGCATGTCTGATATAAACTACTCACGCATCATCGGGGAGCACCAGTGAGGATGATGAACCCCTCCGTGACCGTGTTCCTCTCCGGAACGGGCTCTAGATTGGATTTCGTGGCTTCTGGAACTTTCGGCGGTTGAAACAATTTTTTGATCTTTTCTTCTAGGGTTTCTGGAATATTGTGGTATTTATATAGCTCAGAGGGACTGGAGACTGTGCCCGAGGCCCACACTACCCACCAGGGCATGCGAGGGTCCTAGGGCGCGTCCTGGTGCCTAGTTGGCTGCCTGGGCCTCCTATTGTGAGCATCCTTGGTCCTCAAGTTTCCTTTTGGTCCAAAAATATCTCCATAAAGTTTCATGCATTTGCACTTCATCTGATATTGATTTTCTGAAAGCAAAAAAACACAAACTGGCTCTAGGCACTATGTCAATAGGTTAGTCCCAAAAAATGATATAAAGTTTCTATAAAATGATTATAAAACATCCAAGAATGATAATATGACATCATGGAACAATAAAAAAATTATAGATATGTTGAAGACATATTAGTCAACAACTCAACCCAATGTAAATCCTCACATATTAGAGAACCTTCAAAGATCTGAATACATTGAAATGTTTAAATGATAAATGGCAATCCCATTTTGAGCTTAACAATGAGTATGACCTATTATCAAGTGTTCTCGCTTGACTCCTAAGTCAATATACTCAAACATAGGTGGCCTAATCGCCGACCCCTCCTAGATTAAGTTCTCTTTCATTTTTCTTCTCTTTTGTGTTGTTTTGTCTTGTGAACAAAGTTGATTTGTTTATTTTTTTATTTAATAAAAAAACTTCATCTAGTTGTTCCTTGTTCTATCTTTCTTTCTTACTTTTCTTAGTGTGTTTCTATCAAAGTAAATTCATTGCAAAAATTATGTGAATTAATTCCTTGCAAATCCTAGTGGGTTATTATTTCAACGGGAGCCGAGTTTGACAACATATTCTTTCTCACGTGAATCTTTCATCTCCTATTCAAAATCATTCAGTGTCACTAAGACTGGACATATTCCTCGGTTCACCCGACACAAACCATCTCAGAACCATTGATGTGATCAATCTACGACTCCTAATAACCTCGGACTCACCGGTTGATCCTACTCGGAGCTACCGGATATCACTCGAAAAAGAATCTTTTGCCAAAAAATGTCATTTATTTCTAGCTACACTCAATAATTCTTTCCCTTCTACTCCATTTAGTATGCTCTCATCTAGATATGTTTCTCGAGGACCCTATCTCATCCAATGACCAAGAGCTAAACCCTTCTTGGAAATTGATGTCAAAGATGGAGAGAGATATCACGCGAAAGTTACCTAACGATTCTTTTGGATAGAGATACACATCAAAGCCTATAGAGAAATGCACATTTATAAGAGGACTAAAGTCTATGTGTTTCCAAGTGGGGAGAAACGTATAATTGATTGATAGTATTATTTGCTTGAATCATTCTACATGATCCTTTTGATGTGATTTTGTCTCAACCTACCTACTCCCATTATCTACTATCTCTCATTGAGAGGGGTAGGAAGTTCTAAGTTTAGGGGAGAAAAA
Source organism: Hordeum vulgare subsp. vulgare (assembly GCF_904849725.1). Lineage (NCBI taxonomy): Eukaryota > Viridiplantae > Streptophyta > Magnoliopsida > Poales > Poaceae > Hordeum > Hordeum vulgare. The sequence continues at coordinate 369,719,850 of NC_058519.1, forward strand.
TCCTTGACTATCTATTGCAAATATCTAGAATTTCTTGAGGACGTGTCGTATTTTAAGGAAGTATTCACCTAGTGATATTAACCCTTTTACATGCCATCCCAATCTTGATAACCTTGAAGTTCTTGCATCTTCTTAAAGATAAACTATTGTGTTATCTAACCTTGCTTTCTCAAGTTTGTTTCTTCATGTATAATTCTCAAGAACCTTAAGGTAAATTTATGCATCATACTCTTGTGCATGATGATAACATGCTTATTGCACATACCTTTCGCGAATATTCATCATGGGCACATGAACACCTTCAGTCATATCTTTTGCTCTAGTGCATATGGCCAGGATGCATCTGAAATTTTGAGTATTCCTATCCAATAGTGCATTTGCATTCCAAATGTAATTAATCATTAAAAAATACACACTTGTAGGGAGAACTTATTCATGTTACATGTCTTTGAAAGATTTAATGTAATCTTATAATGCTTGTTTATTTGAAGCTTTGATGTATGATGTCATCAATTACCAAGAAGGATGAGATTGAAAGCACATTTACTCCTTTCATGTTTTTGGAAGTTCATGTCAACATACGTATTGTTGGATTAATGTTTTACTCAAGTATATTTCAGGAATAGTTAAATTTAAGCAAGTGAATGGATGGGGATGTGGACCCCTCAAGCTACTAAAAAACCATGTCGGCAAATCTTCAATATTCTACATTTTTTGCTTAGTGATACAAGGTCACATTGAGTTCATAGCGAATAGTATTAAAAGAGGATGCAGTTTTGATCATGAGTCGTTTGCTCAAATACTTGAAGATATTGCTCCAAAACACTCAACCACACCCTCATTATCCTATTTTTCCAAAACCCTAAAGCATATCTCGGTCCCACCAAAACTTTCATACCCGGACCCACCGAGATACACTTGATAGAGCCATTGCCTAAACCCTAGCGATTCAGACTCACTAAGATGACCCATCAGTCGTGCTGAAGTGACTGTGCCAACTTTCCGTTACCCATCGACTTCATCTTAGAATTTTCTAGTGAAGTGATAGGTATCACCGAAGTGCACTTGCCAACCTTGAGTTGCTTATCGATTTTATTTCGGAACTTCCATTGAAATCGATCGGTCTGATCTAGGTGTGGAAATTGCTTAGGTCATCATCACCCATCGGTCCCTTTGAGTTGTTTCATCCGATCTCATAGAAAAGCCTAAAGTTTGAATCTTTTGCACTAGTCGGTCTCACCGAGTGGTTTCACCTGGTCTCACCGAGTTATACTTAAAGGTGTGTAAGTATACTCCAATTTTTCGTGATGGCTATATACCCCCACCCACTCCACCAGCTCATGGAAAACAACCACAGCGAAGCTACCACTTCTCATATCCATTTTTAAGAGAGAACCACCTACATTTGTGTTGAGATAAAGGGATTCCACTCCAACCATTTGTTCCTTAATTTCCAGGCTCCCCAACTTGTTTTCCAGTCTAATTTTTCTCCCACCACCATGCCAAACCTATGAGAGCTTGACTGGGTGTTGAGGAGACTTTCTTTTGAAGCACAATAGGAAGGAGTTCATCATTGACAAAAAATATATATTACCTTTTGGAGAGTGGTGTCTCTAGATTGGTTAGGTCTCACTTGGGAGCCTCCAGATCTTGTGGAGTTGAACCAACACTACTACGTAAAATCTTACGAGTAGCGCTGGTTTTTGGCCTACTAGTAGCACGCTACTAGCGCATTTTATAGGTTCTGCTACTACTAATTTTTATAGCAGTAGCGCTTGTTTCTATGCAGCGCCACTACTATGTATTTGTATTTTTTTTTATTTATACACCATTATACAAGTTTTTATACAGCAGCAACAAAGAGAAGTGAATGAAACATCAATTAAATTAAATTGGAAATTAACCAAGTTGCATTAGTAGGACGGTATGATGTTGGGACGACACACAAGTGCCTAATGATAGGCACACTTGTGTATCGTCCCAACATCATATACTCCTACTAATTAAATTTGATTAATTGGATCCATCAACTATAATCTAATCCAAGTTTTTTACGCGCGATGATATAACAACTCATCATTATCATAACTCATCATCATATTATCATAAATCATCATCTAGCATATCACAAGTTATGAACACTAACTAATTGTGATCATACTAGTTAAATAATTTATCATTATTCTTGCACATGATGAATACAAGATAGAACCTACTACTCTCTACTAGGTAAAAGAGCATAAAAACGGTAAACTCCTCCATCTCCCCTATGAAGAATACAAATCAACTTATCTCGAACTTGTGATCGATGCAAATCATTATCGTCTCTGCCAAGTGGTTTCCCACGTGCTTTTATTGTGTTGCTCCATTATTTGATTTTCACGGTTCACTCCCTTCGAGACATAGTGTATCTACCTAGGAAATTCATCGGCAGAATTGGTCATAAACTAACCATATGCAAATAACCTTAGGTAAACATAACAATGGGCACAGTTTGTGGCGGGAGTATCTTTTGAAGAATATATTTAATAATAACATAGTTAGCAAAACTAGTTTTGTTTAACAAGAATGTATGCAAAAGATGGACTAGTAACACAATAGTAATTTTTTTACAAAGATGTTTGAAGTGAGGTTAAAATGGTTCAACTCGTGCACTAGTGGCACATATCCAGTATTACTATCGTCAATTAGGTAAATGGTCTTAAAATTCTAAACATCATGAATAAATGCGATCAGATGATTTTCTCCAACCAAGTAAGCTCGGAGCCATAACTATAGTAGATCCCGTCTACTATCTGTCGTGTATTTTTGGAGAAGAGAAATAAGCTGACAACTAAAAATAAAGAAGTTTAATCAGAATGAGTAAAAAATATTTTTCAATAAACAATATAAATTACCTAACAAATTTATTGGCAAACTCACATGGAGGTAGAACTGGAATCAAGTGATCCACATGCACCCAAATTTTGATATTATTTTCACGATCATCGTCATGACCAAGACCGAAAGTTATTTGCATGTCCTCGTGAAACCCGTACGCCTTGAATAATTCTCTACAAGTGGAACAACCAAAATATGTGTGATCTACTGCATTTTTTAGCTTAACATCGAAAGTGAAAAGTCCCATCCTTAGGTGAGCTCTCTTAGTCTCCGTACTCTCCTTATCTTTGAAATGGAACTTGTGCAATACATGCAATCTTGCATGGTGGGGAATGCACTAGTCGAATTGTTAAAAACAAAACTACAAGTTAATAGAAGCAAAAAAAAGCACACGTCATACTTCATTACAAAAAAAATACATGCCATCATTACAAAAGCCTCCTTTAGCGTGACTGTGTAGGACATACCGTTGTCTAGGTGGGATAATAGTTGCATATACCCATGTCGTTTGCGCAGTAACCACACTTAGGGATCGTATCATCATGAGACATTTCCTATGTTCATGATTCAAAGATTAAAACCGATGGAAATTATACCAGGAACTATTCAGCATGGTTGACTTTCGGTTTGTCGAGGCTTCCTTGAAAAACTCTCATATCTCATGGTGTATATGGTGCACACTTCCTCACACAGATATGATTGTGTATGTGGTGGACATTCTCTCACACTAATATTCCGACCATTAGTGCTAGCCACTCCTCCCTTCGTCCCTGCATGCATTACCAAAATGTCTAGTAGACGAGGAAGAAGGAGGAAGCAAACCCCATGACAACAGTCGGGATTCTTCATCATTGGTATTTTGACTGTCGATGATGGTCGCTACCTTTCCCTCTGTATCACATTAAACCAAGGTATATACTGTGAGAATAGGAAGAGGAAAAAATCCTCATGACAACAGAAGGTATTCCTCCATCAAGAACATACTAAAAGTCACACAACGAGCTCCGACAGACTGAAAATCAACCCTATAAGCATTAGTCAATTAACATTACATTTATGGAGTAATTACATAAAAGTGGCCTTTCTTTTGCTGGAATGTCATTTAATTTATGTTCCGGTAAATCACAAGCACTCGATATTCCCTACTTTATAGCAAAAGTCATGCGAAAATTTTGGCATGATCCTTGTTAAAAACATGACATATCGAACGCGTGAAGTTTGCCGGAACAAAAATAAATCTACATTCCGACAAAACATATGCCACTCAGAGTTTCCCTGCAGTAGAAAGAGAAGTATGTGTTAAGGCCACCTTTCTCAACACATACACAACACCTCAAGTTCATTTCCATACACATACACATCTCCAAATAGTACAAAGTATCAACACTGAAATGATCTCATACAAACTTTGTATGTAAATGTTGGGCATTTTCATGTATACTTCTAGTGTGCATACTTTGCTGCCATTATCATCCAATAATTAACTATCTACCATATGAACACTAGAAATTAAAATGAAAAATAAGAGAGCTAGAGGACGGATGTTACGTGCAGCGGAGGGGACTTGGACCGGTGGAGGTGGTGGAGGACGACGGAGAGAGGTAGCAGGGCCTGACGATGGTGGGAGACGATAGTCGCGCGGGGAGGGCTTGGAGGAGGAGGGCAGCAGCACATGGAGTGCCAGGATGAGTAGGGAGGTCGTGTGGGAGGGTCGAGATAGGGGGTGGTCTCATGATAGAGTGACTATCGGGATGTGACATGGCCAACAAGGGGCAGAGAGTGGAGAGGGAGGGAGTGAGGAGAGTGAGGGGGGCGACGCGAGGAAGAGGTGATACGTCCATTTTGCATCATGAATCTTTATTGATATTTGTCTTACTGTTGTCCATTATTCCCTGATATTATGTAATTCTTATGTCTTTTCTCTCTGAATATGCAAGGTACATTATGAATAGGAAAGTATCTAGAAACTGGAATTCTGGATCGAGAAACCGAGAAAAAGGAAGAAAAATCAAGTTGCTCCAAATGACTTGAAACTTCACAGAGAATCTTTGTGGGATATATAATAATTATTGGGCCAAATATACACTGCAGAGGGACAGCCACCTAGGCACATGCCATCACCCCCCCTAGGCCACGGCCTAATAGCTTGTGGGGCACGGGTTGCTCCTCCGACACCCCTCTTCCCTATATTGTGTGTTTTACCCAGAAAAAATAAGACATAACTTTCAGGAGAAGTGCCGCCTTCTTGAGGAGTAAACCTGGGTGGACGGCCTTTTGCTCTGCGACAGAGCGATTCTGCTAGATGAATTCTTCTGTGGGAGGGGGAAATCGAAGCCATCGTCATCACCAACACTTCCTCCTTCCTAAGAGGGCCAATCTTCATCAACATCTTCACCAGCTCCATCTCACCTCCAACCCTACTTCATCTCATGTATTCAATCTTTGTCTAAAAACATCAGATTGGTACCTATGGGTTGCTAGTTGTGTTAATTACATCTTGTAGTTGATGCTAGTTGGATTACTTGGTGGAAGACATAATGTTCAGAGCCTTGATCATACTTGTTACACCTTTGATGTTGGACATGTTGATGAGGTGTGACGTGTGAGTAGTTAATATTGTTCTTGAGGACATTGGAGAAGTCTAGTAATAAGTAATCATATAAACTTGGCATTCGTCTGATATTTTGATGATATGTATGTTGTTACTTCCTTTAGTGGTGTCATGTGAACGTCGACTACATGGCACTTCACCATGTTATGAGCCTAAAGGAAGTCATTTTGGAGTAACAAGTAGATGATGGTTGCGAGAGTGATAGAATCTTAAACCCCAGTTTATGCGTTGCTTCATAAGGGGCTGATTTAGATCCACATGTTTTATGCTATGGTTAGATTTATCTTAATTCTTCTTTCGTAGTTGTGGATGCTTGTAAGAGGGGTTAATCATAAGTAGTTTGTTAGTTCATGTAAGAACAGCACATTAGCGCTGGTCCACCCACATATCAAATTATCAAAGTAGTGAACGCGAATCAACTTAATATGATGAACATGACTAGATAGAAATTCATGTGTGTCCTCGGGAGCACTTGCTTTACATAAGAGAACTTTTAGGCCCGTCTGTTGCTATAAAAAAGATTGGGCCACCTTGCTGCACCTTTGCTACTATTGTCACATGTCACTTGTTACTAATTATCTTGTGTCAAAACTATCTATCACTGTTACTTACAACACTTGCACAGAATACCTTGCTGAAAACTGCTTATCATTTCCTTCTGCTCCTCGTTGGGTTCGACACTCTTACTTATTTGAAGGGCGACGATTGATCCCCTGTACTTGTGGGTCATCAAGACTCTTTTCTGCGACGTTGCCGGGGAGTGAAGCGCCCTTGGTGAGTGTAAATTGGTAAGGAAACATTTTCAGTACGTGCTGAAATTTACTGTTGCTTGTCACTATGAACGGTCACCCCTTGAGTGGCTAGTTCGGGGCATCTTCGCCTCGAACAGAAGTTGAAGAAATCATCCCTCAACCTGCTTAACCTATTGAAAATACTTATTATGAGATTCCTTCGGGTATGGTAGAGAAGCTGATGGCTAATCCTTATAACGGTTCAACTCATCGTGATTATTATTTAATATATGTCGATGAGATTTGTGGATTGTGTAAGCTTTCAGGTCTATCCGGAGACTAAGTCAAGAAGAAAGTTTTCCCTTTATATTTGGAGGTAAAATCATTATTGCGGTACAAGGTATTGGATGATATCGGATCATGGGACTGGAATCGCTTGAAATTGGAATTTCATCAGAAAATTTATCCTATGCATTTGATTCGACTTGATCGGAATTTTATTTGTAATTGTTGGCCTCGTGAGGGAGAAAGCATCTCTCAAGCTTGGGGGGGGCTTAAATCTATGATGCACACTTTCCCCAATCATGAGCTCTCAAGGGAATTGATCATACAAAAAATTGATGCTCGACTTTCTCATGATGATCAAACATTGCTCGACGCTTGTGCGGTTGGCTCCTGCATGAAGGAGACTTTTGAATTCAGATGGAATCTTTTAGAAAATATTATACGCAATTTTTAAGATTGGGAACTCGATAGAGGTAAGGCATCAAGTATGACATGTAAGTTTGATTGCATTAAATCTTTCATGGGGACTTCTCCTTTTCATGAGTGTAGCAACAAATATAGCCTTGATCCTGAGATAGTATCTATCTTTTGTGAAACTTTTTCCACTTACATTGATCTCCCTAAGGAGAAGTGGTTTAAAGTCCATCCTCCTACTGAAAAATTGCAAGATGAACTTGTTGAAATAAATAAGGAAGAAATAATTATTAACCATCTAGATCGAGTTGTTCCCACTGCTTACATTGAGAAACCCCATTTTCCTGTTAAGATTAGAGAGCAAGCTAGGGCTACAAAAGTGGTTAATAAAAGTCATGTTAGGACACCTACACCTTCTGAGAAAATTAATGTTGATCCTAAGGTTTCCATGGTTAAAGATCTCTTAGCGGATAACATTGATGGGCAAGTTATTTACCTCTATGATGAAGCAACTTGAATTTCAAAGGCTGTTAGAAATAAATAGGACAAACTTGATAAGAATGAACCAGTGGTAGGCACACCTGTTATCTCAGTTAAGATTGGAGAACATTGCTATCATGGCCTGTGTGATCTAGTGCTAACGTTAATGCTATACATTTTACTTTATATAAATAAATCATGCATGACTTAGCACCCATTTTGATTGAAGAAATAGATGTTACTATTAAACTTGCAAACCGAGATACTACATCGCCACTTGGGATTGTTGAAGTTCTATGTGGAGAAGTCAAATATCCCACTGATTTCTTAGTACTTGGTTCAGAACAAGATAACTTTTGTCCCATAATATTCGGTAGACCTTTCTTGAATACTGTCAATGCTGAAATTAATTGTGCTACCGAACATGTTAAAGTTACCTTCGGTGATATATCCCATGTGTTCAAATTTTTCAAAGTTTGTAAACAATCGCATGAAAAGGAAATGCCTAATGAAGATGAAATAATTGGTCTCGCTTCTATTGTTGTACCTCATACAGACCCGTTAGAATAGTATGTGCTAGTCCATGAGAATGATATGCACTTGAATGAACGAAATGAATTAGATAGGATACTTGTTGATCAGCAACCTATCCAACTTACCAATTGAAATTTTGGTGGTCCTCCTCCACACAAAGGAGACCCAATATTCGAGCTCAAAGTTTTACTTGATACTCTGTAATATGCTTATCTTGATGACAAGAAGATATATCCTGTTATTATTAGTGCTAACCTTTCAGAACATGAAGAACGGAGATTACTCAAAACCTTAAAGAAGCACAGGGATGTTGTTGGCTATACTCTTGATGATTTAAAGGCACAAGCCCTATCATCTTTCGGCACAAGATTAATATGGAACCGGATGCCAAACCAGTCATTGATCATCAACGCCACCTCAATCCTAGAATGAAGGAGGTGGTAAGAACTGAAATACTAAAACTTTTGGAGGGAGGTATAATATATCCTATTACTGATAGTAGATGGGTATGTACTATTCATGGTGTTCCTAAGAAAGGTGGTATAATTGTTGTTCCCAACGATAAAAATGAACTCATTCCATAAAGGATAGTAACTGGTTATAGGATGGTGATTGACTTTAGGAAATTGAATAAATCTACCACGAAAGATCACTACCCTTTGCCTTTTATTGATCAAATGTTAGAAAGGTTATCTAAGCACACACACTTTTGCTTTCTTGATGGTTAGTCTGGATTTTCTCAAATACCCGTGTCAAAAGAAGACCAAGAGAAAACTACTTTTACACGCCCTTTTGGAACTTATGCTTATAGGCTTATGCCTTTTGGTCTATGTAATGCACATGCTACCTTCCAAAGATGTATGAGTACTATATTCTCTAACTTTTGTGAAAATATTGTTGAGGTCTTCATGGATGATTTTTCCGTTTATGGGCCTTCCTTTGATGATCGCTTGAACAACCTTGATCGAGTTTTGCATATATGTGAAGAAACTAATCTTTTATTGAATTGGGAGAAGTGCCACTTCATGGTGAATGAAGGTATAGTGCTTTGGCATAAAATCCCCAAACGAGGTATTGAGGTGGATAAAGACAAAGTTGATGCGATAGAGAAAATGCCTTGCCAAAAATACATCAAAGGTATAAGAAGTTTCCTTGGTGATGCTGGTTTCTATAGGCGCTTCATTAAAGATTTCTCAAAGATTTGTAGGCCATTAACTAATATTCTACAAAAATATGTTCGTTTTATTTTTGATGATGATTGTGTAGAAGCCTTCGAAATACTTAAGAAAGCCTTAATTTCTGCACCTATTGTTCAGCCACCTCATTGGAACCTACCCTTTGACATTATGTATGATGCTAGTGATTATGTGGTTGGCGCTATTATAGGGAAAAGACTAGACAAGAAATTGAATGTTATTCATCATGCTAGTAAGACCCTAGACACCGCTCAAAGGAATTATGCTACTACTGAAAAGGAATTTTTAGCAATTGTGTTTGCATGTGATAAGTTTAGACCTTACATTGTTGATTCTAAAGTAACTATTCACACAGATCATGCTGCTATTAAGTACCTTATGGAAAACAAAGATGCTAAATCTAGACTTATTAGATAGGTGTTACTACTCCAAGAGTTTGGCTTGCATATCATCGATAGAAAAGGAGCTGATAACCCTATAGAAGATAACTTACGTGGGATGGAAAATGTTCTTGATGACCCACTACCGATTGATGATAATTTCCCTCATGCGCAACTTGTTGTATAAATACTTCATGTAGTACTCCTTGGTATGTGGATTATGCTAATTACATTATTGCTAAATATATTCCGCCTAGTTTCACCTATCAATTAAATAATAAATTCTTCTATGATTTACAACACTACTTTTGGGATGACCCACATCTTTATAAAGAATGAGTAGATGGTGTTATTAGACGTTGCATACTTGAGCATGAATAGGAACAGATCCTAAGGAAATGCCATTTTGAAGCTTATGGAGGACATCACGCTGGTGACAGAATGACACACAACGTATTAAAATTCAGTTTTTATTGGCCTACTCTTTTTAAAGATGCTCGTAAGCTCGTCCTTTCTTGTGATGAATGCCAAAGAGTTGGTAATATTGGTAAATGTTAGGAAATGCCTATGAATTATTCACTAGCTATTGAACCATTTGATGTTTCGGGTTTTGACTTAAAGGGACCTTTTCGTTCCTCGAATGGATATACTCATATTCTAGTTGTTGTTGATTACGTTACTAAATGGGTAGAAGCTATTAGAACTAGTAGTGCTGATCATAACAGTTCTATTAAAATGCTTAAAGACATTATCTTTCCAATGTTTGGTGTCCCTGGATACTTAATGACTTATGGTGGTTCACATTTTATTCATGGTGCTTTCCATAAACTTCTAGCTACATATGATGTTAACCATAGGATTGCATCACCTTATCATCCTCAGTCTAGTGGACAAGTTGAGCTGAGAAATTGTTAACTAAAATTAATCTTGCAAAAGACTATCAATAGGTCTAGATAGAATTGGTATAAGAAACTTGATGATGCTTTTCAGGCTTATAGGACTGCTTATAAGAATCTGTTGGGGAACGTCGCATGGGAAACAAAAAATTTCCTACGTGCACGAAGACCTATCATGGTGATGTCCATCTAAGAGAGGGGATATTCGATCTACGTACCCTTGCAGATCGCACAGCAGAAGCGTTAAGAAACGCGGTTGATGTAGTGGAACGTCCTCACGTCCTCGATCCGCCCCGCGAACCGTCCCGCGATCCGTCCCACGATCTAGTGCCGAACGGACGGCACCTCCGCGTTCAGCACACGTACAGCTCGACGATGATCTCGGCCTTCTTGATCCAGCAAGAGAGACAGAGAGTTAGATGAGTTCTCCGGCAGCGTGACGGCGATCCGGAGGTTGGTGGTGATCTAATCTCAGCAGGGCTCCGCCCGAGCTCCGCAGAAACGCGATCTAGATGTAAAACCCTGGAGGTATGTGGTCGGGCTGCCGTGGCAAAGTTGTCTCAAATCAGCCCTAAAACCTCCGTATATATAGGTGGGAGAGGGGGGCCTTGCCTTGGGGCTCAAGGAGCCCCAAGGGGTTCGGCCGAGCCAAGGGGGGGAGTCCTTCCCTTCCAAGCCGAATCCAACTAGGTTTGGAAGGTGGAGTCCTTCCCCTTTTTCCCACCTCCCCTTTTTTTTATTTTTCTCTTTGATTTTCTTCCTATGGCGCATAGGGCCGTCTTGGGCTGTCCCACCAGCCCACCATGGGCTGGTGCGCCAACCCCAAGGCCTATGGGCTTCCCCGGGGTGGGTTGCCCCCCCGGTGAACACCCGGAACCCATTCGTCATTCCCGGTACATTCCCGGTAACTCTGAAAACCTTCCGGTCATCAAATGAGGTCATCCTATATATCAAATGACGTCCGTGATCTCATCTGGGACTCCGAACAACATTCGGTAACCAACCATATAACTCAAATACGCATAAAACAACGTTTAACCTTAAGTGTGCAGACCCTGCGGGTTCGAGAACTATGCAGACATGACCCGAGTGACTCCTCCGTCAATATCCAATAGCGGGACCTGGATGCCCATATTGGATCCCACATATTCTACGAAGATCTTATATTTTGAACCTCAGCGCCAAGGATTCATATAATCCCGTATGTCATTCCCTTTGTCCTTCGTTATGTTACTTGCCCGAGATTCGATCGTCAGTATCCGCATACCTATTTCAATCTCGTTTACCGGCATGTCTCTTTACTCGTTCCGTAATACAAGATCCCGCAACTTACACTAAGTCACTTTGCTTGCAAGGCTTGTGTGTGATGTTGTATTACCGAGTGGGCCCCGAGATACCTCTTCGTCACACGGAGTGACAAATCCCAGTCTCGATCCATACTAACTCAACGAACACCTTCGGAGATACCTGTAGAGGATCTTTATAGTCACCCAGTTACGTTGCGACGTTTGATACACACAAAGCATTCCTCCGGTGTCAGTGAGTTATATGATCTCATGGTCATAGGAACAAATACTTGACACGCAGAAAACAGTAGCAACAAAATGACACGATCAACATGCTACGTCTATTAGTTTGGGTCTAGTCCATCACGTGATTCTCCTAATGACGTGATCCAGTTATCAAGCAACAACACCTTGTTCATAATCAGAAGACCCTGACTATCTTTGATCAACTGGCTAGCCAACTAGAGGCTTGCTAGGGACAGTGTTTTGTCTATGTATCCACACATGTAAAAAAGTCTTCATTCAATACAATTATAGCATGGATAATAAACGATTATCTTGATACAGGAATTATAATAATAACTATATTTATTATTGCCTCTAGGGCATAATTCCAACAGAATCCCGTGGGGATATCCCCATATAAAACGGGCTATAGAAAAGCTTGTCATTTACCTCTAGAGCTAGAACATAAAGCATATTAGGCAATTAAAGAACTTAATTATGATTTGAAACTTGTCGGTGAAAAAAGGTTGTTTGATATTAGCTCATTAGATGAATGGAGGACGCAAGCTTATGAAGATGCTAAGTTATTTAAAGAGAAAGTTAAAATATGGCATGACTAGAGAATTCAAAATCGAGAATTTAATGTAGGAGACCTAGTGCTTTTGTACAATTCTCATTTTAGATTTTTTGCACGCAAACTCCTCTCCAAATGGGCAGGACCCTATGTTATCGAGGAGCTTTATCGCACCAGTGCCATAAAAATAAATAACTTTGAAGGTAAAAACCCAAGAGTTGTGAATGGTGAAAGAATCAAACATTATATTTCAGGTCCACCCATTAATGAGGAGACCAATATTATCCAAGTCATAACACCGGAAGAGCACATAAAGAAAGTCTTCCGGAACACTCGAGAAACCTGAAAAAGGGTAGGTACGTGGTATGATAAGTAAAGCGACTCCAAAAATTCCAAAATAATAATTTTTGTAGGTATTGTAAAAAAAATTACAAAAAAAGGTGTCTAGGGGGCCCACGAGGGAGGCACAAGGCATCAGGCCGCCCCCCTGGCCGCAGCGTGATAGCTTGTGGGGCCCTCGTGCGCCTCTCGGGCTCCAACTTCTTTCCAAACACGTATTCTCGTCCGAAAAAAAATCATTATATATACTCCTGGTTGTTTTGACTATCGCATCGCGAGATTTTCCTCTCTTTTTTTGGGCTGTTTTTTAAACAGATCTAGATCGCCATGACTTCACCAAACCCTTCCGAGGACAAGTTCTTTGAGAAGGTCATCAACCCCTACCCGCCGGAGGTGATGAGGCACCCTCAAGCTATTGAGATGCATGAGTGTGTGCTTCACATCCGGGATGTTCAAGGTCCTAAGAAGGAGGGAAGCGAGAAGGCCACCCTCGCCATGGTGGAACGGGAGATCTTCAAGTGCCAATGGATGGTTGAACATGGTTTGAGTGCTAACCACTCCATGATGATGGACTTCATCTCGGATAACAAGCTGGACACCCAAAAAGTAGGGGAGGTTCTTTTCAAACTTCAAGAGCGGGTTGATCACATCCAATATCAAGTCTATGAACTCCAATTGCCGGTTTCAGTACTCCCAAGACAACATTCTCTTATTAAGATGGGGAATATACACCGTGGAAGGAAGAGGACACCCCGACTACACCACCACCATCAGCTGAGAATACGCTTGAGTACTTGGGTATGTGCACCATCCTTGGCTTGTTCCAAGCTTGGGGGAGGTGCCCAGTGTCGTATCACCATCACCCCCACCATAATTACTATCTATTTTAGTTTGATCCTTAGTTGTTTAGTGACTTAGAGAAATGAATTTCAGGTTTTCTTTGCTTAGTATTTTTGCTTTGAGTCCCATCTACCCTTGTAATCGAGTACGCGAGATATATAATAAAGATTAGGTGAGTGATACGTCTCCATCGTATCTATAATTTTCGATTGTTTCATGCCAATATTCTACAACTTTCATATACTTTTGGCAACTTTTTATACTATTTTTGGGCCTAACATATTGATCCAGTGCCGAGTGCCAGTTCCAGTTTGTTGCATGTTTTTTGTTTCGCAGAATATCCATACCAAACGAAGTCCAAACGCAATAAAAAAACCTATGTGGATTTTTTTGGAATATTTATGATTTTTGGGAAGAAGAATCAATGTGAAACGATGCCCGAGGGGGTCACAAGCCCAGGAGGCGACCCCCCCAAGCGCGCCTGGCAGGCTTGTGACCAATCCCTAAGGCGGTTGGGGCCCTTCTTTAGGCGCAAGAAAGATAATATCCGGAAGAAAATCGTGTTAAAAGGACACCTCAATCGGAGTTACAGATCTCCGAGAATTTAAGAAACGGTGAAAGGCCAGAATCTGGGAGCGCAAAAACCGAAGGACACAAAGAGAGAGATCCAATCTCGGAGGGTCTCTCGCCCCTCTGCCACCATGGAGACCAAGGACCAGAGGGGAAACCCTTCTCCCATCTAGGGAGGAGGTCAAGGAAGAAGAAGAAGAAGGGGGGCTCTCTCCCCCTCTCTCCCGGCGGCGCCGGAACGCCGCCCGGGACATCATCGTGTGACGGCGATCTACACCAACACCTCCGTCATCTTCACCAACACCTCCATCACCTTCCCCCATCTATATTCAGCAGTTCACTCCCCCGCAACCCGTTGTACCCTCTACTTGAACATGGTGCTTTATGCTTCATATTATTATCCAATGATGTGTTGCCATCCTATGATGTCTGAGTAGATTTTTGTTGTCCTATCGGTGATTGATGAATTGCTATGATTGGTTTAATTTGCTTCTGGTTATGTTGTTGTCCTTTGGTGCCCATCATATGAGTGCGCGCGTGGATCACACCATAGGGTTAGTAGTATGTTTATAGGACTATGTATTGGAGGGCAAGGGTAACACAAGGTTCAGCCTAGCATAGAAATTGATGCATACGGGATTGAAGGGGGGCCAATATATATTATTGCTATAGTTGGGTTTTACCTTAATGAACGTTAGTAGTTGCGGATGCTTTCTAATAGTTCCAATCATAAGTGCATAGAATTCCAAGTAAGGGATGACATGCTAGCAGTGGCCTCTCCCACATAAAACTTGCTATCGATCTAGTAACGTAGTGATGACCCACAAGTGTAGGGGATCTATCGTAGTCCTTTCGATAAGTAAGAGTGTCGAACCCAACGAGGAGTAGAAGGAACTGACAAGTGGTTTTCAGCAAGGTATTCTCTGCAGGCACTGAAATTATCGGTAACAGATAGTTGTGTGATAAGATAATTCGTAGGAGTAGCAAGTAACAATAGTAACAAAGGTGCAGCAAGGTGGCCCAATCCCTTTTGTAGCAAGGGACAAGCCTAGACGAACTCTTATATGAGGTAAAGCGCTCCCGAGGACACATAGCAATTTCTGTCAAGCTAGTTTTCATCATGTTCATATGATTCGCGTTCGCTACTTTGATAGTTTGATATGTGGGTGGACCGGTGCTTGGGTGTTGTCCTTACTTGGAAAAACATCCCACTTATGATTAACCCCTCTCGCAAGCATCCGCAACTACGAAAGAAGAATTAAGACAAAGTCTAACCATAGCATTAAACTAGTGGATCCAAATCAGCCCCTTACGAAGCAACGCATAAACTAGGGTTTAAGCTTCTGTCACTCTAGCAACTGTATAATCCCAAATTTCCTAATTTGGAATGTTTTACATTGTAGCTAAGCATCTATGCATATTGATTGAAATAAGGTTTGCATTTGAATTCTTTCGACATTTGCTTTTGCATTTCTATTTTTTTTCTTCACACGAGAAATACCGGGAAATAATTTCTTGCACGCAAGAGAGCGCGGAGGAAAATGACCCTCCAAAATGTGAGGCATTTCTGAAATTTTTTGAGCCAAGAAAACCAAAGTTTTATTGTGAAAATAATTCCAAAAAGAAAAATAGCGTAAGGGATTTTTTTCTGAAAAAAACATTTTTTTAAGTTTTTATTTTTGCCTTGGAGAAATGTTAATCGAGTAGAGAATATTTTTCTGATCATTTTGGTATATAATACCCTATATTAATTATTTTATTTGGTTTCCTATTAATTCCTTTTAGGTTCTGTTTTTAGGAAACAACTAAAACAAGAAACGTTTTTTTTAAAGGAAAACGCCAGCCGGCGCATTATTGCGAGCCCACTCCCACTGGCCCGGGATTCCCCTACCCTTTCCTATTGGGGCGACCGCACCCAGCCGGACACCCACTCCCCCACTGACTACCCGGGCCCGCCCCCGCGCCGACCCCACCGGCAGCGCCCTACCCCCCGCAGCGCCCCCCCTGCTTCTTCCTTCCTCCCTCTTCCTTTCCTTTCTCTGGCCGAACCTACCAAGCCTCGCCGGAGTACGATCCCCTCCCGGATCTCCCTCACTTTCCCCTCCCCGAGCCCCCTAGCCCCCTATATAAAGCCCCCTCCGCCATCGTACCCCGTTCCCCCACCTCGCCGCCCCACGCAAAGCTCGCCGGAGCTCCGAGCTTCACCCGAGGCCCCAGCCCCTGCTGCTCCTTCCCCGCCCCCGAGCTTGCCCTCCACCGCCATAGAACGACGGGGGAGAAGCCCCGCCGTCTCCCCGACCCGTCGCCACCGTCGGAGACCCACCGGAGCTGCCCCTCCTCGCCTCACCGCCTCGTCCCTCGCCGGAAAATTCGCCGGAGTCGACCGAACCTCACTGTAAGCCCCTGTTTCCCCTTCCACCGTTAGATCTTACACCAAATATGTAGATTAGAAGTTAGGTACCCTTTCGGTTTTCAGACAAAGACCGAGCCGGTTTTTCTTTACTTATTAGTTAGCCGACTCAGTTTTGTTAAATTCCGGCCATTTGTTAGAATCACCGCAGCACTCACCCCCCGTAGCCAATCAGAGCACGCCACATACCCCCCCCCCCCCCGTTGACTAGTTAGTTCTCTGTTTTTTTCTGTTTAATTCAAAAACAAAGAAAGTTGTAATCTTGTTTCCCCTATAACTTTTGATCTAGAGATCCAATGAGGTTGATTCTTTTTCCAGTAGATCACAAATTTTCTGTAGTTTTTAAAAACATATAATTTGTCTATGTTCGAAATTTTCAAATTTGAATTAGATCAGATTTAGTTTAAACCTTGTTTTTCTTATTCTAGGAGTTTAAAAAAATGATTTTTATTTATTTCTTTTTGCTACTGCTTCCTAGTGATTATATCTTACTGTGGTATAAGTTTCAATTTTTTTAATATTTCTACTTGGGGTTTTAACAGAAACAATTTTCTACCTTAGTGCGGTGTAGTGAATCCTTTCACTTAGGCCATAGCTACTTATTACTTGTGATGTTATTTTACTTGTTGTTGATTGTAGTGCTTATGGTGTGTATTTGTTCGTATCGGTAGATCACCCGGAGTGCGAAGCTTGTTACTTAGAAGCGCTCGATCAAGACAACTATCATCAAGGAAAGTCATTTTGATCATACTATCTCCTATGTTTTTCTATGCATGGTAGTTTCACCTTTCTTTGCCCATTTGCATGCTGCGTAGGTACTTGGAAATTTTAGTATAGGTTGTAGTATCATGTGGTAGGCACACAACAACCCCGATACTTGGCCCGGGACGACAAATTTCGTATTGCTATGCTTGAGTAGACGGGATTCTGGTTGAGTGCATAACACGAGTGATGCGAGGATAAATAAATAACCAAGACCGGTTAAGTCAAGATTTTCAAGACCTCGTGATGCAATGCAACTCTGGGTGAAGGACGGTTGATCGGCTCCCTAGAGAAACCAGTGCATGACCCGGGATGCTGGAGACGGCCATGACATCTTTCGGAAAGCTTCACCCAGGCTCGAAGAGACGGGCGGAGGCTTCAAGACCCAAGGCTTACCTGCACAGCCACAAGTCATTATGGGCTCTGGCTTGGTTGGACAGCGTGGCGACTCTGGACAGGCGGTGCTAGCAGATGTAGAAGAACGGTAGGAATGGATGGGCACCGACAGGGATTCAGAGGGACCCGTTGAAAGACCATGTTTTGATCATCCGGTCTTCAAACACCCTGAAGTGCGAGGACATACTCGGAGGCGATCAAATCTTGTGGGGAACGTGTGCAAAACTCTGCAGAGTGCCCAAACCTAATCGATTAGCCGTGTCCATGGTCATGGACAACTTGAGCCGAAGGCATTGAAATTTCCCTGAACTCTTGACACAACTTAATAATGATGTGGGAATTAACAACAACTCGGGTACGAGAATTGGTTGGCGGAACCATCTCGTTAAAACAAACAATGTAGTAATATTTTGCTTTCATCCCCTCTTGTTGTAGGAGAAAAATTGGCTTTATGCAAAACCTTTAGCCCCACCTGCCAAATATGCATGTAGAGATAGTTGTTTATTATATTACCCCTCTCTTTGATGACTTGCCGGCATATTCCATCTGCTGACCTACACGGCTGCAACGTATCATGTTGCAGAGTACTTTTCCGACCAGGAGTGAGGCTACGATCTACGCTCAACGACATGCCCTGGAGTCGGATGGACTCGTCTACCTGATGCTTCCGCTAGTCTTCGTTAGATATCTCATGAGATGGCCTTTAGCCACTTTATTGTAATTCATTATTGTAATAAAGTACTCGTTATGAGATTTCGATTAATAAAGCTGTGTGATTGAACTCTTGATATATACATTGATGTACTGAGTGTGTACCAGCATGATCTTGGGATGGTACGGAAACACCAGAGGCTTGACTCGTATTGAGTCGGGTCGTTACAGAAATGGTATCAGAGCACACACTGACCGTAGGACGTAACCTCTAGGAATGGAAAAGCCTTAGGAAGAAAACTATTTTCTTATATCTATAAATCCTCTATTTCCTCTTCTGATCATTTCTGACTTCTCTCCGATTTTCCAATGTTTTAGATGGCCACCTTCATCCCCGTTAAGTTCACGGAGTTTTGCCAGCCCGACGCCACTATGCCTTTCGGAAAGGAGCTGATACAGATCACCAAGGACTTGAGGATTGCTTTGCCGACTATCACAGGGAATCCTACTTCGTCTTACCCGGAGGATTCACGCTACAGGATTGAGGTGCACGTTCCCGGAAGGACATTTAAGCCGCGCACTGAGCCTATGGACTTCAAGTTCATCGCACCCAATTGGATTCTCGAAATGGACATGGCGGTCCATTGTGCACTCGGACGTATCATGGAAGTGTACAGAGGCTGCCCTATTTCACCGGACCTATTCACGGTATCCCGGAGAAGAGAAGATGGAGAAATCATCTCAAGCAAGACCAAGGACGCTCTCCTGTCCTATGCTCAGACCTTGGAGAAGCACAGCAGGACTCTGGAGCATCGTGCGATCAAGGACGCCAGGAAGATCAAGAAATTGTCGCTCCGCGAACTCGAACTCGAAGAAGCAGCCCGGGAAGCCCACTATGAGCACGAATTGGAGGTGAAGGACTTTCTAGAGAGGATCGAGAAGCTGAAGACTCGAGTTGCATACCTGGAGGAGGAACTGGACATGGGCGAGAACCTTCATCCCGAAGGTGACGTAGCCCCCTTGATCAGCAATGACGAGGACTATGAAGAAAGCTCCAGCGAAGGACCCACCGCCATGCTTTTCTGAGGAGGACACTTAGACTAGACCACCAAATTTATCTTATCGTTAAACGTTTAGGCCGATGTTTAGGTTATCGAATTTTGTATCCCCGTGTGTGAACCTTTTGTGATGGTATTGAATAAAATGTGTGGTGTGATACTTGTTTGTTGCATTTCATATGGGTAGTGTAATTACTCTTAGACCATTGTTCTATGCTAATCTCACCCCTCTACAAACATCAGATGCCTCCGAGACGTGCCCCTACTTCCAACTTTCCGCCGGAACTCACCCAGTTGATTCAGCAACAGAATACCCTGATGCAGCTGATCATCCAGAACCAGAACAATAACAACAACCATCATCCACCCCAGGCCGACAATCTCACCCGTTTCCTGAGGTTGAACCCTCCGACTTTCTCCAGCAGCATTGAGCCCATTGTGGCAGATGATTGGATCCGCAAGATGGAGCGGGAACTTATCACTACTGGTTGTACTGAAGCTGAGAAGGTGCGCTTTGCCGCGCATCAACTTGAAGGCCCTGCAGCTGCATGGTGGGAGAACTACACCACCACATACCCCATTGCTGGAGTCACTTGGGAGCAGTTCAAGCAAGCATTCCGTACCGCACATGTCTCAGCTGGTGCAATGAGTCTGAAGAAGCGTGAGTTTCGCAACTTACGCCAGGGAAATCGCTCTGTGGCTCAGTATGTCGATGAATTCAGCATGCTCGCCCATTATGCACCTAGAGATGTGGCCGATGATGCACCCAAGCAGGAAAATTTCTTGGAGGGACTCAATGATGAGCTGAGCATTCAGCTGACTATAGCCAACTTCAACAACTACCATGAGTTGGTAGATAAGGCCCTCATCTTGGAGGGGAAACGCCAGCAGATGGAGAACCGCAAGCGGAAGTATGGCAATGGAAAGTTCAACTCCGACACTTAACAGAAGCCTCGCTACACCCCATATTCTGGGAATACCGGGACTGGATCCGGTAAGTTTGGAGGACACGTCCAGCATAACCACCCAGTGCACAACCATGGAGGCCACAACCATGGAGGAAATGGGAACCACCGCAACAACAGCAACTTCAAGAATGGCGGTACCGGCACTCAGCATCATTCAGCTCCAGCTCAGAAGGATCTGAATCACATCACCTGCTTCAAGTGTCAGAAGACGGGACACTATGCCACTGAATGTCCCCAGAACAAGCAGGGAAATGGAAACGGCAACGGCAACTCTGCAGCAAAGAAGCCCAATCCTTTTCCTCGTGCTCAGGTGAATCACATTGATGTTGAAGAGGTCTATGATCACCCCGATACTGTGGTTGGTAAGTTTTTGCTAAATTCACGTCCAGTATTGGTACTTTTTGATTCTGGTGCAACGCATTCATTCATATCAAGGGTAGTTGTGGAAAAGTATAGTTTGCCAACTAGAACCCTCAGCCAGCCTATTAAGGTCAGTTCCCCACGAGGCATGATGACAGCCGGGATAGGATGCCATGCTTTGAGTCTCAACATCAGGAACCATAATTTTCCCACCGACCTCATCGTATTAGAGTCCCAGGGATTGGATGTAATCCTAGGCATGGATTGGTTGGCCAAGTATGAAGGGAATATTGATTGTGCCCTTAAGTCTATTTTGCTCACCACCCCCGAGCAAAAGCGGATTAATTACGTGTCTCAGCGCCCGACACGGAGTAAATGAGTAAGCTCTCTCACGGGAGTAGTCCAGGAGGAAGTACCGATTGTACAGGAATACCCAGATGTATTTCCGGAGGAATTGCCGGGCATGCCACCTGATAGAGAGATTGAGTTCCTGATTGAGCTATTACTCGGAACAGCCCTGATATCCAAGAGACCCTATCGGATGCCCGCAAATGACTTGGTAGAAATCAAGAAGCAAATTAAGGAGTTGTTGGACAAAGGGTATATTCGCCCAAGTTCTTCACCTTGGGGAGCCCCAGTGCTCTTGGTTGAAAAGAAGGATAAGTCCTTGAGAATGGTTGTCGATTATCGTGCATTGAACGAGGTGACCATCAAGAACAAGTACCCCTTGCCGATGATCAATGATCTGTTTGACCAGTTAGTTGGAGCCCGAATATTCTCCAAGATCGATCTTCGATCCGGGTATCATCAGCTGAAGATTCGAGAACAGGATATACCCAAGACAGCCTTCACCACTCGGTACGTCTTGTATGAGTACACGGTCATGTCATTTGGACTGACTAATGCTCCGGCATATTTTATGAATCTGATGAACAAAGTATTTATGGAATACTTGGACAAGTTTGTTGTGGTGTTCATCGATGACATACTGATATTCTCCAAGAACGAAGAGGAACACAAGGAACATCTGCGTCTAGTTCTGGAGAAACTTCAAGAGCATAAGCTGTATGCAAAGTTTAGCACATGTGAGTTTTGGTTGAAGGAAGTCGGATTCCTCGGACACGTCATCTCAGGAGAAGGAATAGCAGTGGACCCTGCCAAGGTCGCAGCAGTCACCGAATGGGTAGCTCCCACTTCAGTCAAGGAGATCCGTAGTTTCCTCGGACTTGCCGGATATTACCGGAGGTTCATTGAGAATTTCTCAAAGATCGCAAAGCCCATGACAGATTTGTTGAAGAAGGAGTCCAAGTATGTTTGGACTGAGGAATGTGAAACCAGTTTTCAAGAGTTGAAGAAACGTCTGGTTACAGCCCCAGTGCTGATATTGCCGAACATTCGGAAGGATTTCCAGGTTTACTGTGACGCTTCTCGTCAAGGACTCGGAGGAGTGCTCGTGCAAGAAGGTAAAGTTGTAGCCTATGCATCCAGACAGCTCAGACCCCATGAGTTGAATTATGCCACGCATGACTTGGAACTAGCAGCCGCAGTGCACGCTCTTAAGACCTGGAGACATTTCCTGATCGGAAATAGTTGTGATGTTTACACCGATCACAAGAGCCTAAAATATATCTTCACGCAGAAGGAGTTGAACCTCAGACAGAGGCGATGGCTAGAATTGATCAAGGACTATGACATGAGATTGCATTATCACCCAGGCAAGGCAAATGTTGTAGCCGATGCGTTGAGCCGCAAGAGTTATGTGAACACACTCATAGCAGGAGGGTTACCCCAGGAGTTAGCCGGTGACCACCGAGAGCTCAAATTGGAAATAGTTCCAAGAGGATTTGTTGCCACACTAGAAATTCAGTCCACTTTGACATAAAAGATCCGCGAAGCATAGAAATCAGACAAGGAGATAGATGAGATTAAGCAGAAAATGAAAGACGGGAAAGCTAAAGGTTTTCTTGAGGATGAACACGGAACTTTATGGTTTGAGGATCGCACTTATGTGCCCAATGATCCCGAACTCAGGAAGTTGATACTTCAGGAGGCCCATGATTCCCCGTACTTGATACACCCCGGCAACACCAAGATGTATCTGGATCTGAAAGAAAGTTTCTGGTGGACAGGAATGAAGAAAGACATTGCCGAGTTTGTAGCAATATGCGATGTTTGTCAGCGAGTAAAAGCCGAGCATCAGAAGCCAGCAGGTTTGCTTCAACCTCTGCCGATACCCGAGTGGAAATGGGAAAAGCTTGGTATGGACTTCATCACAGGATTAACCAGGACCCGTTCTGGCTATGATTCTATTTGGGTTGTGGTCGATCGTTTGACCAAGGTAGCTCACTTCATTCCTGTGAAGACTACTTACACGAGTGCCAAGCTGGCCAAGATAAATATGACCAGGATCGTATGTCTACATGGAGTAACAAAGAGTATTATGTCAGATAGAGGGACTCAGTTCACATCAAAATTTTGGCACCAACTGCATGAAACCTTGGGAACGAGATTGGAGTTCAGTACAGCCTTTCACCCACAGACTGATGGACAGGCCGAGAGACTCAATCAGATTCTGGAGGACATGTTGAGAGCTTGCGCACTAGACTATGGGTCTAGTTGGGATGACAATTTGCCTTATGCTGAGTTCTCATACAACAACAGCTATCAGACCAGTCTGAAGATGGCCCCTTTCGAAGCCCTATACGGAAGGAGGTGCAGAACACCGTTGATGTGGGATGGAGTTGGAGACCGACAACTTTTCGGTCCTGACCTTATCCGAGATTCTGAAGAGAAGGTCAAGCTGATTCGTGACCGACTCAAGATAGCTCAGTCCAGGCAGAAAAGTTATGCCGACAGCAAACGCAAGGAAGTAACATACGAAGTGGGAGACCGAGCATATCTTCGGGTGTCTCCACTTCGAGGAATCAAGAGATTTGGTGTGAAAGGAAAGTTAGCACCCCGATTCATTGGCCCTACAAAATTCTTGAACGTAGAGGTGAAGTTGCATATAAACTGGAACTGCCGGAAGGATTGTCCGGAGTTCATGATGTCTTCCATGTTTCCCAGTTGAAGAAATGCCACGCTGAGATGGCTGATGTTCCGTTGAGAGATACAGTGCCCCTAGAGGCCATACAGCTTGATAGTGCTCTGACGTATGAGGAGAAACCCGTCGGGACTCTCGAGACTGCCAACAGAGCTACCCGCAGCAAGATCATCAAGTTATGCATAATCATCAAGATACTTAATAGCAGCATAATCAGTGTGAATAGTAACCTTGGAATCAACAATATAAGATATGAACTTTTCACATGCAAACACGACTGCTAAAAATTCCTTTTCAGTAGTAGCATAGTTTCTTTGGGCATTGTCTAGAGTTTTACTAGCATAATGAATAACATTCAATTTCTTATCAACTCTTTGTCCTAGAAGAGCACCAACAGCATAATCACTAGCATCACACATAATTTCAAAAGGTAGGTTCCAATCAGGTGGTTGAACAATAGGTGCAGTTATCAAGGCCTTCTTAAGTATTTCAAATGCTTCCTCACAATCATCGTCAAAAACAAAAGGAATATCTTTTTGCAAGAGATTGGTAAGAGGCCTAGAAATCTTAGAGAAGTCTTTGATGAACCTTCTATAGAAACCAGCATGACCAAGGAAACTTCTTATATCTTTAATGTTTGTAGGGCATGGCATTTTCTCGATCGCATCAACTTTAGCCTTATCGACTTCAATACCTCTTTCAGAAATTTTATGTCCTAAGACGATGCCTTCATTAACCATAAAGTGGCACTTCTCCCAATTCAAGACAAGGTTGGTATCGTTACATCTCTGCAAAACTCGATCAAGGTTGCTCAGGCAATCTTCAAAAGAAGACCCGTAAACGGAGAAATCATCCATCAAAACCTCAACAATCTTTTCAAAAAAGTCAAAGAATATAGCCATCATACATCTTTGAAAGGTGGCAGGTGCATTACATAAGCCAAAAGGCATACGTCTATAAGCAAAGGTACCGAAAGGGCAGGTAAAGGTGGTTTTCTCATGATCAGATTGTGCAACAGGTATTTGGGAGAAACTAGAATAACCATCTAGAAAGCAAAAGTGTGTGTGTTTAGACAATCTTTCTAGCATTTGGTCAATAAAAGGCAAAGGGTAATGATCTTTCCTAGTGGCTTTATTCAATTTCCTAAAATCAATTACCATCCTATAGCCAGTAACAATTCTCTATGGGATCAATTCATCTTTATCCTTAGGGACAACGGTAATACCTCCCTTCTTAGGGACGCAATGCACCGGACTTACCCAATCACTATGAGCAACATGATAGATAATACCTGCTTCGAGGAGCTTTAGTATTTCTTTTCTTACCACCTCTTTCATCTTAGGATTTAATCTTCGTTGATGATCGGCAACTGGTTTGGAATCAGGATCAGTTTTAATTTTATGCTGGCATAGAGTGGGACTAATGCCCTTAAGATCATCAAGAGTATATCCAATAGCAGCACGGTGCTTCCTCGGAGTTTTCAATAATTTATTTTCTTCATGCTCTGAAAGGCTAGCACTAATAATAATAGGATATATCTGTTTTTAATCGAGATAAGCATACTTAAGAGTATCGGCTAACTGTTTAAGCTCAAACACAGGATCACCCTTTGGTGGGGGTGGATCGCCAAGTAGTTCAACATGCAAATTATTCTTAAGGATAGGATGTTGTTCAAAGATAACTCTATCCATCTCATTCCTTTCATCCATATGCATATCATTTTCATGATCAAGCAAGTATTGCTCTAAATGATCAGTAGGAGGCACAACAATAGAAGCTAGGGCAATAATTTCATCCTTACTAGACAATTCTTATTCATGAGGTTGTGTACCAAACTTGGAGAAACTGAATTCATGTGACACACCTTCAAAGCCAACAGTGACAGTTTGTTTCTCACAATCAATCCGAGCATTAACAGTATTGAGGAAAGGTCTACCAAATATGATGGTACAAAAGCTATCTCGAGTGGTAGCAAGAACGAGAAAATCAGTAGGATACTTAGTTTTACCACACAAGACTTCAATATCTCTAACAATTCCCAAAGGGCAGATAGTATCTCTATTGGCAAGCTGAATAGTAACATCAATAGATTCCATCTCGACAGGTGCAATCTCGTCTTTAATTTCATCATATAAAGATCGAGGTATTGCACTAACACTAGCACCCACGTCACATAAACCATGAGAACAATGATCTCCTAGCTTAACAGAAACAACATGCATGCCAACAACAGGCTTATGTTTGTCTCTAGCATGAGGTTTAGCAATTCTAGCAGCATCTTCACAGAAGTGAATAACATGCCCATCAACATTGTCGGACAAGAGATCTTTGATAATAGCAATGCTAGGTTTAACTTTAATTTGCTCAGGGGTGTAGGTGTTCTAATGTAGCCCTTACGTATCACAGTTGAAGCTTTAGCATGATCCTTTATTTTAATAGGGAAAGGTGGTTTCTCAGTGTAAGCACTAGGAACAATAGGATCATTATAAGCAATGACTTTCTCTTCAACTGTATTGGGTTTAACTACATTGACTTCTATGGGAGGATGATATTTAAACCACTTCTCTTTAGGGAGATTAATATGAGCAGCAAATGATTCACATAATTAAGCTACTATCTCAAAGTCAAGTCCATGTTTAGTGCTAAAATCACAAAAAGTATTTGTTTCAACGAAAGATTTAACGCAATCGAACTTAAGATTCATACCCGACTCCTTACCATCATAAAACTCCCAATCTTCAGAGTTGCGTTTAATTCTTTCCAATAAATTCCATTTGAAGTCAATATCTCTCTTCATAAAAAAACCGTACAACAAGTGTCAAGCATGGTGCGATTATCATGAGAAAGTCGAGCATAAAAGTTCTGAATAATAATTTCTCTTGAGAGCTCATGGTTGGGGCATGAATATAACATTGACTTAAGCCTCCCCCAAGCTTGAGCAATAATTTCTCTATCACGAGGCCAAAAATTATAAATATAATTCCGATCACGATGTACGAGATGCATAAGGTAAAACTTTTGATGAAATTCCAATTTCAATCGGTTGTAGTTCCATGATCCAGTATCATCACATAGCCTATACCATGTCAATGCTTTATCCCTCAAAGATAAGGGAAAGACCTTCTTCTTGACCTCATCCTCGGGCAAACCTGCAAGCTTAAATAAACCACAAATGTCATCTACATAGATTAGATGCAAGTCGGGATGTGATGTTCCATCTCCTTTAAAAGGATTAGCCAACAGTTTCTCTAGCATACCCGAAGGAATTTCATAATAAATATTTTCAGTAGGTGTAGTAGGTTGAGGACCAACTCCTTGTGCTTCCGGTCGAGGTGAAGATACCCCGAACAAGCTCCTCAAAGGATTGGTTTCCATAGTGACAAGTGACAATAAATTTCAGCACACTATATAAATGTTTCCTTACCAAATTCCACTTACCAAAGGCGCTTCACTCCCCGGCAACGGTGCCAGAAAAGAGTCTTGATGACCCACAAGTGTAGGGAATCTATCGTAGTCCTTTTGATAAGTAAGAGTATCGAACCCAACGAGGAGCGGAAGGAACTGACAAGTGGTTTTCAGCAAGATATTCTCTACATGCACTGAAATTATCGGTAACAGATAGTTGTGTGATAAGATAATTCATAGCGACTAGCAAGTAAAAATAGTAAAAAAGGTGCAGCAAGATGGCCCAATCCCTTTTGTAGCAAGGGACAAGCCTGGACGAACTCTTATATGAGGTAAAGCGCTCCCGAGGACACATAGAAATTTCTGTCAAGGTAGTTTTCATCATGTTCATATGATTCGCGTTCGCTACTTTGATAGTTTGATATGTGGATGGACCGGTGCTTGGGTGTTGTCCTTACTTGGACAAACATCCCACTTATGATTAAACCCTCTCGGAAGCATCCACAACTACGAAAGAAGAATTAAGACAAAGTCTAACCATAGCATTAAACTAGTGGATCCAAATCAGCCCCTTACGAAGCAACGCATAAACTAGGGTTTAAGCTTCTGTCACTCTAGCAACCCATCATCTACTTATTTCTTCCCATTGCCTTCCTATAGGCCCAAATAATGGTGAAGTGTTATGTAGTCGACGTTCACATAACACCACTAGAGGAAAGACAACATACAGTGCATCAAAATATCGAACGAATACCAAATTCACATGACTACTTATAGCAAGACTTATCCCATGTCCTCGGGAACAAAAGTGACTACTCACAAAGCACAATTATGTTCATGATCAGAGAGGTATTGAATAGCATTAAGGATCTGAACATATGATCTTCCACCCAATAATCCAACTAGCATCAACTACAAAGAGTAATTAACACTACTAGCAACCTTAGAAGTACCAATCGGAGTCGCGAGACGGAGATTAGTTACAAGAGATGAACTAGGGTTTGGAGATGAGATGGTGCTGATGAAGATGTTGATGGAGATGAGTCCCCTTCGATGAGAGGAGTGTTGGTGATGACGTTGGCGATGATTTCCCCCTCTGGAGGGAAGTTTCCCCGGCAGGAAGGCCCTGCCGAAGCTCTAGATTGGTTATGCTCAAGTTCCCCCTCGTGGCGGCGGCGATTCCTCCCAAAAGCCTTCTCCTGATTTTTTCTGGGATGAAACCATCCTTATAGCAGAAGATGGGAGCCAGATGGGTAACAGGGGGCCCACAAGCCACCCAGGCGCGGCCAGGGGTGTAGGTCGCGCCTGGCAGGCTTGTGGCCTCCTGGTGGCTCCCCTCAAGTATTTCTTTCACCTAGTATTTTTTATAAAATCCAAAATAATTGCTCATTGATTTTCACGACTTTTGGAGTTGTGCAGAATAGGTATCTCAAACTTGCTCCTTTTTCAGCCCAGAATTCCAGCTGCCGGCATTCTCCCTCTTCATGTAAACCTTATAAAATAAGAGAGAAAAGGCATAAGTATTGTACCGTAATGTGTAATAACAGCCCATAATGCGATAAATATCAACATAAAAGCATGATGCAAAATGGACGTATCACGTAGTCAATTGCTTAGGGAAAATTCCGCAACTCCTACCACCACTTCTCCACACTCGTTAAACTAAGATAATTGTTTCTTTATCTAACCAACCCCTAGTTTTTATTTACGTGTTCTTTATTTTCTTGCAAGCCTATCCTTTCACTCCTACAAAGTACTTCCAGTTTCATACTTGTTCTAGGTAAAGCGAACATAAAGTGTCCGTAGAGTTGTATCGGTGGTCGATAGAACTTGAGGGAATATTTGTCCTACCTTTAGCTCGTCGTTGGGTTCAACACTCTTACTTATCGAGAAAGGCTACAATTGATCCCCTATACTTGTGGGTTATCAAGACCTTTTTTGGCGCCGTTGCCGGGGAGCAATAGCGTGGGGTGAATATTCTCGTGTGTGCTTGTTTGCTTTATCACTAAGTAGATTTATTTGCTATTCTAAGTTGGTCTCTATCTTTAGTTATGGATATGGAACAAGAAATACCAAAAAAATAGGTGTACATGCTACTCATGGAGATGGGGAACCTCCTAAAACCCTCGATGCTCGTTATGTGGAAAATATTATGCACTTCTTTAATAATCCTGAGAAAACCCCATTAAATTATATAATGGGATACATGTTGGATCGACGTGAATACTTTAGGGATTATCGCTTGACTCGAAAAGGGAAACTATTATGGGATCAAATTCATATGTTGAAATGGTATGCTTGGGAGCTATGCTCGAGATTTGATATTACTTGTTGCTCTAGGATGAAGGCTAAACACCTTCCCTTTTTTTGTAAATTTAATGCTAATGAAACATTGGCTTCTTATGCTAATGGTATATATGATTACTATGATGTGGAACAAATAGAAGAGTTTGTTGCTTTCATGGGTGCTTATGAAATCGAAGCTCTATTTAAAGGGTGTGATGATAATGATGATGATGCTCACCGATCTGAAAATTTGGTTATGCTTCATTATTGTTATACTCATTATGAATATAATGCCCATATTTACCGATTTATGGAGAAATTCTACGCTTCCCAAGAATAGACTAATATTTTGCAGGAAACTATGGAAGAAGAAAATGTTGAAACTGTGAGCTCATTAGATGAAAAAGATGACGAGGAGAGCGAAGAACAAAAGGAGGAAGAGCGTACGAGCTACCCGTGCCCACCTTATAATGAGAGTAACTCTTCAACTCATACATTGTTTAATTTCCCTTCGTTCTTACCAAAGAATGAATGCTATGTTGATTGCTATGATCCCTTGGATTCATTTGAAATATCCCTTTTTAATGAACATGATGCCAATATGAATGATGCTTATGAAGATGAACTTGCTATAGTTCCTTATGTTAAACATGAAATTGTTGCTATCGCACCCACTTATGATAGTCCTATTATCTTTTTGAACTCTCCCAACTACACTATATCGGAGAAGTTTGCTTTTATTAGGGATTACATAGATGGGTTGCCTTCTACTATTACACATGATGATTTTGATGAATATAATATGCATGTGCTTGCTGCTCCTACTTGCAATTATTAGGAGATAGGAACTACATCTCCACCTCTCTGTGTTTCCAATATGATAAAATTGCAAGAAACTACTTATGCTATGTATTGGCCTTTACTTGATGTGCATGAATTGTTCTTTTATGACATGCCAATGCATAGGAAGAGAGTTAGACTTCATCATTGCATGATATATGTTACCTTGTGCTCACTACTAAATTACAAATCATTGTTAATTAAAATTGGCTTTGATATACCTTGGGATCCGAGTGGATCCATTACTTGAGCACTTTATGCCTAGCTTAATGGCTTTAAAGAAAGCGCTGTCTGGGAGACAACCCGGAAGTTTTAGAGAGTCGTTTATTTCTGTTGAGTGCTTTTATATAGTTTAAAAAGAAAAAATATAGAGGGGAACTTAAAACTTTTTCAAAAAGAGAAGCGATTGAAAGGTGATGCATTGCGGAAGTGAGGGTCGACCTTGAACACGTGTGTTCATGCTCATGGAAACAATGTAGAGTTTTTCATGGAAGTTTCTTGCAAAAATAATTATCCCCTTGTACAATTCCATTGTATTATAAAATAATGTGCCAAGTAAAGCCT
The DNA here is from genome assembly GCF_904849725.1 of Hordeum vulgare subsp. vulgare. Classification (NCBI taxonomy): domain Eukaryota; kingdom Viridiplantae; phylum Streptophyta; class Magnoliopsida; order Poales; family Poaceae; genus Hordeum; species Hordeum vulgare. The sequence continues at coordinate 369,750,834 of NC_058519.1, forward strand.
TTATGATTAGTTTGGGTGATTGTTGTTTGATCATGGTGAAAAGACAGAAACTTTGCACTCATGAAATAATTTCTTATTTCTATACAGAGAGTGCTATTGAGTTGATTCTTTTTTATGCTGATTGATATGAAAATTTCCTTAATTATCATAATTTTTCAGAATTTTGGAGTATCATAAGTATGGTATAAGTTCATATTACTACAGATTGTTCTGTTTTTGACAGATTCTGTTTTCTATGCATTGTTCTCTTATTTTGATGAATCTATGGGTAGTATCAGGGGTATGAACCATGGTGAAGTTGGATTACAGTAGATATAAATCTAATATGAATTTGGAATGAGTTCACAACAGTACTTAAAGTCGTGATTTACTTTATTATACTAACGGATCTCACGAAGGTTTTGTTGAGTTTTGTGTGATTGAAGTTTTCAAGTTTTGGGTGAGACCACAATGGATGAAGGAATAAGGAGAGGCAAGAGCCTAAGCTTGGGGATGCCCGAGGGACCCCAAGGTAATATTCAAGGAAGACTCAAGCGTCTAAGCTTGGGGATGCCCCGGAAGGTATCCCCTCTTTCGTCTACAATCTATTGGTAATTTTACTCAGAGCTATATTTTTATTCGTCACATGATATGTGCAAATGCTTGGAGCGTCTTTTTGTTTATTTTTCCTTTTTATTTTATGCACCATGCTGGTATGATATACTCCTTGGTGGCTTTATAGAATGCTTCCTGTGCTTCACTTATATCATTTGAAGTTTGGATTGCATGTTTCCCTACACATAGAAACCCGCCATTTGTGGAATGCTCTTTTGCTTCACTTATATTTGTTAGAGTGGGGCATATCTTTTGTAGAAAGAATTAAACTCTCATGCTTCACTTGTACTTATTTAGAGAGTTAACAGGAGTTGTCCATTCATATGGTTAGTCATAAAATCCTACATAAAACTTGTAGATCACTGAATATGATATGTTTGATTCCTTGCAATAGTTTTGTGACATGAAGATGTGATATTAGAGTCATGCTAGTGAGTAATTGTGTATTCATATAAATACTTGTGTTAAGGTTTGTGATTCCCGTAGCATGCACGTATGGTGAACCGTTATGTGACGAAGTCGTAGCATGATTTATTTATTGATTGTCATCCTTTGTGTGGAAGTCGGGATCGCGCGATGGTTAACTCCTACCAACCCTTCCCTTAGGAGCATGCGTGTAGTACCTCGTTTCGATGACTAATAGACTTTTGCAATAAGTATGTGAGTTCTTTATGACTAATGTTGAGTCCATGGATTATACGCACTCTCACCCTTCCACCATTGCTAGCCTCTCTAGTACCGCGCAACTTTCGCCGGTGCATTACACCCACCATATACCCTTCCTCAAAACAGCCACCATACCTACCTATTATGGCATTTCCATAACCATTCTGAGATATATTGCCATGCAACTTCCATCGTTCCGTTTATTATGACACGCACCATCATTTTCATATTGCTTTGCATGATCGTAAGATAGCTAGCATGATGTTTTCATGGCTTGTATGTTTTTTGATGTCATTGCTACGCTAGATCATTGCACATCCCGGTACACCGCCGGAGGCATTCATATAGAGTCATATTTTGTTCCACATATCAAGTTGTAAGTAAATAAAAGTGCGATGATCATCATTATTAGAGCATTGTCCCATGTGAAGAAGTAATAAAATAGGCGAATGAAGGCCAAATAAAAAAAAGAGGCCAAAGAAGCCCACCAAAGAAAGAGAAAAAAAAATGAGAGAAAAGAGAGAAGGGACAATGCTACTATCCTTTACCACACTTGTGCTTCAAAGTAGCGCCATGATCTTCATGATAGAGAGTCTCCTATGTTGTCACTTTCATATACTAGTGGGAAATTTTCATTATAGAACTTGGCTTGTATATTCCAATGATGGGCTTCCTCAAATTGCCCTAGGTCTTCGTGAGCAAGCGAGTTGGATGCACACCCAGTAGTTTCTTTTTGAACTTTCATACACTTATGGCTCTTGTGCATCTGTTGCATGGCAATCCCTACTCACTCACATTGATATCTATTAATGGGCATCTCCATAGCCCGTTGATATGCCTAGTTGATGTGAGACTATCTCCTCCTTTTTGTCTTCTCCACAACCACCATATTCTATTCCACCTATAGTGCTATATCCATGGCTCACGCTCATGTATTGCATGAAAGTTGAAAAAGTTTGAGAATACTAAAGTATGAAACAATTTCTTGGCTAAAACCGGGGATGTGCATGATTTAAATACGTTGTGTGGGGAAGATGGAGCATAGTCAGACTATATGACTTTGTAGGGATAACTTTCTTTGGCCATGATATTTTGAGAAGACATGATTGCTTTGTTAGTATGCTTGAAATATTATTGTCCTTATGTCAAATGATAGACTATTGCTTCGAATCACTCGTGTTTTAGTATTAATGCCATGATTAGATTATATGATCAAGATTATGCTAGGTAGCATTCCACATCAAAAATTATCTTTTTTATCATTTACCTACTCGAGGATGAGCAGGAATTAAGCTCGGGGATGCTGATACATCTCCATCGTATCTATAATTTTTGATTGTTTCATGCCAATATTCTACAACTTTCATATACTTTTGGCAACTTTTTATACTATTTTTGGGACTAACATATTGATCCAGTGCCCGCTGCCAGTTCCTGTTTGTTGCATGTTTTTTGTTTCACAGAATATCCATACCAAACGAAGTCCAAACCTACGGGGCATTTTTATTTGGAATATTTATGATTTTTGGGAAGAAGAATCAACGCGAAACGATGCCCGAAGGGGTCACAAGCCCAGGATGTGCGCCCTACCCCCCCCCCAGGCGCGCCTGGCAGGCTTGTGACCAATCCTTAAGGCGGTTGGGGCCCTTCTTTCTCCGCAAGAAAGATAGTATCCGGAAGAAAATCGTGTTAAAAGGACACCTCAATCGGAGTTACGGATCTCCGAGAATTTAAGAAACGGTGAAAGGGCGGAATCTACGAGCGCAGAAGCAGAAGGACACAAAGAGAGAGATCCAATCTCGGAGGGGCTCTCGCCCCTCCGCCGCCATGGAGAGCATGGACCAGAGGGGAAACCCTTGTCCCATCTAGGGATGAGGTCAAGGAACAAGAATAAGAAGGGGGGCTCTCTCCCCCTCTCTCCCGGCGGCGCCGGAACGCCGCCCGGGACATCATCGTGTGACGGCAATCTACACCAACACCTCCGTCATCTTCACCAACACCTCCATCACCTTCCCCCATCTATATTCAGTGTTTCACTCTCCCTCAACCTGCTGTACCCTCTACTTGAACATGGTGCTTCATATTATTATCCAATGATGTGTTGTCATCCTATGATGTCTGAGTAGATTTTCGTTGTCCTATCGGTGATTGATAAATTGCTATGATTGGTTTAATTTGCTTCTGGTTATGTTGTTGTCCTTTGGTTCCCATCATATGAGCACGCGCGTGGATCACACCATAGGGTTAGTAGTATGTTTATAGGACTATGTATTGGAGGGCAAGGGTGATAGAAGCTTCAGCCTAGCATAGAAATTGATGCATACGGGATTGAAGGGGGGCCAATATATCTTATTGCTATGGTTGGGTTTTACCTTAATGAACGTTATTAGTTGCGGATGCTTGCTAATACTTCTAATCATAAGTGCATAGAATTCCAAGTAAGGGATGATATGCTAGCAGTGGCCTCTCCCACATAAAACTTGCTATCGGTCTAGTAACGTAGTCAATTGCTTAGGGACAATTCTCCAACTCCTATCACCACTTCTCCACACTCGATAAACTAACGTAATTGTTTCTTTATCTAACCAGCCCCTAGTTTTTATTTATGTGTTCTTTATTTTCTTGCAAGCCTATCCTTTCACTCCTACAAAGTACTTCCAGTTTCATACATGTTCTAGGTAAAGCGAACGTAAAGTGTGCGTAGAGTTGTATCGATGGTCGATAGAACTTGAGGGAATATTTGTCCTACCTTTAGCTCCTTGTTGGGTTTGACACTCTTACTTATCGAGAAAGGCTACAATTGATCCCCTATACTTGTGGGTTATTGATGACCCACAAGTATAGGGGATCAATCGTAGTCCTTTCGATAAGTAAGAGTGTCGAACCCAACGAGGAGCAGAAGGATATGACAAGTGGTTTTCAGCAAGGAAATATCTGCAAGCATTGAAATTGTCGGTAACAAGTGATTGTGTGGTGAGATAATTCGTAGCAAGCAACAAGTATCAAAAGTAGCAACGGTGCAGAAAGGTGGCCCAATCCCTTTTGTATCAAGGGACAAGCCCGGACAAAGTCTTATAGGAGGAAAAACGCTCCTCATGACACACGGGAAATTCTGTCATGCTAGTTTCATCATGTTCATATGATTCGCATTCATTACTTTGATAGTTTTATATATGGGTGGACCGGCGCTTGGGTACTGCCCTTACTTGGACAAGCATCCCACTTATGATTAACCCCTCTCGCAAGCATCCGCAACTATGAAAGAAGAATTAAGACAAAGTCTAACCATAGCATTAAACTAGTGGATCCAAATCAGCCCCTTACGAAGTAACACATAAACTAGGGTTTAAGCTTCTGTCACTCTAGCAACCCATCATCTACTTACTACTTCCCAATGCCTTCCTCTAGGCCCAAATAATGGTGAAGTGTTATGTAGTCGACGTTCACATAACACCACCAGAGGAAAAACAACATGCAACACATCAAATTACCGAACGAATACCAAATTCACATGACTACTATTAGCATGACTTATCCCATGTCCTCACGAACAAAAGTAACTACTCACAAAGCATAATCATATTCATGACTAGAGAGGTAATGAGTAGAATCAAGGATCTGAACATAAACTCTTCTAGCAAGTAATCCAACTAGCATCAACTACAAAGAGTAATCAACACTACTAGTAACCTTACAAGTACCAATCGGAGTCGCGAGAAGGAGATTGGTTACAAGTGATGAACTAGGGTTTGGAGATGAGATGGTGCTGATGAAGATGTTGATGGTGAGGAGTCCCCTCCGATGAGAGGAGTGTTGTTGATGACGAGGAGGCAATTTACCCCTCCGGGAGGGAAGTTTCCCCGGCAGGATCGTCCTGCTGGAGCTCTAGATTGGTTCTGCTCAAGTTCCGCCTCGTGGCGGCGGCGAAACCACGAAAAAGCTCCTCCTTGATTTTTTTTCCTGGACGAAACCCTTCATATAGCAAAAGAGGGGGGCAGTGGGCCAGTGGGCTGCCCACAAGCCCTCATGGCACGGCCTAGGGGGTGGCCGCGCCGTGCAGGCTTGTGGGCACCCCCTGGTGCCCGTTTGGCACTTCTTCGGCCCAGTATTTTTGATAAATCGGGAAAAAAATCCTCGTTGATTTTTACGGCGTTTGGAGTTGCGCAGAATAGGTATCTCAACTTTGCTCCACTTTCAGGCTAGAATTCCAGTTGCCGGCATTCTCTCTCTTCATGTAAACCTTGCAAAATAAGAGAGAAAAGGCATAAGAATAGTACCGTGAAGTGAAATAACAGCCAAAGAAGCGATAAATATCAACATGAAAACATGATGCAAAATGGACGTATCAGTTATCAGTGAGTTTTTGTGGTTTATTCATGGGCACATGTCATCATAGCATGTCCATAAGAAGAAATATATAGATCATATGATTATACCATGAGGATTAATGACTTCACATAGTAAAGAGTATAAGTGATTAAGATTGGTGAAAATAAACAAACATAGTGTTAGTCATGGTTACAATCCAGGTAAGACTATGAACGACGAGAGGATATTTCCATATAAATATACTATCATTGAAATATTTTGTGATTGTGAGCCCTCATAAAATATTATGTAATGATCAAATGTTGACGTATGACATAGATTGAGTAAGACACTGTGACAGCCCGATGCCGACGTTCCAGAAGATTCCCTTTCCTTTCCGATTTCGTCGTGTGTCTGTTTTATTTTGTCGCATCATCATCGCATCATTCGAATCGTTCCAGAAGAACCCATACCCGCGTTCGGAATCGTCCGAATCCGACCCCGCGGTTGGAACCGGAACGCGATTCTGGTTAACCGAGCCCCTATTTTCTCTATAAATACCCCTCCACCTTAATTTTAGACAGCCCCCTCCATGTGCCTCGAAATCCGTGCCAACCCCGAAACCCTAGCCAGCCTACTCTCTCCCTCTCTAGCCGCCGGGCCCGCGAAGCCCATCTGGGGCCCGCCCGAGCCCAGATCCGCCGCCGCCCGTTCTTCCTCCCGAGCGAGCCGCCGCCGTGCTAGCGCCGCAACCCCGTCGCGCCGTCTCCCGTCGACGTCCGCCTGCGCGCCCGCCGCCCTCGGTCCGCGCGCCCCGCTCGCCTGCCAGGAACTGCGCTGCGATAGGAGTTGCGCCGGCCGTTCCGCCGCCCCGGCACCATCTCGGGCTGCCGTCGCCGGGAATGGCGCCGTGGAGGCCGGATCTCTGTTGCCGCGCTTGTTCCTTGCCGTTTTGCCCGCTGCCTGCGCCCCCTTGCCGGTCCGACGACCGCCACAGTGGTCGACTCCCGCCGCCGGTTCCTGTGGCCGTGCGGGAGGAGCACGACAGCTCCGCCTGGGCCTCCTCGTCGACCAGGCTTGCCTCGCCTAGCGCGTGGGCCTCCCAGCCGCCTCCCTCCAGGTCGCCTGAGCCGGCCTCCCCCACTTCCTCGCATGGGCCGGCCCCAGGCCCAGTCGACATCGCCCCAGCTGCTCCACCTCTCCAATCCGATCCAACCTGGGCCAGGCCCAAGGTGCGACTGCCGCGATCCTCATTATTTTTATACGCGTGCGCAGCTTAGTTATTTAACGTTTGTCACTTTCGGCCCGTTAGAATTTTTCGGTTGTTTTCGGAATTATTTATATTCCAGAAAATAGGCATACAGTTAAACGTCCGTAACTTTTAAACCATGTAACGGTTCGCGACGTGTAGCATATGTATTTGGTGTAGAATTTCGCGTAGAATCCGAATATTTAACTTGCATATTTGTCTCATGTACTTTAGCATGCCTAATGCCTAGTTTTGTGTGCTGTCTCAATAGTATAGCTGCGAGTATATATTTTCGCATGCGCCCGGGTTGCTCGGATGCCGTAGTATAAATGCCCATGTTTTAGGGACTAATTTGCCATGTATTTTAGAGTGGTCACGCGTATTTTTGCGTGTAGGGATTTGACGCTAGATTATTTCCCGTGCTTAGGGCAATGTCTCGCATTTACGTGTGGTATTATTTTCCTTGCGCAACCCCACATATTTTATATGCTTTCGGGGATTTTTCTGTGCAATTAGTTTTATATTTTGATCAAGTTAGTCCGCGAAATATTTTGCTAAGTTGCCCTTTTGTTAAATTCGTACGAACTATTTCGTGCCTCGTTTGAATTAGTTGTCAACTAGGGAGTTCTTCTTAGATGTTTTGTTTAGCCCCTGGTATTTTTAGTTGCAATAGAAATGCATGTTTAGGTGTGGTTTGATTGCTCTCAAGTTGCTAGAAATAGTGCTGATTTGGAGGAGCTGAAATATTTCTAAGTCTGGGATCTGTTACTATTTTGTTGCTGTCTTGTCTTGCTTGCATCTTGTGATCTGTAGCTCTTTTGAGGTTGGTCCAATGGAGTTAGTTGTACCCCTTGTGTTTCTCTAGCATGCTGTAAATTTTCATGCCATTTGGAGTCCTGTAGTTATAGGTTTTGCTGCTGTCAATATAGCTTCAGATCGAAAACTGCACTTTCATGAGGTGTAATTTTCACTAAGTCTGAAATAGTGTGTGAGATGCCATTTTGTGTCTTCTTTCCCTAGTGATCCATGATGCCATGCTAGTTGTTGTTAGTTGTTTGTAGTAGTGCATCTTTCCCTCTTTCATGTCATGCATTGCTTGCGTTTATCGGAGTAGTGTAGCTCGTAGTTGTGGGGTGTAGGAAATGCTGTGTGGCTGATTTTGGCAAATTGTAGTCATTTCTTGTTTTGCTCGTAGTTGTTGAACCGTAACTCCGATTTGATCGTGTCCTACATGAAACTTGCTTAGAATCTCGTGTAGTTTCATGTTCTCTTGCTGTTTGTATGATTTGAAGTGCTCGTGACCGTCATTACACACATATTGCATTCATGCCATCATATCATGCGATGCTTGTAACTTTTGATCCGTAGCTCCGTTGGAGATGTTCTTTATGTGTATATTGCTTGCCTTGACGCGTAGATTCACGTGAACCTATTTGCTTTGCTGTTTAACAACTAATTAAATGTGTTAGATCAGATCTGGACAGAATTGTTAATTAACGTGTGAGGTCGTTTCGGAGATGCTATATGTCATTTCCGACCTCATTTAAAATGTCTAGATAGGTAGTTTAATTTGCGCTTCACCTCTTGTCATGTTTAACCACATTTAATATTGTCGTGTATCTAATCGGGATAGAACTAAATAATTAACGTGGAGTTTCGTCAATATGCAACTCGTTGCATATAGAACATCACTTAAAGTGTAGTGTTTGATTGGGTGAATTGTCTTGTCGTGAATTGTTTGCATTCCACCTGTCCATGCATCATATGTGTTGTGCATCGTCTGGTGAATCCCGTGTGTTGATGCTTGTTTCCGGTTTTCCCCGTCTCGATAGAGTTCCACAAGCGTGTCGGATGTGAGGACCCGTTCGACTACGTCGGTTCGTCTGCTTCACGGAGGCATTCTTCTTCCAAGCGAGATCTCACGCAAGATGATCATTTCCCCAGATACCATTACTATCATTGTCATGCTAGTTTTACCGTTGCTATCGTTTATGTCTCGTTGCCTACCACATGTTAAATATGAGCCTCTCAACAATGCCATGAAAACCATCAACCTGTTCAACCTAGCAAACCACTGATTGGCTATGATACTTATTGCTTAACCCTGTTGTTAGCGTTGCTAGTTGCAGGTGCAGTTGCTTCCATGTGAAACATGGGTTCCTTGTTATATCACCATATTAAATGATATTTAATTTAATGCACCTATATACTTGGTAAAAGGTGGAAGGCTCGGCCTTTCTAGCCTGGTGTTTTGTTCCACCTTTGCCCACTTAGTTTCCGGCTACCGGTGTTATGTTCCATAAATGAGCGCTCCTAACACGATCGGGGTTGTTATGGGGACCCCCTTGATAATTCGTTTTAGATTAAAGCTGGTCTGGCAAGGCCCAACTTTGGTACTACATTTGCCTAATAACTTAATAATAATGCATAGGGCCCCGCCGGCACCCGCGGACTAATTTAATCAACCCCCGGGCCAGTGCTCCTCATGAGTGTTGGTCCACCCACCTAGCAGTCGGCGGTGCCACCACGGGGCAACTCGAGGTTTGGTTCCCGTCCACTTTGCATAGACGGTGTGTCCTGAGAACGAGATACGCGGCTCCTATCGGGTTCGTCGACACACCGGGTGGCCTTGCTGGATGAGTTTTACCTTTGACAAGATATCTTGTGCATCGGGATTCCGGTGATGCTTTGGGTAATCTCAGAGTTGAGGTTTTCCACTAGGGAATCCGACGAGATCGCGAGCTTCGTGATTGAGGATTTCTATGCGGCTTGTGGTAATTTGTGATGGACTAGTTGGAGCACCCCTGCAGGGTTAAATCTTTCGGAAAGTCGTGCCCGCGGTTATGTGGCAACGTGGAAACTTTGTTTAACACTCGTTCTAGATAACTTGAAGTTAACTTAATTAAAATTTGCCAACTGAGTGCGTAACCATGACTGTCTCTTTCGTGAGTCCCTTCTCCGATCGAGGACACGGTGGGGTTATGTCTGACGTAGGTAGGTGTTCAGGATCATTCATTTGATCATCAGTAGCTCACGTCCGTTATGCGTAGATCTTCCCCCTCTTATTTCTTGTACTCGTAAGTTAGCCACCAAATATATGTTTAGCTGCTGCCGCAACCTCACCACTTAACCATACCTCACCCAGTAAGCTTTGCTAGTCTTGATACCTTTGGAAATGAGATTGCTGAGTCCCATGTGGCTCTCCGATTACTACAACACCAGCTGCAGGTACAGGTAAAGGTTACTTGACGCGAGCGCGTTGATTGTTCATTTGGAGTTGCTTCTTCTTCGTCGTCTTCGATCTAGGATGGCTTCCAGGCCGGCAGCCTGGGATAGCAAGGATGGACGTCGTTCTTCTTTTGTCGTTTATTTTCGTCCGTAGTCGGACCCTGCTCTTACTCTTGATGATTATGTAATGTACTGATGTGACTCTGATGTAGCTTGTGGCGAGTGTAAGCCAACTCTGTATATATATCTCTTCTTTTCAGTACATGTACTTGTAACGATATCCATTCTTGCGACACGACGAGGTGCGCTTCTATCCCTGACGAGGCCTTCGTGCCAAATTGAGGATAGGGTCGCATCTTGGGCGTGACAAGTTGGTATCAGAGCCGTACCGACCTAGGAGCCCCCTTGATTGATCGAACTTGGCCGAGTCGAGTCTAGTGAAAAACTACTTTGAGTCTAGTTATATATCGGAGAGTAGGATTCTTTTTTCTCCTCTTCTATGCTCTGGTAAGGAATCTTGACGTAATAATTTAATTCTACTCCTCTTCTCACTCAATTTTTTTTTAGGATCACGCGGATATTTTTGGAATCTATATGATGCCGATGTGACAGAGTTCTGTCTTGGTGCCTCCTATCTGCTCTAAGTCTCAGGGGAGTTGAGCTCCAGGGGATTCTTGAGCACATCGTTATCATTCAGATTTCTTAATATCTCGGGACGAAGGATGTTCGTAATTGCTTCAATACGAGTAGTGGCGAGATAACCCCGATGTCCCCAGTACTGGTGCAGATTGTTCGGGAGTACTGCCATACTTTGTACCGTTGTGATCACGAGGGTCTGTTGTAGATGAAGGTCCAAGATTCTGGTTGTGTGTTGACGGATGTGATACAGGTGACGGGTTAGTATAGGAGTTGTGTGATATTACTCCTTGTATCCGTGTACCAGATTGCATGACCAGATATTTCGGGAATTCATAGGTGGGAATTCAAGTAGTTGCTTATAGGACAACCTTCCAACAAATTCTTGATGTTAGGTTGGGGTTCGACATCTAGTGGATTCGTTTGTTCACGGTCGACTTACAGCGGTACACGTTGTGTGTTAAAGAGTCCTTGTAGCTTGCTACGACTCGGGGACGCTTCGTATGTCGGGTGCACTGCCTTGCACTTGATGGCTACTTTAAAATCGAGCCCGTGCGATCTTGTCCACGAAAATATCGGACGAAATCTTTCTCATGAGTTTGTTCTGGCTTATTTCATAAGCCTCATCCTTTGTTTTGTTGAATATGGTAATTCAAGTTGCTTCGATGTCAAGTGGTGGTTTCAGATCTTTCCTAAGAGGTGTTCTCATATTTTTATGTGAGAATGCAAATTCTTTTGTTCGTTCAATTGTCTCATCAATTTTGTCAACCGGAGTTGTTATGTCAAGTCTTTTCAACCGGTGTGTTTCTCTCCAAGTGGATTCAATCCTCTCCAATTATTGCAGATCATTCTCTCATTTTATTCCGGAGTTCATCTCATCTGTCCCAAGTCGTCTTTGTTTTTCCCCGCCCTCCCGCCTTTTTCTTGGGTGATTGGATTTCATCCAAGCGCATTCATTTCATTGTGCTTCCGCTATCTCTTCTTCCTTTCGTAGCCGGTGATTCATTGTGAAGATTCTCAGGAGCTTCATGTTCATCTTTGTTCATTCTTGTCATCCTTACCGGTGAATTTAATTCAGTTGTCCGTGTTGATCATATCCTATTTATCCTTGTTATTCTTTCCCATGTCGGAGATTTTTATGAGCCTATCTTGGTATTTATTTCTCTCTTTTCTATCCGGAGTGTTGAAGATATCTCAGAGTTTCTTGTTGCATATCTTTCATTATTTCGAGGTTCTCAACCTCATCTAGTTCTCTTCATACCAATGCAATATCTCTCTTCTAAGCAATCTTTTCAACGGTGGTTCTTTTGAGTGGGCCATAACCCACAGGTTCTTTCCCAGGATCTTTCCTGACTCTTTTAATCTTTTCCCGGAGATCATTAATTCCTTTCAACTATGACATAAGTATGAATTTCATCAGTCATATTCCTTCTTCTAGATCAATTAGAATTAATTCTCTTATTTGGCTCAACCTTGCATTCTTCATTATTCCGGAGTGTCTTAGTTATTCTTGGTGGTGTTCTTCTCATCATTCTCTCCTTTGAAGACCGAAGGGGTGTTTCTCTCAAATCTTGGTTCATTAGCTAGGAGATTCATCATTTCAGCTTGGTGTCGTCATCTTATTTGTTCCAATCAGGAGTAATCTATTTCTTGTTGTCCGGTGCATTTCTGAGTTGTTTTTATTTCTCGTTCCTCCGAATGCCATCATTTTAGAAGATTCTTTGTTCTCAGCTTTCAGCTTTCATCTTCAAATCTTCTCAATTGTTGTCTCTTCGTTCGTCTCTCGATTATCCGGTGCTTTGTTCAAGTTTTCTGTTAGGTGGATCATGATCTCTTCATTCTCATGTGTTTCCATGCATTCTTGGAATTCCCATTCAGTTGTGAATTCTTACCGGTGCTTCCTTCAATTATGCTTCAAATGGTGCTTATCTCTCTGCCTCTTCAAGATCCTTTCAAGAATAAGTGCTACGCTAAATTCGTTGATTGTCATCAGTTTAACTTGATGAAGGATAAGCATAACATAATTCTTATTCTTGTTCATAGTAATTTGAATTCTTCTTCCGGAGTGCCTCATGATATCAATTCCTTGTTCTCAAGTGTTCTTATCTTTCTTTTCCGTAGTTCTAAGTTTTAATCAAGTATCTCTTGTGAAGCTTCATCTAAATCTTGGCAAGGTCATAATCTTATTCTTTTCTACCTTCATATTTGTTGCATCATTCTTTTCTATACGGAGGTCCTTCATGGTGATTCATCAAGATTTCAATTCATTCTGAAGTGTTCTTCAAGATTTTTGCGGGAGAACCTAAAGTTTTCTTCTCTTGCATTTCCAAGTGCATTTGTTCTTCTTTATCCTTTGAGGTGGTATTATAGCATTCTTGTTAGTGTAGAAGCCTCAAAGAGAATTCCTTTCAAGAATGAGATAATAAAATCCACCAATTCTATGATCATGAGATATTTTCAACCCATGATTTCTTCATTGAGCTATCTTGGTTTAGTTTTCACCTAAAGCTTTTCCTATGGATTGTTGCTTCTATGGTGCTTTTCTTTAATCTAAGTTCTCAATGTATCCTCTTGGTGTAAGAAATTGTTCATATCTTGTTTCTCCCAATCTATCCTTGTTTCTTTTAGTGGTTGGTTGTCACCTCATATTTGTTGAGATGATTTCCATAAGCCCACTACTATCTTCTTCTTCGTTGTTGGTTTTCCAACTACTAAGTCAATTCTCTGTCCGGAGGCTCTCCAATTCTATTGTGATGTTAGTTGTCATTCTCTCTTCATTCTCTTCTTCCGTATGAGCTAGTTCATATTCTCTTCTTCCGGAGGCATTGTGATGTTGCTCTTTGGGTCCCTCTTGTTGTTCTATCAAGATCATGGTGTTCCCTTGCTCTATTTACTTGTTTGTTGTGAATATTATCTATTTCTTTGACCTTTCCGAATTTTTTGTCCCATTTTTCCTACCGAAGTGCTGCCGAAATTTTCCGTGAATTCTTGCTTCTCTCTCATATCATTCCTCATCTCTTTGCAACCTTCAAGGATCGTTGGTTTCACTCGTTTGTCAAGAAGCGACTAAATTTTACCTTGTTCTTTCTCATCCTCTCCCCCTTTCATTCTTGGATCTCGGGACGAGATCCTCTTGTAGTGTAGGAGAGTTATGACAGCCCGATGCCAACGTTCCAGAAGATTCCCTTTCCTTTCCGTTTTCCTCGTGTGTCTGTTTTATTTTGTCGCATCATCATTGCATCATTCGCATCATCTGCATTGCATCGGCATCTCCATTGCCGCCAGTTTTCAAACGTTGCATCCGTTGTTAGTTGCCGGTTAACGTCGTTGTTCGTTCCGAGCCTGACCGCTCACGCACGCGCCCGCGGCACCGTCGTAACTCTGTTTTTAAAGCGTGTATAAAACTTTCTCCGATTGACCTGGAATTTGTTGTGCGGTTTTATTTATATATAGGTAGGCCGCCTGTCAAATTTCGTCATGATCGGAGTCCGTCTGGTACCCGAACGGTCGACTGTAGCGGCACCGTATTCGGTCTACCGTCGCACGTCTGTCGGTGTCTTAAAATTCGTGCCGCGCCGCCCGTTCTCCTTCTCGTCTCCGGATATCCCCTCTACACGGCCGCGTACCCATATCCGCGTTCGAAATCGTCCGAATCCGACCCCGCGGTTGGAACCGGAACGTGATTCCAGTTAACTGAGCCCCTATTTTCTCTATAAATACCCCTCCACCTTAATTTTAGACAGCCCCCTCCGTGTGCCTCGAAATCCGTGCCAACCCCGAACCCTAGCCAGCCTCCTCTCTCCCTCTCTAGCCGCCGGGCCCGCGAAGCCCATCTGGGGCCCGCCCGAACCCAGATCCGCTGCCACCGCCGCCCGTTCTGCCTCCCTACTCTTCCTCCCGAGCGAGCCGCCGCCGTGCTAGCGTCGCAACCCCGTCGCGCCGCCTCCCGTCGCCGCCCGCCTGCGCGCCCGCCGACCTCGGTCTGCGCGCCCCGCTCGCCTGCCAGGAACTGCGCTGCGCCAGGAGCTGCGTCGGCCGTTCCGCCGCCCCGGCACCATCTCGGGCTGCCGTCGCCGGGAATGGCGCCGTGGAGGCCGGATTTATGTTGTCGCGCTTGTTCCTCGCCGTTTTGCCCGCTACGTGCGCCCCCTTGCCGGTCCAACAGCCGCCGCGGTGGTCGACTCCCGCCGCCGGTTCCTGTGGCCGTGTGGGAGGAGCACGACAACTCCGCCTGGGCCTCCTTGTCGACCAGGCCTGCCTCGCCTGCCGCGTGGGCCTCCCAACCGCCTCCCTCCAGGTCGCCTGAGCTGGCCTCCCCCTCTTCCTCGCATGGGCCGGCCCCAGGCCCAGTCGGCATCGCCCCAGCTGCTCCACCTCTCCAATCCGATCCAACCTGGCCCAGGCCCAAGGTGCGACTGCCCCGATCCTCATTATTTTTATACGCGTGCGCAGCTTAGTTATTTACCGCTTGTCACTTTCGGCCCGTTAGAATTTTTAGGTTGTTTTCGGAATTATTTATATTCCAGAAAATAGGCATATAGTTAAACGTCCGTAACTTTTAAACCGTGTAACGGTTCGCGACGTGTAGCATATGTATTTGGTGTAGAATTTCGCGTAGAATCCGAATATTTAACTTGCATATTTGTTTTATGTACTTTAGCGTGCCTAATGCCTAGTTTTGTGTGCTGTCTCAATAGTATAGCTGCGAATATAGATTTTCGCATGCGCCCGGGTTGCTCGGATGCCGTAGTATAAATGCCCATGTTTTAGGGACTAATTTTCCATGTATTTTAGAGTGGTCACGTGTATTTTTGCGTGTAGGGATTTGCCGCTAGATTATTTCCCGTGCTTAGGGCAATGTCTCGCATTTACGTGTGGTATTATTTTCGTTGCGCAACCCCACATATTTTATATGCTTTCGGGGTAGAAAAATCCCACTGTGCAATTAATTTTATCTTTTGAGCAAGTTAGTCCGCGAAATATTTTGCTAAGTTGCCCTTTTGTTAAATTCGTAGGAATTATTCCGTGCCTCGTTTGAATTAGTTGTCAACTAGGGAGTTCTTCTTAGATGTTTTGTTTAGCCCCTGGTATTTTTAGTTGCAATAGAAATGCATGTTTAGGTGTGGTTTGATTGCTCTCAAGTTGCTAGAAATAGTGCTGATTTGGAGGAGCTGAAATATTTCTAAGTCTGGGATCTGTTACTATTTTGTTGCTGTCTTGTCTTGCTTGCATCTTGTGATCTGTAGCTCTTTTGAGGTTGGTCCAATGGAGTTAGTTGTACCCCTTGTGCTTCTCTAGCATACTGTAAATTTGCATGTCATTTGGAGTCCTGTAGTTATAGGTTTTGCTGCTGTCAATATAGCTTCAGATCGAAAACTGCACTTTCATGAGGTGTAATTTTCACTAAGTCTGAAATAGTGTGTGAGATGCCATTTTGTGTCTTCTTTCCCTAGTGATCCATGATGCCATGCTAGTTGTTGTTACTTGTTTGTAGTAGTGCATCTTGCCCTCTTTCGTGTCATGCATTGCTTGCGTTTATCGGAGTAGTGTAGCTCGTAGTTGTGGGGTGTAGGAAATGCTATGTGGCTGATTTTGGCAGATTATAGTCATTTCTTGTTTTGCTCGTAGTTGTTGAACCGTAGCTCCGATTTGATCGTGTCCTACATGAAACTTGCTTAGAATCTCGTGTAGTTTCATGTTCTCTTGCTGTTTGTATGATTTGAAGTGCTCGTGACCGTCATTACACACATATTGCATTCATGCCATCATATCATGCGATGCTTGTAACTTTTGATCCGTAGCTCCGTTGGAGATGTTCTTTATGTGTATATTGCTTGCCTTGACGCGTAGATTCACGTGAACCTATTTGCTTTGCTGTTTAACAACTAATTAAATGTGTTAGATCAGATCTGGACAGAATTGTTAATTAACGTGTGAGGTCGTTTCGGAGATGCTATATGTCATTTCCGACCTCATTTAAAATGTCTAGATAGGTAGTTTAATTTGCGCTTCACCTCTTGTCATGTTTAACCACATTTAATATTGTCGTGTATCTAATCGGGATAGAACTAAATAATTAACGTGGAGTTTCGTCAATATGCAACTCGTTGCATATAGAACATCACTTAAAGTGTAGTGTTTGATTGGGTGAATTGTCTTGTCGTGACTTGTTTGCATTCCACCTGTCCATGCATCATATGTGTTGTGCATCGTCTGGTGAATCCCGTGTGTTGATGCTTGTTTCCGGTTTTCCCCGTCTCGATAGAGTTCCACAAGCGTGTCGGATGTGAGGACCCGTTCGACTACGTCGGTTCGTCTGCTTCACGGAGGCATTCTTCTTCCAAGCGAGATCTCACGCAAGATGATCATTTCCCCAGATACCATTACTATCATTGTCATGCTAGTTTTACCGTTGCTATCGTTTATGTCTCGTTGCCTACCACATGTTAAATATGAGCCTCTCAACAATGCCATGAAAACCATCAACCTGTTCAACCTAGCAAACCACTGATTGGCTATGATACTTATTGCTTAACCCTGTTGTTAGCGTTGCTAGTTGCAGGTGCAGTTGCTTCCATGTGAAACATGGGTTCCTTGTTATATCACCATATTAAATGCTATTTAATTTAATTCACCTATATACTTGGTAAAATGTGGAAGGCTCGGCCTTTCTAGCCTGGTGTTTTGTTCCACCTTTGCCCACTTAGTTTCCGGCTACCGGTGTTATGTTCCATAAATGAGCGCTCCTAACACGATCGGGGTTGTTATGGGGACCCCCTTGATAATTCGTTTTAGATTAAAGCTGGTCTGGCAAGGCCCAACTTTGGTACTACATTTGCCTAATAACTTAATAATAATGCATAGGGCCCCGCCGGCACCCGCGGACTAATTTAATCAACCCCCGGGCCAGTGCTCCTCATGAGTGTTGGTCCACCCACCTAGCAGTCGGCGGTGCCACCACGGGGCAACTCGAGGTTTGGTTCCCGCCCACTTTGCATAGACGGTGTGTCCTGAGAACGAGATACGCGGCTCCTATCGGGTTCGTCGACACACCGGGTGGCCTTGCTGGATGAGTCTTACCTTTGACGAGATACCTTGTGCATCGGGATTCCGGTGATGCTTTGGGTAATCTCAGAGTTGAGGTTTTCCACTAGGGAATCCGACGAGACCGCGAGCTTCGTGATTGAGGATTTCTATGCGGCTTGTGGTAATTTGTGATGGACTAGTTGGAGCACCCCTGCAGGGTTAAATCTTTCGGAAAGCCGTGCCCGCGTTTATGTGGCAACGTGGAAACTTTGTTTAACACTCGTTCTAGATAACTTGAAGTTAACTTAACTAAAATTCGCCAACTGAGTGCGTAACCGTGACTGTCTCTTTCGTGAGTCCCTTCTCCGATCGAGGACACGGTGGGGTTATGTCTGACGTAGGTAGGTGTTCAGGATCATTCATTTGATCATCAGTAGCTCACGTCCGTTATGCGTAGATCATGCCCCTCTTATTTCTTGTACTCGTAAGTTAGCCACCAAATATATGTTTAGCCGCTGCCGCAACCTCACCACTTAACCATACCTCACCCAGTAAGCTTTGCTAGTCTTGATACCTTTGGAAATGAGATTGCTGAGTCCCCTGTGGCTCACCGATTACTACAACACCAGCTGCAGGTACAGGTAAAGGTTACTTGACGCGAGCGCGTTGATTGTTCATTTGGAGTTGCTTCTTCTTCTTCGTCTTCGATCTAGGATGGGTTCCAGGCCGGCAGCCTGGGATAGCAAGGATGGACGTCGTTCTTCTTTTGTCGTTTATTTTCGTCCGTAGTCGGACCCTGCTCTTACTCTTGAAGATTATGTAATGTACTGATGTGACTCTGATGTAGCTTGTGGCGAGTGTAAGCCAACTCTGTATATATATCTCTTCTTTTCAGTACATGTACTTGTAACGATATCCATTCTTGCGACACGACGAGGTGCGCTTCTATCCCTGACGAGGCCTTCGTGCCAAATTGAGGATAGGGTCGCATCTTGGGCGTGACAGACACCATAATGGTGATGGTATTTTACATTTATATAGAATGCTTCTATGACCATACCTACCCATGGATTGAGTAAGATCCTTCAAGTAAGTTGTCATATGTGCACCAAGCAATAAAAAGCTGCTTCTAAATATGTATGATCTTTTATTTCAAGGGAAAATAAACTTTGTACGATCTTGTGATGACAAAGAAATAAAAGCGACAGACTACACGATAAAATTTGCTATCACAAGGGGAAATATAAAGTGACATTCCTTTGAATTAAGAGTTTGCACATTCAAAAACTTAAAAGTGCATGACAACCTCTGCTTCCCTCTGCGAAGGACCTATCTTTTATCTTCGAAGTTCACTCTTATGTGTCGGTCACTAAATTCGCTTTTCCCTCTACCTATTAATTCTATAGTGACAAGCATCATGTGTTGATGAAAGATTCAGATTTATATATCCAAGTGAATGTATATTATCATGATTTATCATTGTTGACATTATCCTCGAGGTAAATAAGTTGGGTGGCGAATCATTTAAGCCCCTATCTTCCTATCTGTCCTATGAAAACAGGAGCTCTAAAAGTATGACTTGAGTATGAACAATCATAGAAGAATAAAAGACACTTGAGTATGAGAACTTGCCAATAAGAAAGCTCTTACATAGACTCTTCTCTGAAATATGTTTAAATATGATTGTCCCAATGACTGAAAACATAGTTTGTTGTTTGTCAACAAAAATTTATGCTTCATACTCCAAGATTTGTGAATGGATCCTTACTTGTTTATGAGAAGATATATGATAAAATAGTTTCTACTATGTCATTATTCATAATTCTCTCATGCCCATATTTTATTTATATCGACTTCTCCCTCTCAAATCATGTGGCCATTACCCATTATTCTCGAGCTCGGACCTCGCTTGAGGACAAGCGAGGTCTAAGCTTGGGGGAGTTGATACGTCCATTTTGCATCATGAATTTTTATTGATATTTGTCTTATTATTGTCCATTATTCCATGTTGTTATGTAATTCTTATGTCTATTCTCTCTGAATATGCAAGGTACATTATGAAGAGGAAAGTACCTGGAAACTGGAATTATGGACCGAGAAACCAAGAAAAAGGCACAAAAATCAAGTTGATCCAAATGACCTGAAAATTCACGAAGAATTTTTACAAAATATATAATAATTATTGTGCCAAAAAATACACCACGGAGGGGCATCCACCTAGGCACAAGCCATCATGCCGTGCCCCTAGGCCGCGGCTTGATAACTTGTGAGCCCCCTGTTGATCCTCTGATGCCCCTCTTCTCCTATATTGTGTGTTTTACCCTAGAAAAAATCAAGACATAACTTTCGAGACAAAGCTCCGCCATCTCGAGGCGAAAACCTGGGAATAGGCCCTTTTGCTCTTCGGCAGGGCGATTCTATCAGAGCAATTCTTCTTCGAGAGGGGGAAATCGAAGCCATCATCATCACCAATGCTTCCTCCTTCATGGGAGGAATAATCTTCATGAACATGTTCACCAGTACCATATCAACTCCAAACCCTAGTTCATGTCATGTATTCAATCTTTGTCTCAAAGCCTTAGATTGGTACATATGGGTGTTGGGGTAAGTTGCATGGGAAACAAAAAAATTCCTACGCTCACCAAGATCAATCTAGGAGATGCACATCTATGAGAGGAGAGATTGTATGTACATACCCTTGTAGATTGCTAAGTGGAAGCGTTAAAGAACGTGGTTGATGTAGTGATACGTCTTCGCGATCCAATCACGATCCGTCCCACGAATTCCCGGTCAAGCATGAACGGACGGCACCTCCGCGTTCAGCACACATGCATCTTGATGACGTCTCCGCCTCCTCGATCCAGCAACCGACGGCGGAGTGGTAGGTGAGTTCCCCGACAATGCGACGGTGAGGCGATGGTGGGGGAGCAGCTATCCCGATAGGGCTTCGCCAAGCGCTACCGGAAGAACTAGAGGAGGAGACGATCTAGAGGGAGAGGGAGAGGTTGCACCATGGCTTAGGGTGTTGTAGCCCTCCCTCCCCTCACATATATATAGGGTGATAGGAGTGGGGCGGCTTAGCCTAGGATTCCCCCTTTGGGGGGCGGGGGCCAAGGGGTGGGGCGCGGGGGCCCTAGGGTGCCTTGCCACCCAAGGCAAGGGTGGTTGTCCCCTTTGTGGGCTTAGCCCTCCACCTCCTGTCACATGGGCCTTGGTCGGAGGGATGGCCAACCCACTAGGGGCTGGTGCACCCCCTCTCACAGCCCATGAGGCCCTCCAGGGCAGGTGGACCCTCCCGGTGGACCCCTGGAACACTTCCGGCACTCATGTCACAAAACCGACATGTTCTGAAACTTTTTCGGACCTCGAATACCAACTTACTATATATTAATCTTTGCATCCGGATCATTTCGTAGCTCTTCGTGATGTCCGATATCTCATACAGGACTCCGAACAACTTTTTCTTACCATCACACATAACTCATTAACACCAAATCATCACCGAACCTTAAGTGTGCAGACACTACGGGTTCGAGAACTATGCACACATGACCAAGAAACTCTCCGGTCAATAACCAATAGCGGGACCTGGATGCCCATATTGGCTCTTACATATTCTATGAAGATCTTTATCGGTCAAACCACGATGTCAAGGATTCAATCAATCCCGTATACTATTCCCTTTGTCCATCGGTATGTTACTTGCCCGAGATTCGATCGTCGGTATCTCGATACCTAGTTCAATCTCGTTATCGGCAAGTCTCTTTACTCGTTCCATAATACAAGATCGTGGCTAACTCTTTAGTCACATTGCTTGCTAGCTTTTTGTGATGTTGTATTACCGAGTGGGCCCTGAGATACCTCTTTGTCACACTGAGTAACAAATCCCAGTCTCGATCCATGTCAACTCAACAAACACCCTCGGAGATACCTCTAGAGCACCTTTATAGTCACCCAGTTACGTTGCGACATTTGATACACACAAGGTACTCCTACAATGTCAGTGAATTGCATGATCTTATGGTCATAGGAAAAGATAATTTACATGCAGAAAACAATAGCAATAAACTAACACGATCATATGCTACATTCATAGTTTGGGTCTTGTGCATTATATCATTCTCCTAATGATGTGGTCCCATTATCAAATGACAACTCATGTCTATGCGAGGAAACTTTGACCACCTTGGATCAACGAGCTACTCCTTTAGAGGCTCACTAGGGACAATGATTTTTCTATGTATCCACACATGTATTTGAGTTTCCAATCAATACAATTCTAGCATGGATAATAAACGATTTTCATGAACAAGGAAATATAATAGTAAGCACTTTATTTTTGCCTCTAGGGCATATTTCCAACAGTCTCCCACTTAAACTAGAGTCAATAATCTAGCTTACATCACTATGTGATTTACATTGTAATGAATCTAACACCCATACAGTTCTGGTGTTGATCATGTTTCACTCGTGGAAGAAGCTTAGTCAATAGGTCCACGACATTCAGATCCGTGTTTACTTTCCAAATATTGGTGTCCTCCTCCTTGATGTAATTGTGGATGGAATTGAAGCGTTGTTTTATGTGTCTGGTCCTCTTGTGAAACCTTGGTTTCTTGGCCAGAGCAATGGCACCAGTGTTGTCACAAAACATAGTCACTAGATCCAGTGCACTAGGCACAGCTCCAAGATGTGTCATGAACTCCTTCATCCAAACACCTTCTTCAGCCACCACGCTTTGCTTGGAACTGCAGTATCTTACCACTCCACCATTGAGCATAAATATATATATATCTAGTTTGAGACTTAGAGTCATCTGGATCAGTGTCAAAGCTTGCATCGACGTAACCCTTTACGACGAGCTCTTGATCACCTCCATAAACGAGAAACATTTCCTTAGTCCTTTTCAGGTACTTCAGGATATTATTGACTGTTGTCCAGTGCTCCATTCCTGGATCACTTTGAAACCTTCCCCCATACTTATGGCAAGGCTGACATCAAATCTTGTGCACAAGATTGCATACATGATAGAGCCTACGGCAGAAGCATAGGGGACGACACTCATCTTTTCTCTATCTGTTGCAGTCACTGGGCATTGAGTCTTAATCAACTTCACACCTTGCAATGCAAGCAAGAATCCTTTGTTGGACTAATCCATTTTGAACTTCTTCAAAACTTTGTCAAGGTATGTGTTCTGTGAAATTCCTATTAAGCGTCTCGGTTTATCTCTAATGATCTTGATGCCTAATATGAAAGCAGCTCCTCCTAGGTCCTTCATTAAAAAACTCTTGTTCAAATATTCTTTTACGCTTCCCAAAAATTCTATATTGTTTCCAGTCCGCAATATGCCATCCACATATAATATTAGAAATGCTATAGAGCTCCCACTCACTTTCTTGTAAATACAAGCCTCTCCATAAACTTGTATAAACCCAA
Source organism: Hordeum vulgare subsp. vulgare (assembly GCF_904849725.1). Classification (NCBI taxonomy): domain Eukaryota; kingdom Viridiplantae; phylum Streptophyta; class Magnoliopsida; order Poales; family Poaceae; genus Hordeum; species Hordeum vulgare. The sequence continues at coordinate 369,773,974 of NC_058519.1, forward strand.
ATGCCTTCATCACCTCATCTAAGCGTTGATTCCAACTATGAGATGCTTGCACCATCCCATAAATGGATCGCTCGAGCTTGCACACCATGTCAGCACTCTGGATCGAGAAAACCTTCCAGTTGCATCATATACAACTCTTCCTTAAGGAAACCGTTAAGGAACGTTATTTTGACATACATCTGCCAAATTGCATAATCGAGAAATGCAGTTATTGCTACCATGATTCTGACGGACTTAAGGATCGCTACGGATGAGAAATTTTCATCCTAGTCAACTCCTTGGACTTGTGAAAAACCTTTGCCATAAGTCGAGCTTTATAGACGGTGACATTACCGTTCACGCCTGTCTTCTTCTTAAATATCCATTTATTCTGAATGGCCTTTCGCCCTTCAGGTAATACGTCCAAAGTCCATACTTCGTTTTCATACGTGGATCCTATCTCGTATTTCATGGCCTCTAACCATTTGTTGGAATTCTATCCCACCATCGCTTCTCCATAGCTCATAGGTTCATTGTTGTCCAACACATGACTGTTAAGACAGGGTTACCGTACCACCGAGGAGTTGTGCGTGCCCTTGTCAACCTACGAGGTTCGGTAGCAACTTGATTCGAAGCTCCATGATCATCATCATTAGCTTCCTCTTTAATTGATGTAGGCTCCACAGAAACATCTTTGCGCGTTGCGCTACTCTCTGGTTGAAGTGAAGGTTCAGCAACCTCATCAAGTTCTATCTTCCTCCCACTCAATTCTTTCAAGAGAAGCTCTTTCTCAAGAAATGTTCCGCTCTTAGTCACAAACAGTTTGCCCTTTGGATCTGGGACAAAAGGTATACCCATCTGTCTCTTTTGGGTATCCTATGAACACACATTTGTCTGCTTTGGGTTCGAGTTTTTCTAGCTGAAGTTTTGTGACATAAGCATCGCATCCCCAAACTTTAAGAAATGACAACTTTGGTTTCTTGCCAAACCACAGTTCATGCAGCACCGTCTCAACGGATTTAGATGGTGCCCTATTTAAAGTGGACGCAATAGTCTCTAACGCATAACCCCAAAATGATAATGGCAAATAGGCAAGAGACATCATAGAACGCACCATATCTAATAAGGTACAATTACGATATTCGGACACACCATTACGCTGTGGTGTTCCAGGTGGCATCAACTATGAAACAATTCCCCATTGTCTTAAGTCATTGCCAAACTCATAACTCAGATATTCTCCTCCTCGATCAGATTGCAGGAATTTAATCTTCTTGTTACGATGATTCTCAACTTCACTCTGAAATTGCTTGAACTTTCCAAACTTTTCAGACTTGTGTTTCATTAAGTAAATATAACCATATCTACTTAAGTCATCGGTGAAGGTGAGAAAATAACGATATCCACCATGGGCCTTAATGCTCATCGGATCGCACACACCAGTATGTATGATTTCCAATAAGTCACTTGTCCGCTACATTACTCTAGAGAACGGGGTCTTAGTCATCTTGCCCATGAGGCATGGTTCACATGTGTCAAGTGATTTAAAATCAAGTGACTCCAAAATTCCATCAGCATGGAGCTTCTTCATGCTTTTACACCAATATGACCTAAGCGGCAGTGCCACAAGAAAGTGGTACTTATTAACTTTTCATCTTTTGGCATCAATGTTATGAACATGTGTGTTATCACTATCGAGATTCAATAAGAATAAACCCCTAACATTGGGTGCATGACCATAAAAGATATTACTCATATAAATAGAACAACCATTATTCTCTGATTTAAATGAGTAATTGTCTTGCATAAAACAAGATCCATATATAATGTTCATGCTCAACGCAAGCACTAAATAACAATTATTCAGGTTCATCACTAATCCCGATGGTGATCGAAGAGCGAGTGTGACGACGGCGATCACATAAACCTTGGAACCATTTCCAACACGTGTCATCACTTCATCCTTTGCCAACCTCCTTCTATTTCGTAGTTCCTGTTTTGAGTTGCAAATGTGAGCAATTGAACCGATATCAAACACCCACGCACTACAACGAGAGTTGGTAAGGTACACATCAATAACATGTATATCATATATACCTTGTTTGGTGTTGGACGCCTTCTTGTTGGCCAGATACTTGGAGTTGTTTCGCTTCCAATGGCCAATCCCCTTGCAATGAAAGCACTCGGTTTATGGCTTGGGTCCAGCCTTGGGTTCCTTCACGGGAGGGGAAACTGCTTTGCCACTCTTCTTGGAGTTACCTTTCTTACCCTTGCCATTTTTCTTGAAACTAGTGGTTTTATTGACCATCAACACTTGATGCTCCTTCTGAATTTCTGACTCAGCGACTTTCAGCATCGCAAACAGCTCGGCGACTGATTTATTCATCCCATGCATGTTATTATTCATCAAAAAGCTGTTGTAGCTAGGTGGCGGTGATTGAAGAACTCTGACAATGATCGCCTCTGGCGGGAAAACAATTCCCAACTCAGCCACACGGTTGGAATACCCAGACATTTTGAGTATGTGCTGACTGACTGACCCGTTCTCCTCCATCTTGCAAGCATAGAACTTATCGGAGGTTTCATACCTCTCGATCCAGGCATTCTTTTCAAAAATAAACTTCAACTCCTCGAACGTCTCATATGCTCCGTGACGTTCAAAACGTCTTTGAAGTCCCGGTTCTAAGACATAGAAGATTGCACACTGAACTACTGAGTAGTCATCAGAACGCGCGTGCCAGACATTCATAACTTCTTCAGACGCTACTGGAGGGGGTGCCATACCAAGCGGTGCATCAAGGACATAAGCCTTTTGGGAAACCATGAGGACAATCCTCAGATTACGGGCCCAGTCTCCAAAGTTACTTCCATCATCTTTGAGCTTGGCTTTCTCTAGGAACGCATTGACATTCAGGGGTGCTACTATGCGAGCCATTGATCTACAACACAATTTTGCAGAGATTACTTAGACTATTGTTCAAGATAATGAGTTTAGTTAATCATCTCGCTAAATACTCCCTCTCAAATTGACATCCCTCTGGTCATTCGAGTGTTACATGATCCAAATTCACAAATCCAAGTCTGATCTTCACGTGAGATGAGGTGGTTTCAATGGTGAAAATATTCATGTTGATCATATCTACTATATGACTCATGTTCGACCTTTCGGTCTCTTGTGTTCTAAGGCCATGTCTGTACATGCTAGGCTCGTCAAGTTCAACCCAAGTGTTCAACATGTGGAAAACTGGCTTGCACCCGTTGTGTGCGAACGTAGAGTCTATAACACCCGATCACCACGTGGTGCTTCAAAATGACGAACTTTCGCAATGGTGCACACTCGAAGAGAACACAATTTTATCTTCAAATTCTAGTGAGGAATAACCTTATAATGTTACCGTCATCCTAAGCAAAACAAGGTGCATAAAAGGATTAACATCACATGCATATCATAAGTGACATGATATGACCATGAACTGTGCTTTTGATCTCCATCTCCAAAGCACCGTCATGATCTCCATTGTCACTGGCATGACACCATGATCTCCATCATCGTGTTGTCGTCAGGGTTGTCATTCTAAACATGCTTATACTACTATTGCTACCATTTAGTGACAAAGTAAAGCATTACATAGCGCTTAATAATTGACACGCAGGTCATACAATAATTAAAGACAACCCTATGGCTCTTGTTGATTGCCGTATGCATCGACAACAAGTCGATATTAACTATTACAACATGATCATCTCATACATCAAATCTATATCATCATGTCTTTGGCCATATCATATCACAACATATCCTGCAAAAACAATTTAGACATTGTCTAATTTGCTGTTGCATGTTTTACGTGGCTCCTATGGGTATCTGGCAATAACGGTTCTTACCTACGCAAAACCACAATGGTGATATGCAAGTTGCTATTTAACCTTCTACAAGGACTGCCTTCGTTGAATCCGATTCAACTAAGGTGGGAGAAACAGAAACCCGCAAGACATCTTATGCAACAAAGTTACATGTCAGTCGATGGAACTGGTCTCTCGTACGTGGACGAGTAAAGTTGGTCTAGGCCGCTTCATCCCACAATACCGCTGAATCAAGAAAAGACTAAGGAGGGAAGCAATCTGAGTATCAACGCCCACAAACTCCTTTACGTTCTACTCGTGATGTCATCTACGCATAGACCTAGCTCATCATGCGAGTGTTGGGGAACGTTGCATAGGAAACAAAAAATTCCTACGCTCACCAAGATCATTCTAGGAGATGCACACCTACGAGAGGAGAGATCGTATCTACATACCCTTGTTGATTGCTAAGCGGGAGCGTTAAAGTACAGTGATGTATTGGTCCGTCTTTGCGATCCAATCACGATTTGTCCCATGAACTCCTGATCAAGCGCCGAACAGATGACACCTCCATGTTCAACACACATGCAACTTGATGATGTCTCCGCCTCCTCGATCCAGCAAGCGAGGGCAGAGTGCTAGATGAGTTCCCTAGCAACGCGATGGCATGACGGTGGTAGTGGAGCAGCTGTCCCGGCAAGGCTTCGCCAAGCACTACTCGAAGAACTAGAGGAGGAGACGATCTAGAGGGAGAGGGAGAGACTGCGTCGTGGCTTAGGGTGTTGCAGCCCTCCCTCCCCTCACATACATATAGGAGAAGTGGAGGGGGCCGGCTCAGTGTAGGGTTCCCCCCTTTGGGGGGGAATGGGTGGGGCACGGCGGCCCTATGGTGCCTTGCCACCCAAGGCAAGGGTGGTCGGCCCCTTTGTGGGCTTAGCCCTCCACCTCCTGCCGCATTGGCCTTGGTGGGAGGGGTGGCCAGCTCACCAGAGGCTGGTGCGGCCCCTCTCACATCCCATTGGGCCCTCCGGGGCACGTCGACCCCCAAAACACTTCCGACACTACCATCACAGGACCGGCATGTTATGGAACTTTTCCGGACCTCAAATACCAACTTCCTATATATCAATATTTACCTCGAGATCATTCCGGAGCTCCTCGTGACGTCCAAGATCTCATATGAGACTCCAAACAACTTTTGGTTACCATCACATATAACTCATTAATACCGAATCATCACCGAACCTTAAGTGTGCAGACCCTCGCGTTCGAGAACTATGAAGACATGACTGAGACACTCTCCGATCAATAACCAATAGTGGGACCTAGATGACCATATTGGATCCTACATATTCTATGAAGATCTTTATCAGTTGAACCATGATGTCAAGGATCCAATCAATCTCGTATAATGATCCCTTTGTCCATCCGTATGTTACTTGCTCGAGATTCGATCATCGGTATCTCCATAACTAGTTCAATCTCGTTATCGGCAAGTCTCTTTACTCGTTCCGTAATACAAGATCGTGTCTAACTCTTAAGTAACAGTGCCTGCAAGCTTGTTGTGATGTTGTATTACCGAGTGGGCCGTGAGATACATCTCCCTCGCAGGGAGTAACAAATCCAAGTCTCGATCCATGTCAACTCAACATACACCCTCGGAGATACCTGTAGGGCACCTTTATAGTCACCCAGTTACGTTGCGACGTTTGATACACACAAGGTACTACTTGATACGTCTCCGTTGAATCTACTTTTCCGAACTCTTTTGCACTTGTTTTCGACTCTAATTTGCATGATTTGAATGGAACTAACCCGGACTAACGTTGTTTTCAGTAGAATTGCCATGGTGTTGTTTTTGCGCAGAAATAAAAGTTCTCGGAATGACCTGAAAACTTACGGAGAATTTTTCTGGAATTTATGAAAAATACTGGCGCAAGAATCAGCGGAGGAAGTGGAGCTGTGAGCCCACAAACCCACCAGGCGCCCCCCCTGGCCGCGCCTAGCAGGCTTGTGGGGGCCACAAAGCTCCACCGCCTCCAAATCCAGCTCTATTTAGTTTGTTTCGTCCGGAAAAAAATCAAGGAGAAGAGTTCATCGCGTTTTATGATACGGAGGCGCCGCCACCTCCTGTTCTTCATCTGGAGGGCAGATCTGGAGTCCGTTCTGGGCTCCGGAGAGGGGAGATTGTCGCCATCGTCATCATCAACCTTCCTTCATCGCCAATTCCATGATGCTCTTCACTGTTCGTGAGTAATCTCATCGTAGGCTTGCCGGACGGTGATGGGTTGGATGAGATCTATCATGTAATCGAGTTAGTTTTGATGGGGATTGATCCCTAGTATCCACTATGTTCTGAGATTGATGTTGCTACTACTTTGCCATGCTTAATGCTTGTCACTAGGGCCCGAGGGCCATGATTTCAGATCTGAACCTATTATGTTGTCGCCAATATATGTGTGTTCTTGATCCTATCTTGCAAGTTGTAGTCACCTACTATGTGTTATGACCCGGCAACCCCGGAGTGACAATAGCCGGAACCACTCCTGGAGATGACCATAGTATGAGGAGTTCATGTATTCACCAAGTGTTAATGCGTTGGTCCGGTTCTTTATTAAAAGGAGAACCTTAATTTCTCGTAGTTTCCATTAGGACCCCGCTGCCACGGGAGGGATGGACAATAGATTTCATGCAAGTTCTTTTCCCTAAGCACGTATGACTACATACGGAATACATGCCTACATTAGATTGACGAAATGGAGCTAGTTACATATCTCTCCGTGTTATAGTTGTTGCATGATGAATAGCATCCGGCATAATCATCCATCACCGATCCAATGCCTACGAATTTTTCCTACTGGTCCTTGATATGTTACTTTGGTGCTACTGCTGTTACTTTGCTGCCACTTCTGTCACTTTGTTGCTACTGGTTACTGTTGCTACTACTGCTATCATACTACTTTGCTACTGATACTTTGTTGCAGACACTAAATCTTTCAGGTGTGGTTGAATTGACAACTCAACTGCTAATACTTGAGAATATTGTTTGGCTTCCCTTTGAGTCGAATCAATAAATTTGGGTTGAATACTCTACCCTCGAAAACTTTTGCGATCCCCTATACTTGTGGGTTATCAAGACCTTTTTCTGGCGCCGTTGTCAGGGAGGCACAGCTATATTCTCTGAGTCACTTGGGATTTACGTCTGGTGGTCACTATGAGGAATCCGACAGATCCAAGAACTAAAGTCTTGCCCTGAACTACGAGGACAGGTAAGGAACTGCCATCTAACTTTGCACTTGATTCACCTTCAGTTATGAGTAAGTTTGCGACATCACCTCCTGCTAGAAATCTTGATATGTCGCATGTGCTTGATGATGCTACTTCTGCTGCCCATGATGCTTATGATGATGCTATGCTTGATACTACATTGCCTGATGATGCTATGCTTGATACTGCTTTGCCACTAGGTGCATTCCTTGATGCACAAATTGCTAGAGTTGCTGCTAGATGTGATGATACTTCTAAAACTGTTGATACTATTGAAGTAGAACCTGCTATTTTGCCTGCTAGAACTAGCTCTCCTAGACATGAATTGCCTGATATGCCTGAGTGTTATTTTATGTAGGGAGAGAGAGCTGAGGACTTTCTTGCTTGTAAGGATAGCTATGATGTTGAGAAATTACTGCTCAAGTGGAAAGAAAAATCTTTGAATGCTAGGATGAAATACGACCCGAAGTTTGCTACTTCGCCTATCTTTGTGACCGATAAGGATTATGAATTCTCTGTCGACCCTGAGTTAATCACTCTGGTTGAATCTGATCCTTTTCACGGTTATGAGTGTGAAACGGTTGTAGCCCATCTTACCAAACTGCATGATATAGCCACCCTATTCACTAGTGAGGAAAAGATCCGCCACTACTATATCCTCAAGCTGTTTCCTTTCTCGCTAAAGGATGATGCTAAGACTTGGTTCACTTCTCTTGCTCCTGGTTGTGTGCGTAGCCCCCAGGATATGGTCTACTACTTCTCTGAAAAATATTTCCCTTCCCATAAGAAGCAAGCTGCCTTGCAGGAAATATACAACTTTGCTCAAGCTGAAGAAGAGAGTCTCCCACAAGCTTGGGGGAGGCTCGTCCAGCTAGTGAATGCTTTGCCTGATCACCCTCTTGAGAAGAATGAAATACTTGATATCTTCTATAATGGACTTACCGATGCTTCCAGAGACCACCTAGATAGTTGTGCCGGATGTGTTTTTAGGGAATGAACCGTAGAACAAGCTGAGATCCTATTGAATAATATCTTGTGCAATGAGAATGCTTGGACAATTCCCGAACCACCTCCTAAGCCAACTCCGAAGAAAAGAGGTATTCTATTCCTCAGTCCTGAAGATATGCAAGAAGCTAAGAAATCTATGCGAGAGAAAGGCATTAAATCTGAAGATGTCAAAAATCTACCACCTGTCGAAGAGATCCATGGTCTTGATAACCCGATACAGGTAGTAGAAGTAAATTCTCTTCGTAGATTCAATGAGAGTGATATTCCTTTTGATAAACCTGCTAGCTTATGCCTCGATGAATTTGATAACTTTGTTGCCAAACAACAAAGTTTCAATGATTATGTTAGCAGACAATTGGAAAAGAATGCTCGTATGCTTAGTCATTTAAGTGCTTGTGCGGACAGAAATGTCAATGATTTTAAGCTCTTGAGTAAACATGCCTCTATGATTACTACTCAGGTAGAACAAGTACTTAAGTCTCAAAATGACTTGCTCAATGAGTTGAATGACAATTCTGTCAGAGTCGTCACTAGAGGCGGTAGAATGACCCAGGAACCTCTGTATCCTGAGGGTCATCCGAAGAGAATTGAACAAGATTCTCAAGGAGATAGCACTGATGCACCTATTCATCCTAGAAAGAAGAAGAAAGATGATAGGAATTTTCACGCTAGCAACCCAGATGCTGATACACCTGAGAGTCCAAACGATGTCTCTATCTATGATGCTGAAACACAATCTGGTGATGAACATGAACCTAATGATAATATCGATATTGATGTTCATGAAGATGCTCAACCTAGCAACGATAAGGATGTGGAGATTGAACCTGTTGATCTTGATAACCCACAACCTAAGAATAGAGGATACAATAAGAATGATTTCACTTCTAGGAAGCATGGTAAAGAAAGGGAACCATGGGTTCAGAAACCCATGCCCTTTCCTCCCAAACCATCCAAGAAAAAGGATGATAAGGATTTTGAGCGATTTGTGGAACTGATTAGACCTGTCTGTCTGCAAATGCGTTTGACAGATATGCTCAAAATGTCTCTGTATGCTAAGTATATGAAAGATATTGTGACTAATAAGAGGAGGATACCTGAGGTTGAGATTTCCACCATGCTTGCCAATTACACCTTCAAGGGTGGAACTCCCAAGAAACTAGGTGATCCCGGTGTGCCCACTATACCTTGCTCCATTAAAGGTAACTACATTAGAACTGCTTTATGCGACCTTGGGGCCGGTGTTAGTGTTATGCCTCTCTCTCTTTATCGTAGACTTGAACTGGATAAGTTGACACCCACTGAAATCTCTCTGCAAATGGCCGACAAATCAGCTGCTTTCCCTATCGGCATTTGTGAGGATGTGTCTGTTGTGGTTGCGAACGTCACTATCTTAACAGACTTTGTTATCCTGGATATTCCCGAGGATGATACCATGGCGGTCATCCTTGGAGGACCCTTTTTAAACACCGCAGCGGCTATTATAGATTGCAACAAAGGCAATGTCACTTTCCATGTCAACGGTAATGAGCATACGGTGCACTTTCCGAAGAAACAATATCGAGTACATTGCATCAATGCTATCGAAAAAACTTCATCAATTCTTATTGGGAGCTTTGAATGCCCTATACCTCCTATTAAGATGAAGTATGATTTGCTTGTCGGGGAGATACACATCCCCATTGAGGTGGCCTAGTGACTATTCGAAAATTCTCCGTCTTCTTTTGCGATTCGAAAAGGTTTGTCGAGGAGACTTGATCAACCTCATTGACAGATTTCTTTCGATGACCATGAGATGGATGAATCGAGGAGTCACAAACCTCTGTTCCAAGCTTTCACCTTCGGTTGCTTACAAGAAAAATGATACGTTTAGTTTAGTTTCCCTGTTTTCTGTTTTAGCGTCCGGTAGAAAAGTACCCCAAAAATAAAAGTTCTCCGAATGCCGTGAAAATCAAGTATGATTTTTTGTGGAATTTTTGAAAAATACTGAGATGAAGAGCTAGTCTGGGGGCTGCACCAGTGGGCCAGAAGCCCTGGAGGCGAGAGCACCCCCCCTGGCCGCGCCTACCAGGCTTCTAGGGCCCACGTGCACCCCCTCCCACTCATTCTAGCTCTCATCCGCTTCTCCTACCTCCAGAAAAAATCATTTCGCAGCTCAAACCCGTGTTCTTGCTCCTCTTGCTGGGATTTTCGATCTCCTTGCTCAAAGCACCATTCTCCGAACTGTTTTGGGGAAATTACTCCTTGGTAAGTGACTCCTCCATTGGTCCAATTAGTTTTTGCTCTAGTGCCTTATACTTCGCGTATTTTTGTTACCTTGGTGACCATGTTTTTGAGCTTTGCATGCTAATTTTAGCTGGTCCCAAGTAGTTTTGATGCGTAATATGGCTTCTAGGCACTTGAGGGAGTAGTTGCTACGAGTTTAGTTGGGCCTTGTTCACTTTTCCTTAGAGTCACTGAAAATTTCAGAAAAGGAAGATGTTCAGGAGAAACTATCATGGTGGTTCCTCAAGCAAGACAGGTCCCCGTCTTGCGATTCGGGAGCCCGATCCTTACCAACCAAGGGATGCACATGTACAACCATGTGAATTGCCTTCTGATGAATTCATCAATGAGGCAGGTTTCAAAGACGAGTTTCATGCACTTGTTCACAACGTCGGACTCGAAGAATTCATCTCCGATAAATGTGAACAGTATGTTGCTCTCACTGCCTCTTTTGTTCGTAGATTCAAATTTTCAGTTGGTCGTGATACATCTGTACTGTTTGATCTCTATGACAAATCGTATACCATGGATTTAGAGGATTCCAATAGAATTTGCAAGATACTTATATGGAGTTGTCTCAATGATCCTCCTAAATCCTCGGTTAGAGATTTTTTCTCTGGTATAACTGTTGGAGAAACTAGAGATATTACACAGGCTACCATGGGGAGCATTCATTTTCCTGCCTTGCATTATTTTGCCCTCTTCATAGGAAGATGCATTAATGGCAAGATTGAGCATTGTCACCTCTGCGCACCCGACCTTAGTATTCATAAGAGCGCAGTAACGGGTGATAGAAGTTTCAACATGGGAGCTATAATAGCAAGGAGGCTGAATAATAATGCTAATGAAGGGGATTTCTTTAGTGGGATCTATGCCACTCGCATAGCAAATTTCCTTGGAGTACCCATCCGCGAAGGAGATCCCCCGCTCCATACAGCTTTCCTTGACCGCGTCGCTTTGACACGCTACCAGTTCCTTGAGAGGGATGATGAATCCCTCCTATACCGTTTAATATTTAACCGGCAGCGTGTTTTCCATATTACCCTTCCTGCTCCTGCCTTCTTTGAATTTCTGGTAAAACAGAGATATTACATAACCACAGGAGAGGTAGAGGAGTATGAGAGGGAGGCAAAGGTTGCTCGTCTCCGTGAGGCAGCTATTCAGGCGGTGGCTGCAGCACTCCCGTATAACCCCCATTATGATTTTGGGTGTCGGCCGGACCATCCTTGGGAGTAGATCAACTTAGGCCAAAAGTCTAAGCTTGGGGGAGTACGTGTTTCTCACCGACTTTATATTCTTGCTTATGCTTTCACTTTGTTAGTCGGTGTTCACACTTTGCCGCTGTATCATCTATGCTAGTTTATTTCTTTTTCTCGTTTTCTTTTCATGTGTCTGTCTAGTTTGAGAAAACCCAAAAAGATTTTCTTGTTCTTCTTTTGCTTGTTGGGAGCTTTCCCGTGTAAATAGTTTTCTTTTTCTTTGGGTCAAGGTAGAAGACCATGGTTACAATGTTTAGTGGCTCTCGCATGCATATGTGTTTATCTGTTAAAGAGCCATATTACTTTGTCTTCTCCTTTGTGTTTGCCTACAGATTCTAGCGTAGTCCAATGCATGAGCACTCTTATTATTGTTCACATCATTCGGTCGTGCAAGTGAAAGGCAATAATGACGATATATGATGAAGTGACTGAGCCTGGAAAAGCTGGTATGAACTCGATATATTTTGTTTTTGTAAATATGACTAGCTCATCGTGCCTGATTCAGCTTTGTTGTGAGAGAAACATGTTTGCAATGACAACTTAGAGATCATAGTTTCTGATGCCATGCTTAATTAGCTAGGAGCTTATAATGGTTTGTCTTGGATGCCCACATGAATGTTGAGATGACTATGATGTAGTATGATAGGATGGTATCCTCCTTTGAATGATTCAAGCGGCTTGACTTGGCGCATATTTACGCATGTAGTTGAAACAAAATCAACATAGCCTCTATGATATTTATGTTCATGGTGATTTATGTCCTACTCATGCTTGCACTCAATATTAGTTACTCTCAATGCATTTTGATGACTATTGTCGCTCTCTAGTTGGTCGCTTCCCAGTCTTTTGCTAGCCTTCATTGTATTAAGCGGGAATACTGCTTGTGCATCCACTTCCATAAACCCAAAGTTGTTCCATATGAGTCCACCATACCTACCTATATGCGGTATCTACCTGCCGTTCCAAGTAAATTTGCATGTGCCACTCTCTAAGCCTTCAAGAAATAATCTGTTTTGCATGCCCGAACCGCTCATGTGGTGAGAGGGGGCTATCAGTATCTTCCATGTTAGGCGTGTTATCCTCTATATGTGTTTATTCACTATCGTTCATGAGAAAGGGGTAGGTAATTGGATTGCGCAGTTCCATGCTCAAATCGAAAAGATAATTGCAAACAAAACTCCCCCTGGATTGATGTTGGTATGGACGGCACCCGAGGATTCGGCTAGTCGTGGAGTGTGATTGATCGGTGGTGGGGGAGTCAAAACTTTACTTTTCTGTTTGGAAACCGCCTATAGCATGTGTAGCGTGGAAGATGGTGAGAACTCTTAGTCATTGCATTGACAATGAAAGCATGCCACCCAAAATTATTATCTCTGTTTTCAAAGCTTGAGCTCTGGCACCTCTACAAATCAATGCTTCCCTCTACAAAGGGCCTGTCTATTTATGTTCCTGTTGAGTCATCCTCTTCTTATAAAAGCACCAATTAGAGAGCACCTCTGTCATTTTTATGCTTTGCTTTTAACTGTGTTGAGTATGACTGTGACTGGATCTTCTTTGCCATGAATTACAATGTTTAGTCAGCCCTTGGTCTTTGAAGGTGCTCTGCATTTATGTTTTACGGTCTCAGAAAGAGCTAGCGAGATACCATCTGTTCGTACTACTTCATGATTGTTTTGATTGAAGTGTTGACGTTTGAGACTTACTATTATTTGCTCGCTAGTTGATTATGCCATTGATATGAGTTTACCGTGAGATCTAGATGTCATTTGCTTATGTGGTTTGCTTGTGATCTTGCTGAAATTATGGTTATAACTTAGGCATAGTTGCAACAACAAGAGAAAACAGAGTTCGTCAAAGTTTTTCTTTTGTCTCTTTCAGTTTGTCAATTGAATTGTTTGAGGACAAGCAAGGCTTTAAGCTTGGGGGAGTTGATACGTCTCCGTCGTATCTACTTTTCCGAACTCTTTTGCCCTTTGTTTTGGACTCTAAATTGCATGATTTGAATGGAACTAACCCGGACTAACGTTGTTTTCAGCAGAATTGCCATGGTGTTGTTTTTGCGCAGAAATAAAAGTTCTCGGAATGACCTGAAAATTTACGGAGAATTTTTCTAGAATTTATAAAAATACTGGCGCAAGAATCAGCGAAGGAAGTGGAGCTGTGAGCCCGAAAGCCCACCAGGCGCGGGCCCCCCTCCATGGCCGCGCCTCGCAGGCTTGTGGGGCCCATAAAGCTCCACCGCCTCCAAATCCAGCTCTATTTAGTCCGTTTCGTCCGGAAAAAAATCAAGGAGAAGAGTTCACCGCGTTTTATGATACGGAGGCGCCGCCACCTCCTGTTCTTCATCTGGAGGGCAGATCTGGAGTCTGTTCTGGGCTCCGGAGAGGGGAGATCGTCGCCATCATCATCATCAACCTTCCTTCATCGCCAATTACATGATGCTCTTCACTGTTCGTGAGTAATCTCATCGTAGGCTTGCTGGATGGTGATGGGTTGGATGAGATCTATCATGTAATCAAGTTAGTTTTGACGGGGATTGATCCCTAGTATCCACTATGTTCTGAGATTGATGTTGCTACTACTTTGCCATGCTTAATGCTTGTCACTAGGGCCCGAATGCCATGATTTCAGATCCGAACCTATTATGTTGTCGCCAATATATGTGTGTTCTTGATCCTATCTTGCAAGTTGTAGTCACCTACTATGTGTTATGACCCAGCAACCCCGGAGTGACAATAGCCGGAACCACTCCTGGAGATGACCATAGTATGAGGAGTTCATGTATTCACCAAGTGTTAATGCGTTGGTCCGGTTCTTTATTAAAAGGAGAACCTTAATTTCATGTAGTTTCCATTAAGACCTCGCTGACACGGGAGGGATGGACAATAGATGTCATGCAAGTTCTTTTCCCTAAGCACGTATGACTACATACGGAATACATGCCTACATTAGATTGACGAACTGGAGCTAGTTACATATCTCTCCGTGTTATAACTGTTGCATGATGAATAGCATCTGGCATAATCATCCATCACCGATCCAATGCCTACGAGTTTTTCCTACTAGTCCTTGCTATGTTACTTTGCTGCTACTGTTGTTACTTTGCTGCCACTGTTGTCACTTTGTTGCTACTGGTTACTGTTGCTACTGCTGTTATCATACTACTTTGCTACTGATACTTTGCTGCAGACACTAAATCTTTCAGGTGTGGTTGAATTGACAACTCAACTGCTAATACTTGAGAATATTCTTTGGATTCCCCTTGAGTCGAATCAATAAATTTGGGTTGAAAACTCTACCCTCGAAAACTGTTGCGATTCCCTATACTTGTGGGTTATCACTACTCCGGTGTCAGTGAGTTGCGTGATCTCATGGTCATAGGAACAGATACTTGACATGGAGAAAACAATAGCAATAAGCTGACACGATCATATGCTACGTTCATAGTTTGGGTCCTGTCCATCACATCATTCTTCTAATGATGTGATCCCGTCATCCAATGACAACTCATGTCTATGGACAAGAAACCTTGACCATCTTTGATCAACGATCTAGTCCTTTAGAGGCTCACTAGGGACAGTGTAGTGTCTATGTATCCACACATGTATTTGAGTTTCCAATCAATAAAATTCTAGCATGGATAATAAACGATTATCATGAACAAGTAAATATAATAATAAGCACTTTATTATTGCCTCTAGGCCATAAGTCCAACAGTGGGTTGCTAGTTGTGTTAATTACATCTTGTAGTTGATGCTAGTTGGATTACTTGGTGGAAGACATAATGTTCAGAGCCTTAATAATATTTGTTACACCTATGACGTTGAACATGTTGATGAGGTGTGAGTAGTTAATATTGTTCTTGAGACATGGGAGAAGTTTGGTTATAAGTAATCATATAAAGTTGGTATTCGTTCGATATTTTGATGATATGTATGTTGTTACTTCCTTTAGTGGTGTCATGTGAACATCGACTACATGATACCTCACCATGTTATGGGCCTAAAGGAAGTCATTATGGAGTAACAAGTAGATGATGGGTTGCTAGAGTGACAGAAGCTTAAACCCCAGTTTATGTGTTGCTTCATAAGGGGTTGATTTGGATCCACATGTTTCATGTTATGGTTAGATTTATCTTAATTCTTATTTCGTAGTTGTGGATGCTTGCGAGAGGGGTTAAGCATAAGTAGGTTGTTAGTTCAAGTAAGAACAACACCTTAGTGCTGGTCCACCCACATATGAAATTATGAAAGTAGCAAACGCGAATCAACTTAATATGATGAACATGACTAGACAGAAATTTCCATGTGTCCTTCGGAGTGCTTGCTTTACATAAGAGAACTTTCAGACCTGTCCTTTGCTATAAAAAGGATTGGGATACCTTGCTTCACCTTTTATACTATTGTCACTTGTCACTTGTTATGAATTACCTTGCTACAAAACTATCTATCACTGTTACTTACAACACTTGTAGAGAATACCCTGCTGAAAACTGCTTATCATTTCCTTCTGCTCCTTGTTGGGTTCGACACTCTTACTTATTAAAAGGACTACAAATTTTCACCTATAATTGTGGGTTATCAAGCGGAAATTGGTTAAGGTGGGATCTAGCAGCAACACGGGGCAAGAAACGGCGCTACGGCTAACTGAGGCAAGGAAGGTCGACCTGGGCTGGCCATAGTCGTAGCATTGGCCCGAGTCTAGCGCTACTCTTAATGGTATTAACAGGAGCGCTGGAGTGAGAGCAGCGCTGCTACGGTGGCTAGCCCGTAAGCATACGGTGTGGCTCACTTATTAGTAGTGTTGGGTGTGAAGACCGGCGCAACTGCTATTAATTACGAGTAGCGCATGTTTATGCTGAGCGCTACTACTAATTAACAGTAGCGTAGGGATTTTATCCCTTGTTACTAGTAATGTTGTACCTATAAGCTATTTCCTAGTAGTGCAAGGAGTTTGTATGGGTAAGGAGATCGCCTACTTCATGAAGATCTACCCCTACTAATGCTAGTCGTTCGTGGATGGAAGTTGTGATGGCATAGACAAGGTCACTTCATCATGGACCCTTCATAGGTAGAGCCCTCCATGAACTTGCGTAGCCGTTACCCTTCATGGGTTGAAGTCTTCATCAACCTGGACGTATGATAGGGCCACCTATCGGAACCACGCCAAAAAACATTGTGTCTTCATTGCGTATGGTTATCGCCAAACTCTACTCCCTTACTTTATTGCACTTGCATGTTGTGCATTATCCGCTGCCTATGCTTTAGATGTGCATGTGTAGATTGTATTGCTAGTCAATTAACTTGTATCAAAATCTGCCTAGATTTAAAAAAATACACATGTTGCAGTGTTAGTGTCTATACACCCCCTTAGACCTTTCCTTTCGATCCCTCAAGGAGTACATACGGTGACGCACGCACGACATGATGCAACCTCCACAAAACAACGACAAGCACATTTGCTTTGCTATGATATGGACATGTGTTCCCAAACTACAATTGATGTTGTGGAACGCACGTTCTACGATTGGTGCAATCTTGGCAGAGAAGACTAACAACAACACTATTTTCTATGGCGACGACACCATCCGATACGTTGATGTATTTTGTAAACCGTAAAAAACTAACATGTTGGCTATGGTTGTTACTTGTCGGATGCAACAGCCGTTTTGCGGCCTTTACAAAACACCGGAAATTAATGACATTTTTAGTATGTTCTTCAAAATTTGTAGCTAAGGATGTCCTCTTTCATTATGTTGTTTACTCATTACGTGCAAACTATTCTTTTCTTAGGTAGATCAGATTTATATAATTTTCTTCAGCAATTTTAGCTATGTTCTCGATACAATTAGCTATTGTTTATTCGATAATTCTAAACAATGTTAATGTTATTGGAAACTCACTAATTGTTATCATTGGCACTTTTAGTTTCATGTTTTCCAATTAATACAAACAATCTATAAGTTATCAACTAATAGGCTAACTATGCATGTACCAGATTCTCTATTTCAATTGTTTCTTGCTACACTGATATATTTAGGCTTCAATTATTGTAGTTTCCTGCAGGTTCTTGCATAAATTATTTTAGTCATTGAGATTTAACCACATCAATTTTTAGCCTCTTACCTTTTGTTTTGCTACACGGCCACATTGAGTACTGGATTACCTTGTTGATAGTAAATGTGTCACTTACAATAAGTCCCAGTGATTGATGATAAATGTATCACTTTTCATGGTAATTGGTGTTTGCTCCATAACAAAGCATGAACCTTGTGCTAATATGCCTAGCAGCAAAGCAAAGACACGGGTGAGGTGGTGTTGAGGCATGCTTATTGGACTCTCGCTGCAACACAAAAGCATGATTTCTAGCTATTTTAAAGAAAAACTAAAATAAAAAGATAAAACAAAATGCAGAAAAACGGAAAAATGAGTAGTCTTGCCATCCACATGGGTCGGCCCAAAATGGCGCAGTTGGTGAGCATTCGTCGCTGATAGCGAAATTTTTTGGGGGGGAGGGGGTCGACATGCAGGTCACTCAATAGCAAGAGACATCCTAGACGGTGCCTTAAGCGTTGGCTAGGGGAACTAACGCCCATTCGCCCGCAAACTAGGTCGCCTAGTTCGCTCGATCAGGGTTGACCTATTGACGTTTGACGAGTTAACTATTGAATTTTTTAAAATATAAGATAAATAAAAGGCGGTGAGGAGGCGTGTTGATGTCCTATGTGTCCAAGAGACCAAATGGAAGGGACAAAAGGCAAAGGAGGTGGAGGATACCGGCTTCAAGTTGTGGTACACAGGGACAACTTCAAACAAGAATGGAGTAGGCATCTTGGTCAACAAGAGCCTTAGGGATGGAGTTGTGGACGTTAAGAGGCAAGGGGACCGTATGATCCTTGTCAAGCTGGTAGTTGGGGACTTAGTCCTCAATGTTATCAGCGCGTATGCCCCGCAAGTAGGCCACAATGAGAGCACCAAGAGGGAGTTCTGGGAAGGCCTGGAGGACTTGGTTAGGAGGGTACCTATTGGTGAGAAGCTCTTCATAGGAGGAGACCTCAATGGCCATGTGGGTACATCTAACACAGGTTTTGAAAGGGTGCATGGGGGCTTTGGCTATGGCATCAGGAAGCAAGAAGGAGAAGATGTCCTGAGCTTCGCTCTAGCCTACGACATGGTTGTAGCTAACACCCTCTTTAGGAAGAGAGAATCCCATCTAGTGATGTTCAGTAGTGGTCTACACTCTAGCCAGATTGATTTTGTCCTCTCAAGAAGAGAAGACAGACGCGCTTGCATTGATTGTAAAGCGATACCTGGAGAGAGTGTTGTCCCTCAACATAAGCTTGTGGTTGCTGACTTCCGCTTTAGGATTCGTGTCCAACGGGATAAGCGCGCCAAAGTCGCTAGAACGAAGTGGTGGAAACTCAAGGGGGAGGCATCCCAGGCTTTCAGGGAGAGGGTCATTAAGGAGGGCCCTTGGGAGGAAGGAGGCGATGCAAACTTGATGTGGACGAGTATGGCGACATTCTTGCGGAAGGTCGCTGTAGAGGAGTTTGGGGTGACCAAGGGAAGTAGAAGGGAAGCTAAGGACACCTGGTGGTGGAACGATGAGGTCCAGAAGGTTATTAGGGAGAAGAAGGACTGTTTTAGATGCCTATATCTAGACAGGAGTGCAGCTAACATGGAGAAGTATAAGGTGGCGAAGAAGGCAGCAAAGCGGGCGGTGAGTGAAGCGAGAGGTCCGGTGTATGAGGACCTCTACCAACGTTTAAACACTAAGGAAGGCGAAAGGGACATCTATAAGATGGCCAAGATTAGGGAGAGGAAGACGAGGGATGTCGGCGAAGTCAAATGCATCAAGGACGGAGATGATCAGCTTCTTGTGAAGGATGAGGCGATCAAGCGTAGATGGCGGGAGTACTTTGACAACCTTTACAATGGAGAGGTTGATAGCTCTACCATTGAGCTAGACGACTCCTTTGATGATACCAGCATGTGCTTTGTGCGACGTATCCAGGAGTGTGAGGTTAAGGAGGCGTTAAAAAGGATGAAAGTAGGCAAAGCGATGGGTCCTGATGGTATCCCCATCGAGGTGTTGAGAGGCCTTGGAGACATAGCGATAGTATGGCTAACTAAGCTTTTCAACCTCATTTTTCGGTCAAACAAGATGCCCGAAGAATGGAGGCGGAGTATTTTAGTACCAATCTTTAAGAACAAGGGGGATGTTCAAAGTTATACTAATTACCGCGGAATCAAGCTGATGAGCCATACTATGAAGCTATGGGAGAGAGTCATTGAACACCGTTTAAGAAGGTTAACAAGCGTGACCAAAAACCAATTTGGTTTCATGCCTGGGAGGTCTACCATGGAAGCCATCTTCTTGGTACGACAGCTGATGGAGAGATACAGGGAGCAAAAGAAGGACCTTCATATGGTGTTCATTGATTTGGAGAAGGCATATGATAAGATACCTCAGAATGTCATGTGGTGGGCCTTGGAGAAACACAAAGTCCCAATAAAGTACATTACCCTCATCAAGGATATGTATGATAATGTTGTGACAAGTGTTCGAACAAGTGATGGCGACACCGGTGACTTTCCGATTAGAATAGGGCTACACCAAGGGTCAGCTTTGAGCCCTTATCTTTTTGATTTGGTGATGGATGAGGTCACAAGGGATATACAAGGAGATATCCCATGGTGTATGCTCTTTGCGGATGATGTGGTGCTAGTCGATGATAGCCGAACGGGGGTTAATAGAAAGTTAGAGTTATGGAGGCAGACTCTAGAATCGAAAGGTTTTAGGCTTAGTAGAACTAAAACTGAATACATGAGGTGCAGTTTTAGTGCTACTAGGCACGAGGATGGAGAGGTTAGCCTTGGTGGGCAGGTGGTACCGGAGAGAGACACGTTTCGATATTTGGGGTCCATGTTGCAGAAGGATGGCAATATCGATGAAGACGTGGGCCACTGAATCAAGGTTGGGTGGATGAAGTGGCGCCAAGCTTCTGGCGTACTCTGTGACAAGAGAGTGCCACAAAAGCTAAAAGGCAGGTTTTATAGGACAGCTATCCGACCTACAATGTTGTATGGCGCGGAGTGTTGGCCAACCAAGAGACGACATATCCAACAGTTAGGTGTAGCAGAGATGCGCATGTTGAGATGGATATGTGGCCACACAAGGAAGGATCGGGTATGGAATGACGATATACGAGAGAGACTTGGGGTAGCACCGATTGAAGAAAAGCTAGTCCAGCATCGTCTCAGATGGTTTGGACATATTCAACGGAGGCCATCGGAAGCGCCGGTGCATAGCGGACGGATAAAGCG
The DNA here is from genome assembly GCF_904849725.1 of Hordeum vulgare subsp. vulgare. Classification (NCBI taxonomy): domain Eukaryota; kingdom Viridiplantae; phylum Streptophyta; class Magnoliopsida; order Poales; family Poaceae; genus Hordeum; species Hordeum vulgare. The sequence continues at coordinate 369,794,921 of NC_058519.1, forward strand.
TGCTGAGAATGTTAAGAGGGGTCGTGGTAGACCAAACTTGACATGGGAGGAGTCCGTTAAGAGAGACCTGAAGGTTTGGAATATCGACAAAGACTTAGCCATGGACAGGGGTGCGTGGAAGTTAGCTATCCACGTTCCAAAGCCATGACTTGGTTTCGAGATCTTATGGGTTTCAACTCTAGCCTACCCCAACTTGTTTGGGACTGAAAGACTTGGTTGTTGTTGTTGTATAAGATAAATAAAAAAACAGATTTTTTTAAAAACATAATCATGAATTCAAAAATATTCAAGAAATTCAAAAGAAAAAACAAAATCTTCAAAAGGTTCACGAATTAAAAAAAGTTCAATTTTTAAAAAAAAATCATAAAACAATTCATCAAATTTGGGAAAAAATCGAAAAATTGAAAATTGTGCATTTATTTTGAAAATAATATTCATTGATTTTCAAAACAAATCATAAATTTGAAAACTATTTCATTGAATTTTTTAAAAATGCCATGATTTTTTCATAAATATGAAAAAGTTCATGCATTTACCAAAAAGGAAAAAAAGGAAAAGTAAAACACCGAACAAAACATTTCTATGAACAAGAAAAAAGGAAAGAAAAGGTTAGAATAGAAAAATAAAAAACATGAAAAAACCGTTCCAAGAAAAATGAAAAAGAAAACGAAACAACTCTAAGTAAACGCATAAAGTTGACGTGGCCGGATGGTTAGTGCCACGCGTACGTAGAAGCAAGATCTCCGTGTCGAACCTCGCCCTCAGGGTATCGCAATGTCTCGCGTTCATTGAGGCGGCCTTTCTAACTCGCTCAAGTGAGTGAGCATCTGGGTCAGCCCACATGCGAGGGAAGCACCTGCGTGTTTTTCACATTTTTTGTTTTCGTTTCTGGCTTTTTAATATTTTAAAATATCCTTAATGTATATATTACAAAAAACACAGTTTAAAAACACATCTGAAAAAATGTTGTTCAAGTATTTGGATAACGTCGAATAAGTATTAAAAAATGTTTAAGAAGAATTTGGAAAATATTTTACAAGTATTTGAAAATGTTGAATAAATACTAAAAATGTTGAATTTTTAATTTAAAAGTGTTGAGTAACTATTACAAAATACTGAACGAGTATACCAAACATGTTGAAAAAATATTTGAAAAATGATAAATAACTATTACAAAATTTTGAACAAGTATATGAAAAATGTTGAACAAATATTTGAAAATGTTGAATAATAATTAAAAATGAAAAAAAAGTATTTCATAAATATCGAGTAAGTATTAGAAAATATTGAACGAGTATTTCAAAAATGTTGAAAAAGTATTTAAAAAATATTGAATATGTATTGAAATGTTGAATAATTATTTTAAAAAAGTTGAATAAGCATTCAAACAACGTTGAACGTGTGTACAAAAATATATATCCTACTATTAAAGCAGGATCGAACGTCGTGATGGTTCAACCAGCTGGATGGTTCGACCTCCCATCCCGCCCATCGATCGCATGCAGTAAAAAAAATCGCTAGATCCCGCCGCACAAAGAGTCCACCTTTCCCACCCCTTGTCGCTAGAAAAAAACTGCCACTTTCCCACCCCCACCTCTCCCCACCCCTCGTTCCCGATCTCGTCTCTCTCCTTCCAAAAATCATCCCAAATGGCCGCCGCCGCCTCCTTACTTGCTACCCCTTGTCGACCGGCCCCCTCGCGCCCCCTGCCTCGCCGAGCCCGCGGTCGCCGCCTCCTTCCTCGCAGCGCCCTCCCCGCTCGCTCGCCCGCCGCGCCCGTGCCATTCCCTCCGCCACCTCGCGCGCGCCGCGGCCGCCAGGCCGCCGACTGGCCCCCTCGCGCCCCCGCCTCGCCGAGCCCGCGGAGGCCACTCCGGGACCTGGCGCTGCGCGTTCCCTCAGCCACCTCGCGCGCGCCGCGGCCGCCAGGCCGTCGACCGGCCCCCTCGCGCCCCCCGCCTCGCCGAGCCCGCGGCCGCCGCCTCCTTCCTCGTCGCGCCCTCCCCGCTCGCCCGCCCGCCGCCCCACGCCATTCCCTCTGCCACCTCGCGCGCGCCGCGGCCGCCAGGCCGCCGACTGGCCCCCTCGCGCCCCCGCCTTGCCAAGCCCGCGGAGGCCGCTCCGGGACCTGGCGCTGCGTGACCTGGCGACGGGCCGAGGCCGCGCAGCGGGCGCTGGCGGCCGCCGCGGGGTCCCTGGTCGTCGCGCTCGCCTCCGCCGCGCTGATCCTCGGGGACATCGGGCGCGCATCCGCGTTCGTCGTCGCCACGCCGTGGAAGCTGCAGGCCGACGAGCGCGCCACCGTGCGCCTCTTCAAGGACAACACCCCCTCCGTCGTCTACATCACCAACCTCGTCGTCCACATGGCTGATTGCCTCGACTGGTAAGCTCTTTGCCTTTCTCTTCCTTTCCGTCTTAATGTACGGTTCTCTTATTGTTCTGTTTGTTTACTAGCTAATATACAACTTGAGCTTGATCTTGATTTCATGGTTATGACCCTGCACTTTTATTGTTGATACATATTATTCCACTATTTTCTTGGTTATATTGTTATTCTATTTCATGACTCCATGTGATTTCTTCATGGTTTGTGCCAAGTATAGAACATTTTTTTTCTCTCAATAATTTTCCAAACACAATGCTGGTTCATATGCCTAGCAGCTGCTAACAAAATCTCAATTATCTGCAAGGTATATCTAATCATTTTGTTTTCCACGATAAAGAAAAGCTATGACCATGGGCTTCTAATATTTCTCTATACATTTGACATTTTGACAGTTCCTCAAAAAAAAGTAAATCCATCATTGCTAACATTTAGGAGAAATTATATTTTTTAGTTCCATAACTATTGTCAGAGTTTTGCACGATTTGTAGAAGAAATTTGATAGACTTGTTGTGTTTGTTATGCCCTTCTATACATGGTATTATTATTGTGGTGGATAGGCCAGTCATTGGAGTTGGAGCGTGGTAGATGGGTTGGAGCAGAGCGTGGTAGATGGATTGGAGAACAGACCAGGTCATGGAGACAGCTCTAACGGCACATTAGAGTTAACTTTATATTTCTGGCTAACTTGGAGGCTTGGCTGCTTCCCCATCAGTTCACTACTTCTAATTGTTCGAGTGCAGCTGTACTCGAGACAAACACAATCCAGTAAGGTAGTTTGTTCAAATAGATCTCAGATGTTGAATGAAGATTATAAGATGTAGGTTAAATTGAAGGAAATAGGAGAGACATGCACGTGTACTTATCAGGTTGAATTGGGTTTTGAGAAAATCTCTGAAAGTGAAAACCGTGATATTGATATGTCTGTGATTGATAGTTCATGCGGTGCTGTACAATGCAAGAAGGCGTTGACCGTCTTATATATGTATTGCTGCTCTCTGCTAGAAACCAAATAAATAACACTTCTATGTTGCTGCTCACTGATCGATGCTAAATATATGGCTTGTTCTTGAGGATTGTTTTCACTTTTTGATTCATATGGAATTTGAGGATACGGATGACACTGGTTTGTTTCTTTCACTAAAATTCTGTCCACCATTAGCTTACCGGCAATACTCTAGATACATGTGAACATGCGAATAAATGCTCTTTATGGTTCCATGTTCTTATGTAATAACACTTGATGTGTTTCATCTTCCAACAGTTCAGACACGAGCCTTATGCAACTTCATACAAGCTGCTGACAAGAGCTAGAGGGTTAGGTTTGATATTATTATTTGTTGTATGACTATTTATTCTCATTATGACACACCTTATTTATCTTTTATTGAGTTGCTACATAGTGTCTCTATATTACTTGAAACATAATTATACTGCATACATTTAGTGGATACTATTGTTTGAGTAAAAAAAATTCAAACTTCTAATTACATACTAGATTTAGATTGTTTCCTTAAAAACCAAGAGTTCTTTTTTTGATGCCTGATTGGCTTTCATTTAGTAAGGGGTGTAGTGAAAGGTGTTTCTCAAAAATACAGGGTAGTACAGCTGCAAACGTACTGTATGCAGGAAAGAGGAAACACACAGTGGACAAGAACCGAAGCATCTCTAATATGGCTGTAACGACCAAGATGCGATCCTTTACGATCTGGGGGTCGAGGCCCCCGAATAGGAAAGAAGCGCATCTAAGCGTTTCGCAAGCAAGTAACATAGCACAAAATAATAATACAAGTAGACAATTCGGGATTCAACTGTCTTCTTATTAGTAACTCAGAGTACAACACAGATACAAACAAGGTAGTTCCGGTACGGACTACAAAACATGGAAGATGCTATGCTACCCTGCTGCAGGCCCACGATCACGACCACGGCTCAATCCTCTGGATAGTTCACGTAAAGGCGGTCTGTCTCCTCGTCGTACTGCCACGCCAGCTAGGTGCCGTCGGGATCATCTGTCTCTGGGGTACCTATACCTGTTGGGAGTTTCGGAGGAATCCGTGAGCCACGGGGACTCAGCAATCTAAGACCTTGATGCCAGAACTAGTCATGTTATTGGGTAAGGTAGGGGTAAAGTGTATCAGGCTGCAGCAACCTATGCTTGATTAAGTGGTTATCTTACGCAAAGAAGAAGGGGAGGTGGTCTACACTAACGGTCGGATTTACTTGATCACTAAGTGATCCTGAACACCTACCTACGGCATTCATAACCCCACCGTGTTCCCGATCGAAGAGGGATCTTCGAAGGGACAGTCACGGTTACGCACACAGTTGGCAGTTTTATTAATTTATGTTTAAGTTCTCTAATACCGGATGTTAACAAAATATTCCAAGTTGCCACATAATCGCGGGCACGGCTTTCCGAAAGATTAAACCCTGCAGGGGTGCTCCAACTAGTCCATCAGAAACGAACACAGGCCGCAAAGGCATCCTCATCACGAATCTCGTGATCTCGTCGGATTCCTTAGAGGAAAACCTCAACTCTGGGGGAAACCAAAGCTTCACTGGGATTCCTATACGCAAGATATACCGCTAAGGTAAGACAAGGCTAGCAGGACCTCGCGACGTGTCGACGACCCTGAGAAGAGCCGCGTATCTCAGTCTCAGGACACGCCGGATGAGCGATGGTTACCATGCCAAAACACCGAGTTGCCCCGGGGAGCGTAATAAGCTGCTCTGGATTGGACCAACACTCATGAGGAGCACTGGCCCGGGTTGTTGATTAAGGATCCTCGGGGTAGCTACTCCCTATGCAGATTATTATTAAGTTATTAGCAAATTAACACCAATGTTGGGTCCTGCCGACCAAGCCTTAGCACTACGCGATTTATCAAGGGGGTCCCCTTCACAACCCCGAACGTGTTAGGAGCGATCATTATGGAATCAAACACCGGTAACCGGTAACTAAGGCGGCAATAACGGAACAAAGCACCCCGCAAAAGGCTAGGCCTCCCGTCATTTACCAAGTACAAAGGTGCATTAAATAAATAAAAGAATTTAATATAATGATATCAAGCTCATGTCATCACATGAGTCAAAAACACCTGCAACTAGCAACGCTAACATTAGTAGCTGAGCAAGCCTACTTAGCCATACAAGTGTGCTAGGAAGGAGTATGGTGTTTGGGCTCATGGCATATGAAGAGGCAATTTAAATTCAGTGGTAGGCAGCGAGCAATATTACATGGAAACTAAACTAGCATAACAAGTCTAGAGATGGAATCAAGGTCACATCATCTTGCCTGTGATATCCTCGGCTTGGAATGGTTCTGGTTCGTCCTGCACGTACTCTCCTAACTCCACGTATTCGTTCTCCGATCCCGGTGCTACCCAACACAAGAATAACAACCAATGAACAGCAGCACCACAAGATGCAACAATCACATGATGCATGAGATGAAAGTTGAGCATGCACCACTATTTCTATCACTAGCACAAGCAAAATAAACTACTGCAAGTTTCTGGACAGAACTGTGCACTAAGCTATTTTGACATGCATGGGAATGACATGAACAGATGCGGCTCATGAAAACGGTGCAAAACCATATAAAGAACATTGCAAACGGAGCTACGGATCAACGGGAATCAACGAAACAAGATATGAAGCTCTACGTGGAAGTTTCAACACCACACTCACAATTGGCACAAATCTGGTATTCCCAGGTTACCAAGACATGTAACAACCCAACATGAATGAATTGGATCAAGGGAGAACACCACAACATCAATTAAGCACACACTTCGATTCAAATGACAAAACTACATAATCTGCCATAACCTGCATCTTAGCTATTTGGGAGCTACATGCAACATAGCTACAGGCCTTCAAACATGACAAATTATATATGTGGATGTTGCCAACCAAGAACACTACAAGCACCAGCAAGAATCACAGCAAAAGAAATTAAACTCTAGAAGATACAAGGCCACAAACTTTCCCAAAACCATCAGATCTCAGGGACTTAGTGAAAATTCCTGCACCTGAGTTTATGTCTCTGTTCTGAAGCTTTTTGACAGCAATCAAAACACAACCTACTGGACTCCAAATGACTTGAAAATTGACAGGGAGCTTCACAAACATACCAGGTTAAAACTCCTAGCACTGAACTAAGGCTAGTTCTCAACATAATGACCAGCACATCCTCATTTATAGGGGAAGAAAATGTTTCCAGAATCCCAGACTTAGTGAAATTTCAGAGTTCACTAATCTGGAATTTTTCCAGCCACATGCCCACTTTGTCTAGGCATATTTTGCACACACATAACACCAAGAGGTAATTAACACCACTATGGTGTTGAGCAAAACCCCTACTACTAACACACAAAAACTCATGCCCTTGGGCTCCACCTATTCCATGGAATCAAAGACCAAACTTGCAACAAAACTGAATATGCAACTCCATAAAGCACCCTACTAAGACAACAACTACCAAGGTAGAGTTCATGTGCACAATGAAAAAGTTACATGGGGGTTTGAACCCCATGTTTGTGTCATGCACATCAACAACATCAATGCTTATCACAAGCCAACCCCACACACACAACATGCTCTCTCTCATATTAAGCATGAGGAGGTGCACCACTTGCAAAGGTGGGAAGGTCCACACACACCCACATTTCTAGCATAACATAAAGCTAGTCCTACTCAATCTAGTTAGAACATACAATAGCTACACTCCCATCATGAATCCAACAACATCACAAACTACTTCCACCAAAGCTTAAACTTCAAGGCTTGTGCGATTGCACAAGTAGATGTGTAGGGTTACACACACACTTGCACACACACTCACCCTCAACACCAACTCACAAGCACCTAGATCCACACCACCACTACCATCACACAAACCCTACATACATGCCCTCTCTCACACCTCCATCAAACAACAGGGATGTTAAAAAAATAAGGCATTGGAACCCCATTGAACTAGGCATGGAGTAGCACACAAGGCACGGGAAAACAACAAAAAACAGCAAGAAAGAAACAGGAAAAAGAATTAGGGGCTCTCTGGGATTCAAACCCCAGAGCCCCTGGTTCCACACCCACATACAATTCCACTGCGCTGCTCCAGTTTACTCGACAGAGAGGGGAGCCCAACCAGGTTAAGGTGCCCTGATGCTGCTACTACTGAGCCGACGAAAACAACAAAAAAGGGGAGGGTTTTCTCCCTGGGTCGAACCCACGACATGCTGTTAGTAAGCCCAAGATTCCGACCACTGCGCTACAGATAGCCAACTGTTAGAACACGGGAGAACCGCGGCTAAGCTAGTATGGGCACCTGAGCCTGCGCTCTGCACGCCGGCGTCAGGGAGGACGTCGGGCAGAACGCTGCTGCTGTTGCCCATGAAGGGAGCCGCCTACACGTCCACTGTGCTGCACCACGAGGGGGGAGGCACCTGTTCTACCCAACATGCACACACAGCCGGCGTCTACTGCACCACACCACGAGCACGACTACTCTCTCCTTCTGGCTACCGCGAACAGCGAGATACGAGGAGGGCCACGGCGGATCTAGACCGAGGGGGGAGGGAGGAAGAGGGCAGGCTCACCTAGGGAACGGAAGGAGGCACCGATCGGAGGAGGAGGAAGACCGGAGAGGAAGAAGGTGCTCGGGGAAGTTCCTGCCCTGTCGAACCGAAGCAGGACGGAGAGACCACCGGGGCCGAGCCGTAGACGGGCTCGTGCTCGTCGGTGAGGACGCTCCTCGTCCTCAGCGACGGCGGGAATGGAGCGCGGGGTGCACCCCCGAGCCCCTGGACATGGCGGACTCGCCGGACGGCGACGTACGCGGGGTAGACGCGGCGAGCTCCACCCTCTCTCTCTCTCTGCTGCTAGACTACAGGCCTTACCAGGGAGAGGGAAGAGGAAAGGAGGGAGGTGGCGGCGCTGGGGAGAAGGAGAGGGAACCCTAGGGGAGGAGGAGGATTCCCTTCCTCTTATATTACCTCGGGGGAGGCGCTGGAGCCACAGGATCATGCCATGGCGAATCTGTGGAGGAGGTGGAGTCGTACAGCATGACGTCGACGGGAGGAGGAAGAGGGACGGCGCTGGGCTGCTGCAGCGAAGGTGTATTGGGCGTGGAGGAGGTACTGGGCCCTGCTGAGTGGGAGGGAGCCCACCAGAGAAGGAAAAAAAGAAACAGCCTTGGAATTATTCCTAATTAGGTTAAAAAAACAGAGAAAGAAAAGAAACTCTCAGGACTAATGCTGATTATAAAGCCAAAACAAAAAATGACCCTGGGCCTAAAAATACCTAAGCTTTTACAATAAAATGCTAAAGGAATTTTATAGGGCATTTAAATAAATACAAAACAGCACTAAGTATACTGTTTTGTGATTTATAAACACCCTCAAGACCACAATAAAAACTCCACATCATCACATCATCATCCCCACAATAACCTCTAAAACCAAGACATTTTAAAACAGCTCTTGTAAAGATGGAATCTTGAACAAAAGAAAATAGGAAAGGGAAAGGGTTTGAAATTTGCAAAGAGCTTTGGAATCCCAAGCAACCACTATTTCTACACACCATCATCACATGTTATCACAAGATCACATCCAACATCATGACCACAAATACCACATGTAATCCAATGGCCACTTTGCAACAACAAGAGCACATGGGCATGCAATGATATGCTATGCATGCATGCATGAGAAGGAAATAGCAAGGAACAACATGAAATCATGGAACCAACTTAACATCATAATCTCTGACAAGGTGGTCCCACATGAAGTAGGTCCAAAAAGGGAAGGTTCTACACTTGGGGCATTACAAACTCTCCCACACTACAAAGAAGATCTCGCCCTCGAGATCTAAGACTGAAAGAAATCGGGAAATTCGGAACGGAGGTTATCCTCACGTTCCCACGTAGCCTCTTTATCGGAATGGTGTGACCACTGCACTTTGAGAAACTTGACATACTTGTTACGGGTCTTGCGCTCAGTCGCCTCGAGAACCGCAACTGGATGCTCACGATAAGAAAGGTCAGGCTGAAGGTCGATATCTTGAAGATGCATAGTGCGCTCGGGGTTCTTGAAACACTTCCGAAGCTGAGAAACATGGAACACATCATGGACATTTGCAAAGGTTGACGGAAGCTCGAGCTGATACGCAAGGTCGCCCCTCTTACCGACCACTCTGAACGGACCAACGAAACGAGGCGCAAGCTTGCCTTTGATGCCAAAATGCTGCATACCCTTCATAGGCGACACCTTGAGATAGAGAAAATCATCAAGCTCATACGACATGTCACGGTGCTTGCTATCGTAATAGCTCTTCTGACGGGACTGAGCTGCTCTAAGGTTGTCGCGAATGATCCGACATATCTCCTCAGCTTCTTCTATCATATCATTGCCAAGGATCTGACGCTCGCCTGTCTGGGACCAGTTGAGCGGAGTACGGCACTTCGTGCCATAGAGAATTTCAAACGGAGCCTTGCCAGAACTAGCTTGATAACTGTTGTTATACGAGAACTCCGCGAAAGGCAGACAATCCTCCCACTTCATACCAAAAGAGATAACACAGGCTCTCAGCATGTCCTCCAGAACTTGATTCACTCTCTCCACTTGACCACTAGTCTGAGGATGGAACGTTGTGCTGAAGCGGATCTTCGTGCCCATAGCAGACTGAAAGGAGTCCCATAACTTGGAATTGAAGATACTTCCGCGATCTGACGAGATCATCATAGGTACACCGTGCAAAGAGACAATCCTGGAGGTGTACAACTCTGCCAGCTGAGCTGCCGAAATGGACTCCTTGACTGGAAGGAAATGCGCCACTTTACTCAATTTGTCGATGACGACGAAGATAGCATCATTGCCCTTCTTGGACTTCGGAAACCCTGTGACGAAGTCCATCTCAATGTGATCGAACTTCCACTCGGGAATCGGCAAAGGCTGCAAGAGGCCCGCTGGTCTTTGATGTTCTGCTTTCACCCTTCGACATACATCACACTCGTTTACGAATTGTGCAATTTCACGTTTCATACGGGTCCACCAGAAAGTCTGCTTCAAGTCATGGTACATTTTGGAACTTCCAGGATGAATAGAGAGCACAGAGTTATGAGCTTCTTCCATGATCACCTTCCTGAGATCACCTTTCGGGACGACAAGGCGGTCCTCGAAAAACAAAGTGTCCCTGGCATCAACAGTGAAACACTTATACTTGGGAAGACTCTTTCCCACACCAATCTTGACCTTCTTCACCATAGTGTCAAGTAGTTGAGCTGCTCTGACCTGATCTTCCAAGGTAGGAGAGATCTGAAGGTTCGCAAGAAAACCCTGAGGAACCAGCTGAAGATTGAGCTTCCTGAAAGACTCAGAAAGACCCGGCTGGAGAGGTTGCAGAATCAGACTGTTGCAATATGCCTTCCTGCTCAATGCATCTGCCACAACATTTGCCTTGCCTGGCGTGTACTCAACACTCGGATTAAAATCCTGGAGCATTTCCACCCAACGTGTTTGCCGAAGATTAAAGTTAGGCTGAGTGAAGATATACTTGAGGCTCTTGTGATCGGTGAAAACTTCAACCTTACGTTCCAACAAGAGATGTCTCCAAGTCATCAAGGCGTGCACAACAGCTGCTAGCTCGAGATCGTGCACAGGATAGTTCTTCTCCGCGGGCTTCAGCTGCCTGGAGGTATAAGCAACCACCTTCCTATCTTGCATCAAGACTGCACCGAAACCCTGGAGAGAAGCATCGCAAAAGACCTGGTACGGCTTGGAATCATCCGGAGGAGCCAATACCGGAGTGGAGATAAGCTTCTCTTTGAGTGTATCGAAAGCCAATTGACACTCTGGAGACCAAACATACTTGACACCCTTCTGAAGAAGACTAGAGAGCGGCTTGGCGATTTTGGAGAAGTTCTCAACGAATATTCTGCAATATCCGGCAAGACCGAGAAAGCTTCGAAGCTCCTTCACATTCTACGGAGGTTCCCATTCAACAATGGCTTGAACCTTGGACAGGTCAACCTTAATGCCCTCGGCAGAGATAATATGCCCAAGATAAACCACTTCTTTCAGCCAGAACTCGCACTTGGAAAACTTGGCATACAGCTTGTATTCTCTCAGTTTATCAAGCACCAACCTGAGATGTTTCTCATGTTCTTCCTCATCCTCGGAAAAGACCAGAATGTCATCGAGATAGAGCAAGACAAACTCATTCTTGAATGGCGAGAAAATATAGTTCATCAATCGGCAAAAAGTCGGAGGAGCATTAGCCAGACCAAAAGACATGACTGTATACTCATACGAGCCAAAACTGGTCATGAATGCCGTCTTCGGAATGTCTTCCTCGCGAATGCGAATCTGATGATAGCCCATTCTGAGATCAAGCTTAGAGAATACTTTAGCACCTTTCAGTTGTTCGAACAACTCATTTATGTTCGGAAGTGGATATTTGTTCTTGATTGTCTTCTTGTTCAATGGACGGTAATCGACACACAGCCGGTCCGAACCATCCTTCTTCTTGACAAATAGAACACCACATCCCCACGGAGACGAGCTTGGTCTGATCAAACCCAAACGCTCGTGCTCATCGAGTTGCTTCTTGAGTTCCTTCAACTCTTCTGGACCCAGCTTGTACGGCCGTTTGCACACTAGCTCTGTGCCTGGCTCAAGCTCAATGACGAACTCCACTTCGCGGTGCGGAGGCATGCCTGGCAGCTCTTCAGGAAACATGTCTTGATATTCGCAGACTACTGGAACTTGCTCAATGGGAGTGATCTCACCCTTTTCATTCAAGGAGAACAAGCGGATTGTGTCATCGCGCGCCGCGAATATAATCACATCCTCCGAAGAGTGGGTAAGTTTCACTTCTTTAGCTTCACAATCAATTGATGCCTTATTCATGGCCAACCAGTCCATACCAAGGATCAAATCAATGTCGGACTTGCCCAAGACAATAGGAGACGCCAGAAAAGAATAATTGCCTATCTTGACAGAAGCATCCGGAACCCTCATGTACGAACTCATGCGCATGCCCGGAGAAACCACACGGAAGGGACTATTCAAATGAATTGCAGGAATATCATGCTTAGCTAAGAAAGGCTTGGAGATGAAGCAATGCAAAGCACCAGAATCAAACAAGACTTTAGGAGGAAAATCATTGACTAGGAGATTACCCATGATCACATCTGATGAATTTTCTGCCTCAGCTGCATTCACCATGTTGACTCGAGCTGATCTAGGGTTGAACTTCACAAGAGCATTGCTAGGAGGTTTGCCTGGAGGAGGAGGCGGCAGACGGAGCTGAGAAGTGCATTTGTTGGCATAGTGACCCTTCTGCCCACATTTGTGACAAGTGACATCTGCTGGCTGCCGGAACTGAATCTGAGGAGGCCCTTGCTTCTGATGCTGGTATCTCTGCTGGAAGCCAGGGTTGGGTGGGTGGGAAGAACCACGACCACCTGAGTGCTTCGGCTGCTGCGAGTGCCGAGGAGGAGGAGGAGAAACCCAAAACCTCCGTTGCTTCTGAACCACCTGAGTCGAGGAAGAGCTGGAATCTCTGAAGCGCTTCTTGGAGTTCTCCACCCTGAGCAAGGCTGCCTCTGCTCTGAGAGCTAAGTTGTAGAATTTGTCAAACTCCTCATGATCGTGCAAAGCAAGTGCTAACTGCAAATCCTCCTTCAAGCCACCCCTGAACTGGTAAATCTTGCTCTTCTGATCTGGAGCATCCTGCAGCGCGTAACTGGCCAGCTCATGGAACTCAACATTGTACTTGTACATAGAATTGCTGCCCTGCTTCAAACGCCTGAACTTCTCACGCATCTCCTCAACAAAGCTGGAAGGGATATAGTGGGACCTGAAGTCACGACAAAACTCGTCCCAAGTCATCAACCTGCCACCTCTGGAGTCCTTAAGCTGCTGTCACCAAATAGAAGCCTGCCCCTTCAACTGAAACGTTGCAAACTTGACATAGTCCTCCGGACGCACATTGCTACACTCAAAATGCTTGTTCATATCACGGATCCAATCTTCCGCATCAAACGGCTGGTCGCAAGAAGTGAACGTCTTAGGTTGCTTTGAAAGGAACTGACTCAGACTGGCGAAGTGATTGCCACCCTGCTGAAAATTGCCCTGCTGATGATTGGCTCTCTCCTGGATCAACTGCAACAGCATCTGCGTGTTTGCATTAGTAGCAGCCATCATCGCCTGTCAGGCCTCTGCAGGAGGAGGCGACGGCGGCGGAGGAGGAGGAGGTGGAGGCGGCATATCCTCACGCGCTGGGGTCTGATGAGTTGGTGGAGCCATCCTGAAGACGGACAGCATATTAGTCCACAGAATAATTGAAGATATTGCTGAATCAAAAGATAGGATATCTGAATAGAATTTAGCATTGCACTCGAACAACATAGCAAGAGTGCATCCTCCAAGTAACAGACGACAAAATTCCGATAAGGACCACTGTAACCAAGTGTGAGCTAGAGCTGCTCGGAACAAACATATGATCGAGATTTCCCAAACCTCAATCAAGCGTCTGTAGGAAGATAGTCCTATAAGATACCACTAGATATCCCACCTAGTTCAACAAAACAAAGGGTGCGGCTTGCAATTAGCCAGAACAAACTCATGAGAAAGATTTCGTCCGATATTTTCATGGACAGGATCGCACGGGCTCGATTTTACAGTAGCCATCAAGTGCAAGGCAGTGCACCCGACATACGAAGCGTCCCCGAGTCGTAGCAAGCGACAAGGACTCTTTAAGACACAACGTGTACCGCTGTAAGTCGACCGTGAACAAACGAATCCACTAGATGTCGAACCCCAACCTAACATCAAGCATTTGTTGGAAGATTGTCCTATAAGTAACTACTTGAATTCCCACCTATGAATTCCCGAAATAACTGGTCATGCAATCAGGCACACGGATACAAGGAGTATTTCACACAACTCCTAAACTAACCCATCACCTGTATCACATCCTTCAACACACGACCAGTATCTCGGACCTTCATCTACAACAGATCCTCGTGATCACAACGATACAAAGTGTGGTAATACCCCCGAACAATCTACACCAGTACTGGGGACATCGGGGTTATCTCACCACCACCCGTATTGAAGCAATAACGAACACCCTCCGTTCTTAGATACTCAGAAATCTGAATGATGGCGATGTGCGCGATAATCCCTGGAGCTCAACTCCCCTGATACTTAGAGCAGATAGGAGGCACCAGGACATGATTCCGTCACATCGAAATCATATAGATTTCACAAATACCCGCGTGATCCTAAAAAAAATTTGAGCGAGAAAAGGAGTAGAGTTAAAGATTTCCTAATGCGGGAACCTCACCAGAGCAAAGAAGAGGAGAAAAAGAAACCTACTCTCCGATATAACTAAGACTCAAAACATTTTCTAGACTCGAATCGACCAGATACGATCACACAAAGGCTCCTATGGTCGAAAGGCTCTGATTACCAACTTGTAACGACCAAGATGCGGTCCTTTCCGATCTAGGGGTCGAGGCCCCCGAATAGGAAAGAAGCGCATCTAAGCGTTTCGCAAGCAAGTAGCATAGCACAAAATAATAATACAAGTAGACAATTCAGGATTCAACTGTCTTCTTATTAATAACTCAGAGTACAACACAGATACAAACAAGGTAGTTCCGGTACGGACTACAAAACATGGAAGATGCTATGCTACCCTGCTGCAGGCCCACGATCACGACTATGGCCCAGTCCTCTGGATAGTTCACGTAAAGGTGGTCTGTCTCCTCGTCGTACTGCCACGCCAGCTGGGTGCCGTCGGGATCATCTGTCTCTGGGGTACCTGTACCTGTTGGGAGTTTCGGAGGAATCCGTGAGCCACGGGGACTCAGCAATCTAAGACCTTGGTGCTAGAACTAGTCATGTTATTGGGTAAGGTAGGGGTAAAGTGTATCAGGCTGCAGCAACCTATGCTTGATTAAGTGGTTATCTTACGCAAAGAAGAAGGGGAGGTGGTCTACACTAACGGTCGGATTTACTTGATCACTAAGTGATCCTGAACACCTACCTACGGCATTCATAACCCCACCGTGTTCCCGATCGAAGAGGGATCTTCGAAGGGACAGTCACGGTTACGCACACAGTTGGCAGTTTTATTAATTTATGTTTAAGTTCTCTAATACCGGATGTTAACAAAATATTCCAAGTTGCCACATAACCGCGGGCACGGCTTTCCGAAAGATTAAACCCTGCAGGGGTGCTCCAACTAGTCCATCACAAACGAACACAGGCCGCAAAGGCATCCTCTATCACGAATCTCGTGATCTCGTCGGATTCCTTAGAGGAAAACCTCAACTCTGGGGGAAACCAAAGCTTCACTGGGATTCCTATACGCAAGATATACCGCTAAGGTAAGACAAGGCTAGCAGGACCTCCCGACGTGTCGACGACCCTGATAAGAGCCGCGTATCTCAGTCTCAGGACACGCCGGATGAGCGATGGTTACCACGCCAAAACACCGAGTTGCCCCGGGGAGCGTAATAAGCTGCTCTGGATTGGACCAACACTCATGAGGAGCACTGGCCCGGGTTGTTGATTAAGGATCCTCGGGGTAGCTACTCCCTATGCAGATTATTATTAAGTTATTAGCAAATTAACACCAATGTTGGGTCCTACCGGACAAGCCTTAGCACTACGCGATTTATCAAGGGGGTCCCCATAACAACCCGGAACGTGTTAGGAGCGATCATTATGGAATCAAACACCGGTAACCGGTAACTAAGGCGGCAATAACGGAACAAAGCACCCGGCAAAAGGCTAGGCCTCCCGTCATTTACCAAGTATAAAGGTGCATTAAATAAATAACATAATTTAATATAATGATATCAAGCTCATGTCATCACATGAGTCAAAAACACCTGCAACTAGCAACGCTAACATTAGTAGCTGAGCAAGCCTACTTAGCCATACAAGTTTGCTAGGAAGGAGTACGGTGTTTGGGCTCATGGCATATGAAGAGGCAATTTAAATTCAGTGGTAGGCAGCGAGCAATATTACATGGAAACGAAACTAGCATAACAAGTCTAGAGATGGAATCAAGGTCACATCATCTTGCCTGTGATATCCTCAGCTTGGAATGGTTCTGGTTCGTCCTGCACGTACTCTCCTGACTCCACGTATTCGTTCTCCGATCCCGGTGCTACCCAACACAAGAATAACAACCAATGAACAGCAGCACCACAAGATGCAACAATCACATGATGCATGAGATGAAAGTTGAGCATGCACCACTATTTCTATCACTAGCACAAGCAAAATAAACTACTGCAAGTTTCTGGACAGAACTGTGCACTAAGCTATTTTGACATGCATGGGAATGACATGAACAGATGCGGCTCGTGAAAACGGTGCAAAACCATATAAAGAACATTGCAAACGGAGCTACGGATCAACGGGAATCAACGAAACAAGATATGAAGCTCTACGTCGAAGTTTCAACACCACACTCACAATTGGCACAAATCTGGTATTCCCAGGTTGCTAAGACATGTAACAACCCAACATGAATGAATTGGAGCAAGGGAGAATACCACAACATCAATTAAGCACACACTTCGATCAAAATGACAAAACTACATAATCTGCCATAATCTGCATCTTAGCTATTTGGGAGCTACATGCAACATAGCTACAGGCCTTCAAACATGACAAATTATATATGTGGTTGTTTCCAACCAAGAACACTACAAGCACCAGCAAGAATCACAGCAAAAGGAATTAAACTCTAGAAGATACAAGGCCACAAACTTTCCCAAAACCATCAGATCTCAGGGACTTAGTGAAAATTCCTGCACCTGAGTTTATGTCTCTGTTCTGAAGCTTTTTGACAGCAATCAAAACACAACCTACTGGACTCCAAATGACTTGAAAATTGACAGGGAGCTTCACAAACATACCAGGTTCCAAATCCTAGCACTGAACTAAGGCTAGTTCTCAACAGAATGACCAGCACATCCTCATTTATAGGGGAAGAAAATGTTTCCAGAATCCCAGACTTAGTGAAATTTCAGAGTTCACTAATCTGGAATTTTTCCAGCCACATGCCCACTTTGTCTAGGCATATTTTGCACACACATAACACCAAGAGGTAATTAACACCACTATGGTGTAGAGCAAAACCCCTACTACTAACACACAAAAACTCATGCCCTTGGGCTCCACCTATTCCATGGAATCAAAGACCAAACTTGCAACAAAACTGAATATGCAACTCCATAAAGCACCCAACTAAGACAACAACTACCAAGGTAGAGTTCATGTGCACAATGAAAAAGTTACATGGGGGTTTGAACCCCATGTTTGTGTCATGCACATCAACAACATCAATGCTTATCACAAGCCAACCCCACACACACAACATGCTCTCTCTCATATTAAGCATGAGGAGGTGCACCACTTGCAAAGGTGGGAAGGTCCACACACACCCACATTTCTAGCATAACATAAAGCTAGTCCTACTCAATCTAGTTAGAACATACAATAGCTACACTCCCATCATGAATCCAACAACATCACAAACTACTTCCACCAAAGCTTAAACTTCAAGGCTTGTGCGATTGCACAAGTAGGTGTGTAGGGTTACACACACACTTGCACACACACTCACCCTCAACACCAACTCACAAGCACCTAGATCCACACCACCACTACCATCACACAAACCCTACATACATGCCCTCTCTCACACCTCCATCAAACAACAGGGATGTTAAAAAAAATAAGGCATTGGAACCCCATTGAACTAGGCATGGAGTAGCACACAAGGCACGGGAAAACAACAAAAAACAGCAAGAAAGAAACAGGAAAAAGAATTAGGGGCTCTCTGGGATTCAAACCCCAGAGCCCCTGGTTCCACACCCACATACAATTCCACTGCGCTGCTCCAGTTTACTCGACAGAGAGGGGAGCCCAACCAGGTTAAGGTGCCCTGATGCTGCTACAACTGAGCCGACGAAAACAACAAAAAAGGGGAGGGTTTTCTCCCTGGGTCGAACCCACGACCTGCTGTTAGTAAGTCCAAGGTTCCGAGCACTGCGCTACAGATAGTCAACTATTAGAACACGGGAGAACCGCGGCTAAGCTAGTATGGGCACCTGAGCCTACGCTCTGCACGCCGGCGTCAGGGAGGACGTCGGGCAGAACGCTGCTGCTGCTGCCCATGAAGGGAGCCGCCTACACGTCCATTGTGCTGCACCACGAGGGGGGAGGCACCTCTGCTACCCAACATGCACACACAGCCGGCGTCTACTCCACCACACCACGAGCACGACTACTCTCTCTTGCTGGCTACCGCGAACAGCGAGATACGAGGAGGACCACGGCGGATCTAGACCAAGGGGGAAGGGAGGAAGAGGACCGGCTCACCTAGGGAACGGAAGGAGGCACCGATCGGAGGAGGAGGAAGACCGGAGAGGAAGAAGGTGCTCGGGGAAGTTCCTGCCCTGTCGAACCGAAGCAGGACGGAGAGACCACCAGGGCCGAGCCATAGACGGGCTCGTGCTCGTCGGTGAGGACGCTCCTCGTCCTCAGCGACGGCGGGAATGGAGCGCGGGGTGCACCCCCGAGCCCCTGGACATGGCGGACTCGCCGGACGGCGACGTACGCGAGGTAGACGCGGCGAGCTCCACCCTCTCTCTCTCTGCTGCTAGACAACAAGCCTTACCAGGGAGAGGGAAGAGGAAAGGAGGGAGGTGGCGGCGCTGGGGAGAAGGAGAGGGAACCCTAGGGGAGGAGGAGGGTTCCCTTCCTCTTATATTACCTCGGGGGAGGCGCTGGAGCCACAGAATCATGCCATAGAGAATCTGTGGAGGAGGTGGAGTCGTACAGCATGACGTCGACGGGAGGAGGAAGAGGGACGGCGCTGGGCTGCTGCAGCGAAGGGTTATTGGGCCTGGAGGAGGTATTGGGCCGTGCTGAGTGGGAGGGAGCCCACCAGAGAAGGAAAAAAGAAACAGCCTTGGAATTATTCCTAATTAGGTTAAAGAAAACAGAGAAAGAAAAGAAACTCTCAGGACTAATGCTGATTATAAAGCCAAAACAAAAAATGACCCTGGGCCTAAAAATACCTAAGCTTTTGCAATAAAATGTTAAAGGAATTTTATAGGGCATTTAAATAAATACAAAACAGCACTAAGTATACTGTTTTGTGATTTATAAACACCCTCAAGACCACAATAAAAACTCCACATCATCACATCATCATCCCCACAATAACCTCTAAAACCAAGACATTTTAAAACAGCTCTTGTAAAGATGGAATCTTGAACAAAAGAAAATAGGAAAGGGAAAGGGTTTGAAATTTGCAAAGAGCTTTGGAATCCCAAGCAACCACTATTTCTACACACCATCATCACATCTTATCACAAGATCACATCCAACATCATGACCACAAATACCACATGTAATCCAATGGCCACTTTGCAACAACAAGAGCACATGGGCATGCAATGATATGCTATGCATGCATGCATGAGAAGGAAATAGCAAGGAACAACATGAAATCATGGAACGAACTTAACATCATAATCTCTGACAAGGTGGTCCCACATGAAGTAGGTCCAAAAAGGGAAGGTTCTACACTTGGGGCATTACAATGGCTCCCCTGGTCTTTTATATCTGTTGGTTAAAAGTTAAAACCCAAGATATCTTTTGAGGTTCAGAGTAGTTGTTTACTAGAGCAGACTCCAAGAACATTCTGATCACGGGGGGCACCAGGTTCGTTGGTCTCTTCCTGTCCAGGAAACTTGTCCAGGATGGACACCAGGTCAGTATGTGCCTACACCAATTGAAGTGGAAGCTAATGATGGTGATCATTGAGCTTCGAATCAAGTTACTACAAACCTCGTAGGTCGACAAGGTCGCGTACTGCTGCAGAGTAGTACGGTAACCCTGTCTTGGAGGTCATGTTGTTGAGCAACAGTGAACCTACGAGTTATGGAGAAAGCGATGGTGGGCCCAAATTCCGACAAATGGCTGGAAGCCATGAAATCCGAGAGAGGATCCATGTATGAAAACAAAGTGTAGACTTTGGAAGAATTACTTGATGGTCATAGGACTATTGAGTAAAGATGGATCTTTAAAGGAAAACAGACGATGATGGTGATAAGTCACTATTAAGAAAAGCTCGACTTGTCACAAAGATGTTTTCGACAAGATCAAACAGTTGACTATGATGAGACTTTCTCACTCGTAGCGATGCTAAAGGTCTGTTAGAATTTTGTTAGTTGTTGATGCATTATTTATGAAATATTGCACGTAGGATGTCAAAACATTGTTTCCTCGACGGTTTACTTGAGCAAACATTGTATGTGATACAACCAGGAGGTTTTGTCGATCCTAAAGATACTAGCAAGTATGCAAGCTCCAGTGATCCTTCAATGGACTGGTGCAAGCATCTCGGAGTTGGAATAAGCACTTTGATGAGATGATCAAAGATTTTGGGTGTGTACAAGGTTTATGAGAAACTTGTATTTCCAAAGAAGTGAGTGGGAGCACTATAGAATTTCTGATAAATATATGTGGTTGACATATTGTGGATCAGAAGTAATGTAGAATTTCTGTAAAGCATACAAGGTTGTTTGAAAGAAGTTTTCAAAGGAGTACCTGGATTATGCTACTTGAAGGTTGAGCATCAAAGATCTATGGAGATAGATCGAAAGCGCTTAATAGAAGTTTCAACAAGATGCATGCCTTGACAAGTTTTTGAAAGAGTTCAAAATAGACCAGCAAAGAAGGAGTTCTTGGTTGCGTTGTGAGGTGTGAATTTGAGTAAGACTCAAAACCCGACCACGGCAGAATAAAGAGAATAGATGAAGGTCGTCTTCTATGCCTTAGCCGTAGAATCTAAAGTATGCCATGCTGTGTACCGCACCTGAAGTGTGCCTTGACTCAAAGTATGTTGAGAGGTACAGAGAGTGATCCATGTTTGAATCACTAGCAGCGGTCAAAATTTATCCTTAGTAACAAATGGACTAAGGAATTTTTCTCGATTATGGAGGTGGTTAAAGAGTTCGTCGTAAAGGGTTACGTTGATGCAAGCTTTGACACTAATCCGAATAACTATGAGTAGTGAAACGGATTCGTATAGTAGAGTAGATATTTGGAGCATTTCCGAATAGCACGTAGTAGCAGCATCTATAAAGATGACATAAAGATTTGTAAAGAACACACGGATCTGAAAGTTTCAGAACCGTTGACTAAAACCTCTCTCACGAGCAAGACGTGATCAGACCCCATAACTATATGGGTGTTGGATTCATTGGAATCACATGGTGATGTGAACTAGATTATTGACTCTAGTGCAAGTGGGAGACTGTTGGAAATATGCCCTAGAGGCAATAATAAATTAGTTATTATTATATTTCTTAGTTCATGATAATCGTTTATTATCCATGCTATAATTGTATTGATTGGAAACACAATACTTGTGTGGATACATAGACAAAACACTGTCCCTAGTAAGCCTCTAGTTGACTAGCTCGTTGATCAAAGATGGTCAAGGTTTCCTGGCCATAGGCATGTGTTGTCACTTGATAACGGGATCACATCATTAGGAGAATCATGTGATGGACTAGACCCAAACTAATAGACATAGCATGTTGATCGTGTCATTTTGTTGCTACTGTTTTCTGCGTGTCAAGTATTTATTCCTATGACCATGAGATCATATAACTCACTGACACCGGAGGAATGCTTTGTGTGTATCAAACGTCGCAACGTAACTGGGTGACTATAAAGATGCTCTACAGGTATCTCCAAAGGTGTTAGTTGAGTTAGTATGGATCAAGACTGGGATTTGTCACTCCGTATGACGGAGAGGTATCTCGGGGCCCACTCGGTAATACAACATCACACACAAGCCTTGCAAGCAATGTAACTTAGTGTAAGTTGCGGGATCTTGTATTACAGAATGAGTAAAGAGACTTGCCGGTAAACGAGATTGAAATAGGTATGCGGATACTGACGATCGAATCTCGGGCAAGTAACATACCGAAGGACAAAGGGAATGACATACGGGATTATATGAATCCTTGGCACTGAGGTTCAAACGATAAGATCTTCGTAGAATATGTAGGATCCAATATGGGCATCCAGGTCCCGCTATTGGATATTGACCGAGGAGTCTCTCGGGTCATGTCTACATAGTTCTCGAACCCGCAGGGTCTGCACACTTAAGGTTCGACGTTGTTTTATGCGTATTTGAGTTATATGGTTGGTTACCGAATGTTGTTCGGAGTCCCGGATGAGATCACGGACGTCACGAGGGTTTCCGGAATGGTCCGGAAACGAAGATTGATATATAGGATGACCTCATTTGGTTACCGGAAGGTTTTCGTGCATTACCGGAAAAGTTTCGGGCTCATCGGTAGTGTACCGGGAGTGCCGGGAGGGGTGCCGGGGACCATCGGGAGGGGTGTCACGCCCCAAGGGGTCTCATGGGCTATGGGAAGAGATAAACCAGCCCCTAGTGGGCTGGAATAAGTTCCCACTAAGGCCCATAAGGTTTGAGAAGGAAAAAAACACAAGGTGGAAAGAGTTTCCAAGTGGGAAGGTGGAATCCTACTCCAAGTAGGATTGGAGTAGGACTCCTCCACCTCCAATTTCGGCCAAACCTTTAGGTTTTGAGGCTGCCTCCTCCCCTCCCTCCCACCTATATATACGGAGGTTTTAGGGCTGATTTGAGACGACTTTTCCACGGCAGCCCGACCACATACCTCCACGGTTTTTCCTCTAGATCGCGTTTCTGCGGAGCTCGGGCGGAGCCCTGCTGAGACAAGGTCATCACCAACCTCCGGAGCGCCGTCACGCTGCCGGAGAACTCTTCTACCTCTCCGTCTCTCTTGCTGGATCAAGAAGGCCGAGATCATCGTCGAGCTGTACGTGTGCTGAACGCGGAGGTGCCGTCCGTTCGGTACTAGATCGTGGGACTGATCGCGGGATTGTTCGTGGGGCGGATCGAGGGACGTGAGGACGTTCCACTACATCAACCGCGTTCTCTAACGCTTCTGCTGTACGATCTACAAGGGTACGTAGATCACTCATCCCCTCTCGTAGATGGACATCACCATGATAGGTCTTCGTGCGCGTAGGAAAATTTTTGTTTCCCTTGCGACGTTCCCCAACAGTGGCATCAGAGCTAGGTTCATGCGTAGATGTCTTCTCGAGTAGAACACAAAAGTTTTTGTGGGCGGTGATGTGCGTTTTGCTGCCCTCCTTAGTCTTTTCTTGATTCCGCGGTATTGTTGGATTGAAGCGGCTTGGACCGACATTACTCGTACGCTTACGAGAGACTGGTTTCATCGTTACGAGTAACCCCCTTTGCTCAAAGATGACTGGCAAGTGACGGTTTCTCCAACTTTAGTTGAATCGGATTTGACCGAGGAGGTCCTTGGATGAGGTTAAATAGCAACTCATATATCTCCGTTGTGGTGTTTGCGTAAGTAAGACGCGATCCTACTAGATACCCATGGTCACCACGTAAAACATGCAACAACAAAATTAGAGGACGTCTAACTTGTTTTTGCAGGGTATGCTTGTGATGTGATATGGCCAACGATGTGATGTGATATATTGGATGTATGAGATGATCATGTTGTAATAGTTAATATCGACTTGCACGTCGATGGTACGGCAACCGGCAGGAGCCATAGGGTTGTCTTTATAACTAACGTTTGTGCTTGCAGATGCGTTTACTATTTTGCTAGGACGTAGCTTTAGTAGTAATAGCATGAGTAGCACGACAACCCCGATGGTGACACGTTGATGGAGATCATGATGATGGAGATCATGGTGTGACGCCGGTGACAAGAAGATCGTGCCGGTGCTTTTGTGATGGAGATCAAGAAGCACGTGATGATGGCCATATCATGTCACTTTTGAATTGCATGTGATGTTAATCCTTTTATGCACCTTATTTTGCTTAGAACGACGGTAGCATTATGAGGTGATCTCTCACTAAAATTTCAAGACGAAATTGTGTTCTCCCCGACGGTGCACCGTTGCTACAGTTCGTCGTTTCGAGACACCACGTGATGATCGGGTGTGATAGACTCAACGTTCACATACAACGGGTGCAAAACAGTTGCGCACGCGAAACACTCGGGTTAAGCTTGACGAGCCTAGCATGTGCAGACATGGCCTCGGAACACATGAGACCGAAAGGTCGAGCATGAATCGTATAGTTGATATGATTAGCATAGAGATGCTTACCACTGAAACTATTCTCGACTCACGTGATGATCGGACTTGAGATAGTGGATTTGGATCATGTACCACTCAAATGACTAGAGAGATGTACTTTTTGAGTGGGAGTTCTTAAGTAATATGATTAATTGAACTAATTGTCATGAACATAGTCTAATGGTCTTTGCAAATTACGATGTAGCTTGCGCTATAGCTCTACTGTTTTATATGTTCCTAGAGAAAATTTAGTTGAAAGTTGATAGTAGCATACTTTGCAGACTGAGTCTGTAAAACCGAGGATTGTCCTCGTTGCTGCACAGAAGGCTTATGTCCTTAATGCACCACTCGGTGTGCTGCACCTCGAGCGTCGTCTGTGGATGCTGTGAACATCCGACATACACGTTTCTGATGACTACACGATAGTTCAGTACAAAAATACTTAATGGCTTAGAAGCAAGGCGCCGAAAACGTTGTAAAACGTCACGGAACATAAGTGATGTTCTAAAGAGATGAAATTGTGATTTCATGCTTGTGCCCTTGTTAAGAGGTACGAGACCTCCGACAAGATTCTTTGTCCACAAAGCACAGGAGAAAAGGCTCAATCGTTGAGCATGTGCTCAGATTGTCTGAGTACGACAATCGCTTGAATGAAGTGGGAGTTAATCTTCCAGATGAGATAGTGATGGTTCTCCAAAAGTCACTGCCACCAAGCTGTGAGAGCTTCGTGATGAACTATAACATATCAAGGATAGATACAATGATCCTTGAGCGATTCGTGATGTTTGACACTGCGAAAGTAGAAATCAAAAAGGAGCGTCAATAGTTGATGGTTTGTAAAACCACTAAGTTTCAAGAAAGGCAAGGGCTAGAAGGGGTACTTCGTGAAACGGCAAAACAGTTGCTGCACTAATGAAGAGACCCAAGATTAAACCCAAACCCGAGACTAAGTGCTTCTGTAATGAGGGGAACAGTCACTGAGGCGGAGCAACTCTAGATACTTGGTAGATAAGAAGGCTGGCAAAAGTCGAAAGAAGTGTATTTGATATACATGATGTTGATGTGTACTTTACTAGTACTCCTAGTAGCATGAGGGTATTGGATACCGGTTCGGTTGCTAAGTGATTAGTAACACGAAATGAAAGCTACGGCATAAACGGAGACTAGCTAAAGGCGAGGTGACGATACGTGTTGGAAGTGTTTCCAAGGTTGATATGATCAAACATCGCACGCTCCCTCTACCATCGGGATTGGTGTTAAACCTAAATAATTGTTATTTGGTGCTTGCGTTAAGCATGAACATGATTGTATCGTGTTTATTGCAATACGATTATTCATTTAAGGAGAATAATGGTTACTCTATTTTCTTGAATATTCACCTTCAATGGTTTATTGAATCTCGATCGTAGTGTTACACATGTTCATGATATTGGTGCCAAAAGATATGAGTTAATGATGATAGTACCACTTACTTGTGGCACTGCCGCTTGAGTCATGTTAGTATAAATTGCATGAAGAGGCTCCATGCTGATGGATCTTTGTACTCACCTGATTTCGAATCACTAGTGACATGCAAATCATACCACATGAGCAAGGCCTTGTTTTCATTGAGATGAAATAAGATAGTAACTTGTTGGAAGTGATACATTTTGATGTATGCAGTCCAATGGGTGCTGAGGCACGCAGTGGATATCATTATGTTCTTACTTCACTGACGATTTGAGTAGATACAGGAGTATTTACTTAATGAATCACAAGTCTGAAATGTTGAAAAGTTCAATTCCGTTTCAGAGTGAAGTTCATCGTAACAAGAGGATAAACTGTCTACGATATGATCATGGAAATGAAAATCTGAGTTACGGGTTTTGGTACGCAGTTAAGACAATGTGGAAATTGTTTCACAGTTCATGCCACCTAGAACATCATAGTGTGATGATGTGTCTGAACGTCATAGCCACGCACTATTTGGTATGGTGCATACTATGATGTCTCTTATCGAATTACCACTATCGTTTATGGGTTTTGCATTAGAGACAACCGCACTCACTTTAAATAGGGCACCGCGTATTTCCGTTGAGATGACACAGTATAGACTGAGGTTTAGAGAAATCTAAACTGTCGTTTCCTGAAAGTTTGGGGTTTCGACACTTATGTGAAAAAGTTTCAGTCTGATAAGCTCGAACCCAAAGCGGATAAATGCTTCTTCATAGGGTATCCAAAACAGTTGGGTACATCTCCTATCTCAGATCCGAAAGCAAAGTGTTTGTTTCTAGAAACGGATCCTTTCTCGAGAAAAGGTTTCTCTCGAAAGAATTGAGTGGGAGGGTAGTAGAACTTGATGAGGTTATTGAACCATCACTTCAACCAGTGTGTAGCAGGGCGTAGGAAGTTGTTCCTGTGGCGCCTACACCAATTGAAGTGGAAGCTAATGATGGTGATCATTGAGCTTCGAATCAAGTTACTACAAACCTCGTAGGTCGACAAGGTCGCGTACTGCTGCAGAGTAGTACGGTAACCCTGTCTTGGAGGTCATGTTGTTGAGCAACAGTGAACCTACGAGTTATGGAGAAAGCGATGGTGGGCCCAAATTCCGACAAATGGCTGGAAGCCATGAAATCCGAGAGAGGATCCATGTATGAAAACAAAGTGTAGACTTTGGAAGAATTACTTGATGGTCATAGGACTATTGAGTAAAGATGGATCTTTAAAGGAAAACAGACGATGATGGTGATAAGTCACTATTAAGAAAAGCTCGACTTGTCACAAAGATGTTTTCGACAAGATCAAACAGTTGACTATGATGAGACTTTCTCACTCGTAGCGATGCTAAAGGTCTGTTAGAATTTTGTTAGTTGTTGATGCATTATTTATGAAATATTGCACGTAGGATGTCAAAACATTGTTTCCTCGACGGTTTACTTGAGCAAACATTGTATGTGATACAACCAGGAGGTTTTGTCGATCCTAAAGATACTAGCAAGTATGCAAGCTCCAGTGATCCTTCAATGGACTGGTGCAAGCATCTCGGAGTTGGAATAAGCACTTTGATGAGATGATCAAAGATTTTGGGTGTGTACAAGGTTTATGAGAAACTTGTATTTCCAAAGAAGTGAGTGGGAGCACTATAGAATTTCTGATAAATATATGTGGTTGACATATTGTGGATCAGAAGTAATGTAGAATTTCTGTAAAGCATACAAGGTTGTTTGAAAGAAGTTTTCAAAGGAGTACCTGGATTATGCTACTTGAAGGTTGAGCATCAAAGATCTATGGAGATAGATCGAAAGCGCTTAATAGAAGTTTCAACAAGATGCATGCCTTGACAAGTTTTTGAAAGAGTTCAAAATAGACCAGCAAAGAAGGAGTTCTTGGTTGCGTTGTGAGGTGTGAATTTGAGTAAGACTCAAAACCCGACCACGGCAGAATAAAGAGAATAGATGAAGGTCGTCTTCTATGCCTTAGCCGTAGAATCTAAAGTATGCCATGTTGTGTACCGCACCTGAAGTGTGCCTTGACTCAAAGTATGTTGAGAGGTACAGAGAGTGATCCATGTTTGAATCACTAGCAGCGGTCAAAATTTATCCTTAGTAACAAATGGACTAAGGAATTTTTCTCGATTATGGAGGTGGTTAAAGAGTTCGTCGTAAAGGGTTACGTTGATGCAAGCTTTGACACTAATCCGAATAACTATGAGTAGTGAAACGGATTCGTATAGTAGAGTAGATATTTGGAGCATTTCCGAATAGCACGTAGTAGCAGCATCTATAAAGATGACATAAAGATTTGTAAAGAACACACGGATCTGAAAGTTTCAGAACCGTTGACTAAAACCTCTCTCACGAGCAAGACGTGATCAGACCCCATAACTATATGGGTGTTGGATTCATTGGAATCACATGGTGATGTGAACTAGATTATTGACTCTAGTGCAAGTGGGAGACTGTTGGAAATATGCCCTAGAGGCAATAATAAATTAGTTATTATTATATTTCTTAGTTCATGATAATCTTTTGTTATCCATGCTATAATTGTATTGATTGGAAACACAATACTTGTGTGGATACATAGACAAAACACTGTCCCTAGTAAGCCTCTAGTTGACTAGCTCGTTGATCAAAGATGGTCAAGGTTTCCTGGCCATAGGCATGTGTTGTCACTTGATAACGGGATCACATCATTAGGAGAATCATGTGATGGACTAGACCCAAACTAATAGACATAGCATGTTGATCGTGTCATTTTGTTGCTACTGTTTTCTGCGTGTCAAGTATTTATTCCTATGACCATGAGATCATATAACTCACTGACACCGGAGGAATGCTTTGTGTGTATCAAACGTCGCAACGTAACTGGGTGACTATAAAGATGCTCTACAGGTATCTCCAAAGGTGTTAGTTGAGTTAGTATGGATCAAGACTGGGATTTGTCACTCCGTATGACGGAGAGGTATCTCGGGGCCCACTCGGTAATACAACATCACACACAAGCCTTGCAAGCAATGTAACTTAGTGTAAGTTGCGGGATCTTGTATTACGGAACGAGTAAAGAGACTTGCCGGTAAACGAGATTGAAATAGGTATGCGGATACTGACGATCGAATCTCGGGCAAGTAACATACCGAAGGACAAAGGGAATGACATACGGGATTATATGAATCCTTGGCACTGAGGTTCAAACGATAAGATCTTCGTAGAATATGTAGGATCCAATATGGGCATCCAGGTCCCGCTATTGGATATTGACCGAGGAGTCTCTCGGGTCATGTCTACATAGTTCTCGAACCCGCAGGGTCTGCACACTTAAGGTTCGACGTTGTTTTATGCATATTTGAGTTATATGGTTGGTTACCGAATGTTGTTCGGAGTCCCGGATGAGATCACGGACGTCACGAGGGTTTCCGGAATGGTCCGGAAACGAAGATTGATATATAGGATGACCTCATTTGGTTACCGGAAGGTTTTCGTGCATTACCGGAAAAGTTTCGGGCTCATCGGTAGTGTACCGGGAGTGCCGGGAGGGGTGCCGGGGACCATCGGGAGGGGTGTCACGCCCCAAGGGGTCTCATGGGCTATGGGAAGAGATAAACCAGCCCCTAGTGGGCTGGAATAAGTTCCCACTAAGGCCCATAAGGTTTGAGAAGGAAAAAAACACAAGGTGGAAAGAGTTTCCAAGTGGGAAGGTGGAATCCTACTCCAAGTAGGATTGGAGTAGGACTCCTCCACCTCCAATTTCGGCCAAACCTTTAGGTTTTGAGGCTGCCTCCTCCCCTCCCTCCCACCTATATATACGGAGGTTTTAGGGCTGATTTGAGACGACTTTTCCACGGCAGCCCGACCACATACCTCCACGGTTTTTCCTCTAGATCGCGTTTCTGCGGAGCTCGGGCGGAGCCCTGCTGAGACAAGGTCATCACCAACCTCCGGAGCGCCGTCACGCTGCCGGAGAACTCTTCTACCTCTCCGTCTCTCTTGCTGGATCAAGAAGGCCGAGATCATCGTCGAGCTGTACGTGTGCTGAACGCGGAGGTGCCGTCCGTTCGGTACTGGATCGTGGGACTGATCGCGGGATTGTTCGCGGGGCGGATCGAGGGACGTGAGGACGTTCCACTACATCAACCGCGTTCTCTAACGCTTCTGCTGTACGATCTACAAGGGTACGTAGATCACTCATCCCCTCTCGTAGATGGACATCACCATGATAGGTCTTCGTGCGCGTAGGAAATTTTTTGTTTCCCTTGCGACGTTCCCCAACACAAGGCTGGTCGCCCGATCCCCATCCCTAACGCTGGGAACCAGATCACCCAGCTCCGCCATGTCAAGGTCTGTGCATTGACATGCATGCGGTGAATTGCTGCTATCGGGTTGTATGTCGTAGAAGCCATCTTCTGTACTGTCTTGTGCTTGGTTTTGCAACAGGATTTGGCGACGGCCTTCATCAAGGTCCTCGGCAACCCCAAAGCGAGCAAGCAGGTGTACAACATCTCCGGCAGCAAGTATGTCACCTTCGACGGGATAGCACAGGCATGCGCAAAGGTCATATATATGAACAAGCTGTTCCTCGTGTGCAAACAACTCCATGTCCGTGGGTAATTCACTTAGATTCTAACTATACATCATTTTTCGCTTGGTGTTTGATATGCAATGCAGGCTGGGGGGTTCCCTGAGCCGGAGATCATCCACTACAACCCCAAGGACTTCGATTTCGGCAAGAAGAAGGCCTTCCCCTTCAGAGACCAGGTATTCCGTGATTTCTTCTACGTCTTGCTCTGGAAAAGTACAACCATTACAGTGTCGCTGACCGACACTGCATGATGCAACGACGGCAGCATTTCTTCGCATCGGTGGAGAAGGCCAGCAAGGACCTCGGGGTTACGCTGGAGTACGACCTCCTCGACGGCTTGACGGATTCGTACAACCTTGACTTCGACCGCGGGACCTTCAGGAAGGAGGCTGACTTCACCACAGACGACATGATCCTCGGCAAGAAGCTCGTGAGCGTCTGAGGCGTGCATGGACGGGCTCATGGCAGTGCAAAGCGTGTGGCAATAGCGTGTGCGGCGTGCATATGTATCACAGGGAAGACGATCTCAGTTTTGGGATGTAGGTTGAGGTTCACTCATCCGATGAAATGTACTACTGACACCTAATTCTCTCCTCGTGTCATTTGCTTTACTTCAGTTCAGTTTATACGTGGTTTTATTTTTGTAATAATATATCGGTTTTCTAAGATCGGAACTGAATTTGACCATTCAAGATTTTGAAAATCAAATCCGATGGATAGAAACATTCCGTTTAAGAGCATCTCTAGCAAACCCGGTATAAGTGATCAAACCCTTTTAATTTTTGCGTTTTACAGTTTTGATTGAAATAAGTGTTTAGAATAAACCGTAAAAGTGGTCCAATCCGTCAAAAATTTAACGGCCATCAAAAATGCACACCAGAAACCTTTATATTTTAAGGTTGGAAGGCCGAACTGAGGGGGCTCCCTATACCGGTCAAACCTCGTCGGAGTAAACACGCCGTCGTGGAGTTTGTTGTAATTCGTTCTAAATTCGTTCTACATATGTTCTCTAGCCATTTTGTTTGTGTCTATGTGAACGCATATATTCCTCTTGTATCCATCTTTGATGGATGCCTATATCATGATGCTTTTAGTTTTCACTAGCTATCCTCAGTTTTTGGAGGATGGTGTAACTTAATTTATTTCTTCACAGGATGGAGGTAGCCTATTGAATTTACCTGCATCTTCATATGGTATCAAGTATACATGAGATTCGTTAGTTTTCATGCATAGGAGGCGGAGACAGTCTTCGAGCGGCGGGGCGGAGGCCGCGGTCGGCGCGGACGGCGTGGTGGCGGCCGGGGAGGAAGTCGTGCCGGAGATGGAGGGGAAGAGGTGAGCAGGTGGCGCGAGGGGGGCGGGGGCTTAGGGTTTGGAGCAGGGAGGGAGCCGCGAACCATGGGAGCAGGAGGCGTGCGTGAGCGGGCGAGGAGGGCGGCTCCGGTGACGGCCGCGTCGGAGAGGAGGGGCGGCGACGGCGGCAGCACAGGTGAGCTTCAGAGTGGATAACGGTGGGAGTGTGAGGGGATGAATGGATATCATGGGAGTGTGAGGGGATGGGGAAGGGGATGAGGTGGTGACCAGTGAGTGAAGATAGAGTGAGGTCGGGCAGAGACTTGGCCAGGGTGATTTTTTTGCCTAAAAAAAGGGGGACAAGTCTGTATTATACTTTAGCTGAATTTTTACCTACGTCTGTACGTGACACTGAATCATAAAAATTCAGCTGGCTAATTCATATTCTGAAAATAGAAAGGGGCATGTCATAAGTGAAGTAGTTTGGATTGTAAAATTGTTTTTTGTTGCGACGCTGAAGTATATATTAGAGCATATTAAGCAAGGTATTTAGACAACATGCCAACACACGGGCATCTATTTGTTCTCCGATCGCAGGATGTATACAAAAAAAGCTTGGCGCATGTAGTACAAATAGTAGACATTTGTTATGTCTATTATACATATGATTATGTGTTTTAATTTGTAAGTTTAGTTATCACAAACTTGGTTTGTATCCACTATGTACATGACCGTTTCGTCATGTTTGTTTGTGTCTATGGCATTTTAACGGATGTGCTAATTTTATCAATGTTTTAGTTATTATCTACATTCCAAAACAAGAGTTTGTCCATGCTCATAGATTTTCATTTACCTTTAACATTGTTTTCTTCCTAAAATATATTCAATATAAAAACGAGCGTCTAAAATATCCAAATTCCATGTTATGATTTTATCAAGTGATTTTTTAATATATTATTTCATATGCCGTGGCAACGCACGGGCATTTAACTAGTCTCTATTATTAAAGCAGGATGTGCCGTCGTGATGGTTCAACCTCAGTCATGGTTCAACCTCAGTTATGTTCGACCTACTTTGCCCTCCCCTCCTTCGTACTCTTACCCACGACTAAAAAAATTAGGAAAACCTCAACCGCTTCTCCCATCCCCGCTCGGAAAAATAGCCAGACTCCACGAGACCGAACAGTTATCCCATCGCTCCAGCGCTAACCCCTCTCCCCTCTAAATCGATCGCCCCGGTCGCCGTCGCCGCCCTCCACTGCATCACCGCCCGAGTCTCGCTGCACTCCACCTGATGAACGCTAACCGCCACCACTACATCATTGCCGCTGCGCTGATCCTCTCTCCAGAGGCGCCACCATCTCCAAGCCGTCGTGGATCTCATGCTGATGGGGCTGGTTGTCTTTGTGGCCCTGGCGAGCTTGTCGGCTGCTGCCGGAGACCCAAATCCCCGAGCTCGACGAGCTAGCTAACCGTCCTGCACAACTCGCCATGGCCCCTGAGCCGCCTGTCCAGCAGCCGTTGGAGCCGAGCGTGCAGGCGCACGAGGACGAGGACAAAGCGTACAACAGAGGTGTTCCAGGGGACGATGAGGAGTTCCAACAAACGGAAGCAGCGGCCGCACTCCCCAGGCAACAACCTCCTTTATGGAATCCGTTGTATTCCAACTTGTTATCAATTTTTGTTATCCCACCAACAAATGAAAGTATCTCTTTGTTATCTCAATTCTTTTTGCAACTGTAGATGCTTGCAGGCAGGGATTCTTAGCTGTCCCCACATCCTTCT
This sequence comes from Hordeum vulgare subsp. vulgare, assembly GCF_904849725.1. NCBI lineage: Eukaryota > Viridiplantae > Streptophyta > Magnoliopsida > Poales > Poaceae > Hordeum > Hordeum vulgare. Next base: position 369,828,673 of record NC_058519.1, read on the forward strand.
CCTACCCGAGTCCATGCAAGGAAACACTGATCCAGTGACATGACTAGGTTGATTGAAGCTGGCTCCTTGCCAAGTTGCCATGGCGAAGCTGTGATGTGGGATGGCGCCATGGCAGTGGTACTCCATCCCAAAGCCAAGATGCAAGAAGGACCACTCAATATTTCGTCAGGTTTAATCTTCTTCGTCAATCTTCAGTCTGAACCTTGTTGCCGATTCTCCATGTAGCCTTGCTGGTTCTGAATCCAAAGTGCATGGTTCTGAATCTTCAGTTTGACTCTTCGAATGAGAGAACCAATGCTAGCTAGCACTAATCCCCACATTAACTTGGCGTGCATGCAGTCGTGTTTTGGGAGTGGAGAAAGAGAGCAAGAATTCCACATACGCACCTCGAGATCTGAGTTAATTGCAGAAAACCACCACAATGAAGCGAACTTTTGCGAAAAAACACCCTTTTACGCATTCGTTGCAGAAAACACACAAAAATCGCCTAATTTTTTGCAAAAACACAATCCGGTCGGTTGGAGCGTTTTAAGCATGACTATGACATGTGGGTCCCATTTTCGATGACGTGGCGCACGGATCCGTCACTAACACCGTCGCTAGCTCCGTCGATGCGCTAGCTAGCCACGGGGGAGGCACTCCGGCAGTCTCCAAGCTCCATACCAAGATCCCTGCTTTGCTCTCCTCTGCTCCTACAAACACCCGACCTGAGAGAGGCGACAACCACGACCATGACCTCCCTCCCTCCCGATGCCCAATCGCCGGCCGAAGCGCGGCGCCGACAACGGACGGAACCCTGCTGATGGTGCCGGTGGCGCCGACGAGGATGAGAGCACGAGGGATTTGGATTTGCGCTTCACCACTTTTCAATCTATCCTTCAGTAGCGGGCAATAGGAGGGTGATTTTTTAATGCTATCTTTGGGCTTCAGTTTCTTGTATAGTGGTTGCCAAGGGATGAATCTAGAAGCTTCAGTGCAGCCTTATTTCCACATACAAAGTTTTCTCTGTTGAGAACCTGGGACAACCTGCAACCTGCATGCACTCAACTTTCCAGTGTGTTTCTGTATGAAAATCAGTTTCTGGATTAATTTGTCAAAGCCCAAAATGAAGTACAAGTGTAGAGCACATTGCATTTCTCTTTCTACTTCCTGTGATCCTATGAACTGTAACTGCACTTACCCTGCCTTTTTTAGCTCCAACTGAAAATATGGTTAATCAAGTATTGTTTTGTGGTTGGTTCATGACATCAATGGTTGACAAAACGATAGAAAGAGGTCGATGCATCTGTTTTGTTCCTTTTCTTCATAAAAGGTACTATTTCTTTGCCAAATTATGGTTTTGTGATCCTTGCTTGTTTTTTAGAGAGCGAATGCCTTCTCCACTTCTGCCAATGCTACCGCTGGGAAAACGGCTGATGACAACGTGCATAAAGATGCCCCAAAGAAGGACATCGATGATCAGATAGCAGATATTCAGATCCTTCGAAACCTTTGGAAGTACTTAAGGATGAACAATAGCCGTGATTTCAACATCAGGATTGTGTTGTTATTGGGTCTCTTAGTCGGCGCGAAGGTAGATGTTACTGGTCGAAATTGTTACCTATACAAATATTGTTCGAGCTAAAATAATGCAACCCACTTTTGTTAGCAAAGGCTTTTGTTTCTGTTGTACTCATTAAGTACTAGCGATCTGTGATATATTAGTAACCCCATTTGGGCTAACACTTTTTTGTAGAGTCTACCATTGACCATCATGCAGTAGGCGCAAGATTGATAGTCTCCTTACCTCACTTCGTTGGAATGCAGTGCATTTGCATTACTCATAGTGTACTGAAATTCTTGGCTTCTATACAAATGACCCTTTTGACCTATTTTGATGCAATGTGGTAAATTCAGATGCATCCTGTTTGTTGGATGCATATTTCTTTTGAAAACAAAATAGGTAACGTCTTCTTGTTTAATTGTTCAACAAGGTCTCAAATAGAAATAGTCAACTATCGTCATTCTTAAATCAAAGGAAAAAATATTGCCCTTGCAGTTATGATATATGCCATGATGAACTTAAAACATGGAAGTTGTTACATGAAGTTTTTCTTTTTCTTTTTCTTTTGAAATTTTCATCGGGTGGAAGGGCTCCCCATCTGAATTGATCTCATTTCAAAAAAAGAATTGATCTAGTGTTACATGAAGCTTTCAACTTTATCACCTGGCCTTTTGTATTTACAATGAACACCAGGTTATAAATGTTCAAGTGCCTTTCTTGTTTAAGCTTGCTATCGATTGGCTTGCAGCACTTGGTGGCGCTGAAGCCTCACTAGCATCATTTACAGATGCTAATGCAACCCTGTTGGCTCTCTTTGCAAGCCCAGGAGCAGTTCTGATTGGATATGGTATTGCGCGGTCAGGAGTATCAGCTTGTACAGGTAAATTTTGTTAAAGAACTTGGTTATCAATATTTTTTTATGCCTGAAAAGCCGCCAAAAGAAACTCTGCATTTTTTAAGTTCTCTCTTTCTGCTCTCCTTTCATAACATATACAACTATGATTTATGCATTATGGTAAATATTTATGGTAATTTTTCTGTTTCCAGAACTGCGGAATGCTTTATTTTCGAAAGTTACCTTGAGAGCCATCCGTTCAGTCTCCAGGATGGTAAATGCTGAACCCTTTCATTTCCATGGTATCACTTTTTAGTGAAGTTGTTTAAGTACTGTAGCTGTCCAGAATTTTAGATATTTCAACCCGGTATGGATATATATTGAATGAAGTATCTTATTTTCTTGCTATACAATGTTGTTCCTATACGTCCTTATATTCGTGAAGCTGAAAAAAGGTTACTATGAGTGGTATATGTACATTCTTTTGCTCGAACCCGCACCTAAGTGCGTGTCATTTTCATTAAAAGAAAAATGTCCAAATGGGGCAAGGTCTATCTGGCAGTAAGAAAAAATTAAAAGCAAGCAAAAGAAAGCTAAAGGCCTAACTGAAACTAGAAAAGCTAGAAAAAGGAAAAGAACCATTTGAAGATCTTGCACTTAGCTGGAGCCAAACTATTTGCATCTGTACTTCTGTGAGGATCGAGTGTCATCTGTACATTTGTAGCCACTTTCAGTTTTAGATGGACCTGTCCTGCAGAACTATTTCGATATTTATCTGTGGACACTTTAAGTATTACTTCAGTTTATTAACTTTACGTGTCGCAGGTGTTTTCTCACTTGCATGAGTTTGATCTTCGTTATCATCTAAGGTATCTGTGAATGCTCTGGTTCATGCCATCATGTCTGCTTCGATGTTTTCCTTGATTCATTGATTGTCCACACTATATTCTGTGCGGCCAGTAAGGTGCCTTCCTGCTAGCAATTAATCGGCCCTAGGTCTAACTGCTACTTGTGTAAAACATCATTGTGGAAACACGTTATAAGAATTCAACACTTACAGTTATTATGTAGTTGCCGAGTTTTGATATTTACGAGCTGGGAATTATTTGATTTTTTATGTTCCTTTGTTTGTTTATGTTTTTCAGCCGGCAAACTGGAGCTCTAAATCGCATAATTGACAGAGGCAGCAATGCAATAAATTTCATTCTTACAGTGACAGTGTTCAATATTGTTCCCACAATACTAGAGGTACTCATAGTTATTTCTCCAACGGTTACCATCCATCAGTTGTGCATACTGTGATATTGCTGTTGCTTTTGGTAATTGATGCCACTTATTCTCGGAATGTTTGCTTGAGCTCTGTCTGTGTTGTGTTTTGTTTCTTATTTACATATTGGTATGGTGTCAAGTATACTTGCCTAGAAGTTTGGCTCCACTTTTGCTTGGATTACTTCAGTTTCAGTCGCTACTTACGTTGTTTTCACTTTGGCTTTGACACAGGTGTGAATGCTGTACTTTGTCATCGCAACTGTAGTTTTAGGATATTCTTGCTTACATAAATGCTCAATCTAATATATCTAATGATCACTTTTGTATCATGTCTTACTCTTATTCCTCTCATCGCTGTCTGTTTCATTACGACAGTGGCGGACCAAGTTCAGGACAGCCATGAATAAAGCTGATAATTGATTGCCCTATCAGATTTGATCAATGTATTTATATATATATTTCTGTTCCGTGGTTGCCACGGGCACTAAACTAGTCACTTTTAAAATGTTTTTCACATATACGAAAATATAGAGTGAAAACGAAAGCAAACATAAGAAATAGAAAAGGAAAAGGAAAAAATGGAGAAGAAAAAGAAAAACAAACAAAAATGAAGAAGAAAAAAGAAACCAAACAAAAAATGGAGAATGAAAAAAGAAACACGGAGAATAAATTAAAAAGGGAAATATGAGAAAACAGAAAAACCCTGATGCTTTCCCTTACGCAGTGGCTAGAATCACGATCCACCACCATGGCGACCCGGGTTTGATCCTCTTTTGCGTCTCTATTTCTTATCTTTCGGTACTATATATGCGTTAAATGAGCCGGTCCATTACTGCAGATGCTTCAACAAGAGAAACCTGTTGATAAGTTTAAGATGAAAAATAGTCACCGCGACCCCTGCGTGCAGTTTTTTGCATTGTAAAACAGTAAAAATAATGAAAATGGCCTGACCCAGTGCGGAGGAGAGGGTGTACGCCGGATAATGGAAATATAATGAATGGGTGATTAAGGCGCCGATTAGCGACCATGCGCGCACGCTAAATGGACCGGCCTGTTCGTGCGGAGGCTCCAGTGATAGCAAATTGTCGACTCGCTTAAGGCGAAAAATAATTGCCGCGGCCCTCACATGCAGTTTTTTGCATTTTAATACAGAAGAATAATGAAGATGGCCCGGCTCAGCGCTCAGGAGAGTGTGCGCCCCAATTAAGGAAATAGAATGAACGGGCGCCTAAGGCGCCGATTAGCGACCATGCGCACACCACCAAGCTCCCACCAAGTAAATTTTTGGGCCGGTACAACTATCTTTTTCCCGGTTTTGGGAAGGTTCTATCTTTTTTATTTTTTTGTGTTTAGTCTTTTAGGTTTTTTATTTTCGTTTTATTTTCGTTTTAGTGTTCCTGTTTTAAAATCTTTTCTTAATAGCAAGTATTTCGTAAATCATGAAACATTTTTCATAAATTTCTTACATTTTATTAATCCGTGGTCATTTTTCAAAATATCAAACATTCTTTGGAAACTCGTGAACACTTTTTTGAATCACTGGATTTTTCTTTTGCGTTGACAATAGTTCTTTTTAGGAACAGTTTTAAAATTCATGATTATTGTTTTGTAGATGGCATCTTTTTGGAATGCATGAACATTTTGTTGAATCCATGGACATTTTTTTCATGATCATTTTTCTGAACATTTTAAAATAGTATGAAATATTTTGAATCCGTGAAGATTTGTTCAATATCATGGACATTGTTTTGAATAACTGTTCGAAATCATGAACATTGTTCTAATTTATGAGAACTTTTTTTGAATTCAAGAACAATTCTGAAACTCACGACAATTTTTTAAATTGTGAATAATTTTTCAAACTCATAAACATTCTTTTCAAATACGGATTTTGTATTTAAATATTGACCATTATTTAAAATTTGGAACTGTGTTAAATCATGTACTATTTTGTAGAAGAAAAAAGCAGAAAATAGGGGTCCGCCCAATAGTACGCACTAAGGGAGCGGGATTTAGGGGTGCACGCTAGGTGACTACACGGCGCCTTGCAGGCGAAATAAGAGCTCTCGAAATTTGGGGTCCTGGATGAGATATAGCTCTAGGAGTGAAGTCACATTTCAAGGTGCAGGCGAATGCAAACTTCCGCTAACCCATTACCTCTGCGCTGCAAAGATTACACCATATGGCCTTGGACAACTCGCAAAACTGAAGCGGACTTTGGCCTACTTAACCTGCTTGGCCCGCATAGCGTGTGTTGACATCATATTGCGACATAGTTAAAAACATAATTAAGATGGATTCATCGAGAAAAGTTCTCTACATAACAAAGTTTTGTATAATTAAAATTAAAACTTTGCTCTTGGGGTCATTGCCATCTGATTTCATATCAAAGGGCCGAAACTATGCTTGAAGTATCAAGATTTTGTGTTCCAAGAGCTGTTTGGTCGATTACGCCTCCAAAACGGCCTCACATGAAGAAGTGATATATATGGATTGTCTTCGTCTCGTCGAGTCGATTGATTTATATATATATATATATCATCCCAAACCAAATTCGTGTATAAAAATTAAAGGCAACCCTATGTGGATCGACCCTAAATGAAAAGATGGCGCGAGGTACGAGACACCCACCTAGGTGATGTCTGATGGGTCAAGCAAGTTATTCGGACTTTGCCTGAGTGAAGCTTGTCGGCCAAGTGAAAACGTTGCCGGCGAAAAGCTTGTCGGCCAAGTGAAAAGGTTATCGGCGAAAAGCTTGTTGAACGAGTGAAAATCTTGTTGGCCAAGTGGAAATTGTCAATTTTGATTAATCCAACCAAAAGCTGAAGATGGCCTCAAAATATTATCTCGATGGCTTCGGATGAGAAAGTGTTCTACACGAAAGTTTGCGTATCGTGAAACAGGAAACATTGATTTTGGAGTCATCATCATATGAAGTAGTATGCAACCTACAAATCTGCTACAAGATCCGGACACTCTAGTTAGCTGCATGACCGAGTCCGTCTGGAAGTCAAACATGTCCTCGTAAAGTATTTAAAACGGACTTATTGGGAAAAGTGGTCAACCTACGGATTGTTGGCCTCGTCGAGGCACCCAAAATTTATGTGTGGTCCATCTCAAGTGGAGGTCATGTGGAAATTCGATGGCCCGCGCAACGAGCAAGACCAAAGTTTGCGTCAGATTTAGGATGAATCCGAGTTAGAATAAATCTGGACTCTAGAATGTGAATTGATGTAATTTTATCATAAAGGAAGCCTAGATAAATTCTTTCTTTGTACGTGAAGTTCAGCCACCTCTTATGTATGTTAGTGGTGACGGCCGATTGAACAACACACAAAAGAAACAATCAATCTACTACTTTTTCATCTATATTTTATCTCTTCGTCGTTTTTCTTTCTCGTTCTTCGCTATTCCGCGAGTTTGAGAGCTGTGAATATCAAGGCTCTAGGTGCGAGCGAAATGACCCAGGGAAGCCCACAGCATCCACACTCCCTGACGTGGTTCGTCCCACGCACGCGGGGTTTCGGACCTGCAAAAGCACCCGCCAATTGTCTTGCGTATGGCGCTGTCGGTCGGATCTCCTTCGACGTAAACTACAGTGCATCACCCCTGTTGTCGAGGGTACACGTGATGTAACTGCTATGGAACTGCCCAACTGTAAAAGAGGTATGGGGAAGGCTGGGAAGAAGGGGAGGATGCCTACAACTATCTACAAAGGATTCTTGGATCAAGTGTAACACGCTCGAGATCATACAAAGTATGATGAATGAGACCCAACCAGCTGAGAGGACAGGCACAACAAAAATGCTAAATGTACAAAGAGTTACACACGGTTACACATTCACTAGGATTCTTTCTTCCTAACTAACCTTTCCCTTGTTGGGGAACGTCGCATGGGAAACAAAAAAATTCCTACGTGCACGAAGACCTATCATGGTGATGTCCATCTACGAAGGGGATTTCAGATCTACGTACCCTTGTAGATCGCACAGCAGAAGCGTTAATAAACGTGGTTGATGTAGTGGAGCGTCCTCACGTCCCTCGATCCGTCCCGCGAACCGTCCCACGAACCGTCCCATGATCTGTCCCACGATCTGCTTCGATCTAGTGCCGAACGGACGACACCTCCGCGTTCAGTACACGTACAGCTCGACGATGATCTTGGCCTTCTTGATCCAGCAAGAGAGACGGAGAGGTAGATGAGTTCTCCGGCAGCGTGATGGCGCTCCGGAGGTTGGTGATGATCTAATCTCAGCAGGGCTCCGCCCGAGCTCCGCAGAAACGCGATCTAGAGGAAAAACTGTGGAGGTATGTGGTTGGGCTGCCGTGGCAAAGTTGTCTCAAATCAGCCCTAATACATCTGTATATATAGGAGGGAGGGGAGGGGCCTTTCCTTGGGGCTCAAGGAGCCCCAAGGGGGTCGGCCGAAGGGGGGAGGAGGAATCCTCCTCCAATCCTAGTCCAACTAGGATTGGAAGGTGGAGTCCTTCCCTTCCTTCCCACTTCCCCTTCTTTTTTTTCTCTTTGATTTTCTCTTATCCTGCGCAGGGGCCTTCTTGGGCTTGCCCACCAGCCCACTAAGGGCTGGTGCGGCACCCCTAAGGCATATGGGCTTCCCCAGGGTGGGCTGCCCCCCCCCGGTGAACATCCGGAACCCATTCGTCACTCCCGGTACATTCCCGGTAATGCCGAAAACTTTCCGGTAATCAAATGAGGTCATCCTATATATCAATGTTCGTTTCCGGATCATTCCGGAAACTCTCGTGACGTCCATGATCTCATCCGGGACTCCGAACAACATTCGGTAACCAACCATATAACTCAAACACGCATAAAACAACGCCGAACCTTAAGTGTGCAGACCCTACGGGTTCGAGAACTATGTAGACATGACCCGAGGGACTCCTCGGTCAATATCCAATAGCGGGACCTAGATGCCCATATTGGATCCTACATATTCTACGAAGATCTTATCGTTTTAACCTCAGTGCCAAGGATTCATATAATCCCGTATGTCATTCCCTTTGTCCTTCGGTATGTTACTTGCCCGAGATTCGATCGTCAGTATCAGCATACCTATTTCAATCTCGTTTACCGGCAAGTCTCTTTACTCGTTCCGTAATACAAGATCCCGTGACTTACACTAAGTCACATTGGTTGCAAGGCTTGTGTGTGATGTTGTATTACCGAGTGGGCCCCGAGATACCTCTCCGTCACACGGAGTGACAAATCCCAGTCTTGATCCATACTAACTCAACGGACACCTTCGGAGATACCTGTAGAGCATCTTTATAGTCACCCAGTTACGTTGTGACGTTTGATACACACAAAGCATTCCTCCGGTGTCAGTGAGTTATATGATCTCATGATCATAGGAATAAATACTTGGCACGCAGAAAACAGTAGCAACAAAATGACACGATCAGCATGCTACGTCTATTAGTTTGGGTCTAGTCCATCACATGATTCTCCCAATGATGTGATCCAGTTATCAAGCAACAACACCTTGTACATAGTCAAAAGACCCTGACTATCCTTGATCAACTGTCTATCCAACTAGAGGCTTGCTAGGGACAGTGTTTTGTCTATGTATCCACACATGTATCTAAGTCTTCATTCAATACAATTATAGCATGGATAATAAACGATTATCTTGATACAGGAATTATAGTAATAACTTATTTATCATTGCCTCTAGGGCATAATTCCAACAGTCTCCCACTTGCACTAGAGTCAATAATCTAGCCCTCACATCACCATGTGAATTACATTGTAATAAATCTAACACCCATACAGTTTTGGTGTTGATCATGCTTTGCCCGTGGAAGAGGTTTAGTCAACGGGTATGCTACATTCAGATCCGTGTGCACTTTGCATATATTCACGTCCTCCTCCTCGACGTAGTCGCGGATGAGGTTGAAGCGTCGTTTGATGTGTCTGGTCTTCTTGTGAAACCATGGTTCCTTTGCTAAGGCAATGGCGCCCGTGTTGTCACAAAACAGGGTTATTGGATTCAGTGCGCTCGGCACCACTCCAAGATCCGTCATGAACTGCTTCATCCAGACACCCTCCTTAGCTGCCTCCGAGGCAGCCATGTACTCCGCTTCACATGTAGAATCAGCTACGACGCTTTGCTTGGAACTGCACCAGCTTACCGCACCCCCATTAAGAATAAATACGTATCCGGTCTGTGACTTAGAGTCGTCCGGATCTGTGTCAAAGCTTGCATCGACGTAACCTTTTACAGCGAGCTCTTCGTCACCTCCATACACGAGAAACATCTCCTTAGTCCTTTTCAGGTACTTCAGGATATTCTTGACCGCCGTCCAGTGATCCACTCCTGGATTACTCTGGAACCTGCCTGCCATACTTATGGCCAGGCTAACGTCCGGTCTAGTGCGCAGCATTGCATACATGATAGAACCTATGGCTGAAGCATAGGGGACAGTGCTCATATGCTCTCTATCTTTATCAGTTGTTGGGCACTGAGTCTTACTCAATCTCGTACCATGTAAAACTGGCAATAACCCCTTCTTGGACTGTTCCATTTTGAACCTCTTCAAAACTTTATCAAGGTATGTGCTTTGTGAAAGTCCTATCAGGCGTTTTGATCTATCCCTATAGATCTTTATGCCTAGAATGTAAGCAGCTTCTCCTAGGTACTTCATAGAGAAACTTTTATTCAAGTAATCCTTATGCTCTCCAAAAACTCCACGCCATTTCCAATCAGTAATATGTCATCCACATATAGTATTAGGAACGCCACAGAGCTCCCACTCACTTCCTTGTAAATACAAGATTCTCCAACCACTTGTATAAACCCGAATGCTTTGATCACCTCATCAAAGCGTTTATTCCAACTCCGAGATGCTTGCACCAGTCCATAAATGGATTGTTGGAGCTTGCACACTTTGTTAGCATTTTTAGGATCGACAAAACCTTCGGGTTGCATCATATACAACTCTTCCTTCAGGAAACCGTTAAGGAACGCCGTTTTGACATCCATCTCCCAGATTTCATAATCGAAAAATGCAGCTATTGCTAACATGATTCGGACGGGCTTAAGCATCGCTACGGGTGAGAATGTCTCATCGTAGTCAATCCCTTGAACTTGTGAAAAACCCTTTGCCACAAGTCGAGCTTTATAAACGGTCACATTACCGTCAGCGTTCGTCTTCTTCTTAAAGATCCATTTGTTCTGAATAGCCTTGCGGCCTTCAGGTAGTACTTCCAAAGTCCACACTTTGTTTTCATACATAGATCCTATCTCGGACTTCATGGCCTCCAGTCATTTGTTGGAATCCGGGCCCACCATTGCTTCTTCATAATTCGCAGGCTCATTATTGTCCAACAACATAATTGATAAGACGGGATTACCGTACCACTCTGGAGTAGTACGCGGTCTCGTCGACCTGCGAGGTTTGACAGGAACTTGATCCGGAGTTTCATGATCATCATCATTAACTTCCTCCTCAACCGGCATCGCAACGACAGGGGTTTCCCTTTGCCTTGCGCCACCATCCATAGGAATGAGAGGTTCAACAACCTCATCAAGTTCTATCTTCCTCCCACTCAATTCTCTTGAGAGAAACTCCTTCTCGAGAAAAGCTCCGTTCTTAGCAACAAACACTTTGCCCTCGGATTTGAGATAGAAGGTATACCCAACTGTCTCTTTTGGGTAACCTATGAAGACGCACTTTTCCGCTTTGGGTTCCAGCTTTTCAGGCTGAAGCTTTTTGACATAATCATCACATCCCCAAACTTTAAGAAACGACAACTTTGGTCTTTTGCCATACCACAGTTCGCATGGTGTCGTCTCAACGGATTTTGATGGTGCCCTATTTAAAGTGAATACAGCTGTTTCTAATGCATAGCCCCAAAACGATAACGACAAGTTGGTAAGAGACATCATAGATCGCACCATCTCTAATAAAGTATGATTACGACGTTCGGACACACCATTACGCTGTGGTGTTCCAGGCGGTGTTAACTGTGAAACAATTCCACATTGTCTTAAGTGAGCACCAAACTCGAAACTCAGATATTCACCCCCACGATCAGACCGTAGGAACTTGATCTTCTTGTTACGATGATTTTCAACTTCACTTTGAAATTGCTTGAACTTTTCAAATGTTTCAGACTTGTGCTTCATCAAGTAGACATAACCATATCTACTCAAATCGTCAGTGAAGGTGAGAAAATAACGATATCCGCCGCGTGCCTCCACACTCATCGGACCACACACATCGGTATGTATGATTTCCAACAAGTCACTTGCACGCTCCATTGTTCTGGAGAACGGAGTTTTAGTCATCTTGCCCATGAAGCATGGTTTGCACGTGTCAAGTGAATCAAAGTCAAGTGACTCCAAAAGTCCATCGGTATGGAGTTTCTTCATGCGCTTTACACCAATATGACCTAAGCGGCAGTGCCATAAAAACATGGCGCTATCATTGTTAACTCTAACTCTTTTGGTCTCAATGTTATGTATATGTGTATTATCACTATCAAGATTTAATATGAACAATCCTCTCACATTGGGTGCATGACCATAAAAGATATTACTCATAGAAATAGAACAACCATTAATCTCTGACTTAAACGAGTAACTGTCTCGCAATAAACAAGATCCAGATGTAATGTTCATGCTTAACACATGCACTAAATAACAATTATTTAAGTTCATAACTAATCTTGATGGTAACTGAAGTGAAACTCTGCCGACGGCGATTGCATAAACCTTGGAACCATTTCCCACGCGCATCGTCACTTCATCCTTCGCCAGCCTTCGCTTATTCCGCAGTTCCTGTTTCGAGTTGCAAATATGAGCAACAGAACCGCTATCGAATACCCAGGCACTACTACGAGAGCTGGTTAAGTACACATCAATAACATGTATATCAAATATACCTGATTTTTCTTTGGCCGCCTTCTTATCAGCCAGATACTTGGGGCAGTTGCGCTTCCAGTGACCCATACCCTTGCAATAATAGTACTCCGTTTTAGGCTTAGGTCCAACTTTGGGTTTCTTCGTCGGATTGGAAACAGGCTTGCCACACTTCTTAGAATTACCCTTCTTGCCTTTGCCGTTTCTCTTGAAACTAGTGGTCTTATTCACCATCAACACTTGATGCTCTTTACGGAGTTCTGACTCTGCGACTTTCAGCATCGCGAATAACTCGCCGGGTGACTTGTTCATCCCTTGCATGTTATAGTTCAACACAAAGCCCTTATAGCTTGGTGGCAGTGATTGAAGAATTCTGTCAGTGATAGCCTCTTGCGGGAGTTCAATCCCCAGCTCAGCTAGACGGTTTGAGTACCCAGACATTTTGAGCACATGTTCACTGAAAACGAATTCTCCTCCATCTTGCAAGCATAGAATTTATCGGAGGTCTCATACCTCTCGATCCGGGCGTTCTCTGAAAGATAAACTTCAACTCCTGGAACATCTCATATGCTCCATGACGCTCAAAGCGACGTTGAAGTCCCGGTTCTAAGCCATACAAGAATGCACATTGAACTACTGAGTAGTCCTCCTTACGTGTTAACCAAGCGTTCTTAACATCTTGGTCAGCCGTAGCGGGTGGTTCATCTCCTAGCGCAGCATTAAGGACATAATCCTTCTTCAGATTACGAGCCCAGTCTACAAAGTTGCTTCCATCGTCTTTCAACTTAGCTTTCTCTAGGAACATATTAAAATTCAGGGTGACTGTCGTGTGAGCCATTGATCTACAACACAAATATATTCAAAGTGGACTTAGACTATGTTCAAGATAATTAGAGTTTAACTTAATCAAATTACTTGCTAAACTCCCACTCAAAAAGTACATCTCTCTAGTCATTTGAGTGGTTCATGATCCAATTCCACTAGCTCAAGTCCGATCATCACGTGAGTTGAGGATAGTTTCAGTGGTAAGCATCCCTATGCTAATCATATCAACTAGATGATTCAAGATCGACCTTTCGGTCTCATGTGTTCCGAGGCCATGTCTGCACATGCTAGGCTCGTCAAGCTTAACACGAGTGTTCCGCGTGTGCAATTGTTTTGCACCCGTTGTATGTGAACGTTGAGTCTATCACACCCGATCATCACGTGGTGTCTTGAAACGACGAACTGTACCAACGGTGCACAGTCGGGGAGAACACAATTTCAATGAGAGATCACCTCATAATGCTACCGTCGTTCTAAGAAAAATAACGTGCTACTCATGCTATTACTACTAAAGCTACATCCTAGCAATATAGTAAATGCATCTGCAAGCACAAACATTAGTTTAAAGACAACCCTATGGCTCCTGCCGGTTGCCGTACCATCGACATGCAAGTCGATATTAACTATTACAACATGATCATCTCATACATCCAATATATCACATCACATCATCGACCATATCACATCACAAGCATACCCTGCAAAAACAAGTTAGATGTCCTCTAATTGTTGTTGCATGTTTTACGTGGTGACCATGGGTATCTAGTAGGATCGCATCTTACTTACGCAAACACCACAACGGAGATGTATGAATTGCTATTTAACCTCATCCAAGGACCTCCTCGGTCAAATCCGATTCAACTAAAGTTGGAGAAACCGACACTCGCCAGTCATCTTTCAGCAACGGGGTTGCTCGTAGCGATGAAACCAGTCTCTCGTAAGCGTACGAGTAATGTCGGTCCGAGCCGCTTCGATCCAACAATACCGCAAAATCAAGAAAAGACTAAGGAGGGCAGCAAATCGCACATCACCGCCCACAAAAACTTTTGTGTTCTACTCGAGATGACATCTACGCATGAACCTAGCTCATGATGCCACTGTTGGGGAACGTCGCATGGGAAACAAAAAATTTCCAACGCGCACGAAGACCTATCATGGTGATGTCCATCTACGAGGGCAATTTCAGATCTACGTACCCTTGTAGATCGCACAGCAGAAGAGTTAATAAACGCGGTTGATGTAGTGGAACGTCCTCACGTCCCTCGATCCTCCCCGCGAACCATCCCACGAACCATCCCGCGATCCGTCCCACGATCCGCTCCGATCTAGTGCCGAACGGACGGCACCTCCGTGTTCAGCACACGTACAGCTCGACGATGATCTCGGCCTTCTTGATCCAGCAAGAGAGATGGAGAGGTAGATAAGTTCTTCGGCAGCGTGACGGCGCTCTGAAGGTTGGTGCTGACCTAATCTCAGCAGGGCTCCGCCCGAGCTCTGTAGAAACACGATCTAGAGGAAAAACCATGGACGTATGTGGTCGGGCTGCCGTGGCAAAGTTGTCTCAAATCAGCCCTAATACCTCCGTATATATAGGACAGAGGGGAGGGGCCTTGCCTTGAGGCTAAAGGAGCCCCAAGGGGGTCGGCCGAAGGGGGGGAGGAGGAATCCTCCTCCAATCCTAGTCCAACTAGGATTGGAAGGTGGAGTCCTTCCCTTCCTTCCCACTTCCCCTTCTTTTTTTCTCTTTGATTTTCTCTTATCCTGCACAGGGGCCTTCTTGGGCATGCCCACCAGCCAACTAAGGGCTGGTGCGGCACCCCTAAGGCCTATGGGCTTCCCCGGGGTGGGCTGCCCCCCCGGTGAACATCCGGAACCCATTCGTCACTCCCGGTACATTCCCGGTAATGCCGAAAACTTTCCGTTAATCAAATGAGGTCACCCTATATATCAATCTTCGTTTTCGGATCATTCCGGAAACCCTCATGACGTCCATGATCTCATATGGGACTCAGAACAACATTCGGTAATCAACCATATAACTCAAACACGCATAAAACAACGCCGAACCTTAAGTGTGCAGACCCTGCGGGTTCGAGAATTATGTAGACATGACCCAAGGGACTCCTCGGTCAATATCCAATAGCGGGACCTGGATGCCCATATTGGATCCTACATATTCTACGAAGATCTTATCGTTTGAACCTCAGTGGCAAGGATTCATATAATCCCGTATGTCATTCCCTTTGTCCTTCGGTATGTTACTTGCCCGAGATTCGATCGTCAGTATCCGCATACCTATTTCAATATCGTTTACCGGCAAGTCTCTTTACTCGTTCTGTAATACAAGATCCAGTGACTTACACTAAGTCACATTGGTTGCAAGGCTTGTGTGTGATGTTGTATTACCGAGTGGGCCCCGAGATACCTCTCCGTCACATGGAGTGACAAATCCGAGTCTTGATCCATATTAACTAAACGGACACCTTCGAAGATACCTGTAGAGCATCTTTATAGTCATCCAGTTACGTTGTGACATTTGATACACACAAAGCATTCCTCCGGTGTCAGTGAGTTATATGATCTCATGGTCATAGGAATAAATACTTGACACGCAGAAAACAGTAGCAACAAAATGACACGATCAACATGCTACGTCTATTAGTTTGGGTCTAGTCCATCACATGATTCTCCCAATGATGTGATCCACTTATCAAGCAACAACACCTTGTACATAGTCAGAAGACCGTGACTATCCTTGATCAACTGTCTAGCCAACTAGAGGCTTGCTAGGGACAATGTTTTGTCTATGTATCCACACATGTATCTAAGTCTTCATTCAATACAATTATAGCATGGATAATAAACGATTATCTTGATACAGGAATTATAATAATAATAACTTATTTATCATTGCCTCTAGGGCATAATTCCAACATCCCCTTAATTTTTAAGGGGGTGGGGCCCCATCCCCCTTAATCGCCAATCAAAGTCCACCTGCTTGTAAAACTGTTGTAAACTTATGTACGTGTAGCATTACTGCAGGCACAAAAACTATTATGCTTCTGACATGCTGGGCGATTTGACACGAGCGGCATAAATGCACTTTCAGAGGCAAGCTGCCATCATGAGGGGACATCACAAAAGCCATCGGTATCTTCATTGAGTTTTGGCAGTAGGCAAGACCAACATGCTTAGAGAGCCCCTTTTAGGATCCGCCATGAGAAAGTAGGCATCTATAATTTTGCCTTCGGCCCGCAAATGGCAGCCGTGTTTTATACATCATTGTACTGGTCTTAGGACATGTACCCCAAATTTTCTTTTCCATTGCTTTGTGCTAATAAAATGAAACGTCAGGGATTGCTAGATCTTTTACAAAGAACTTCGTGAGATTTTCTAAAAAAATGCAACGGTCAGGCCGCCACCCCACATGCAGTCTTTATGTCTCCACCGGCGCCACCACTACTCCCTGCTCCTCGCCCCTGTGGAGCAAGATGTCCGGTGCGACGGTGGACAAGCACACGAAGATGACAAAGGAAGAGAACAGGAATCTGTCATGAAGGATGAAGAGTATGATGAGGACAAGGATCCGGCATGGGAGGATGAAGAGGATGAAGAGGACAAGGATCCGACATGGGAGGATGCAGAGGATGAGGATCTGGATGATGAGGAATTGAGGAGAACAAGGTACAAGTCTGAATTTTGATCCTCTCTTCCACCTATACTAGTGTGATTTATCAGCATTCTCTGTAGTTTATAAGCAGCCAATGCCACCAGGGAATGCTACCTGTTGTAAGAAATTTGTGAACCCTGAACCTGAAAAGGAACACATGAAACTGAAATTTTAATTACTTGTTGTAATCTTGAGCAGTGTGTGCATAGAGAAACTGTAGCTGCTAGTAGTAACATGCTGCTTGATATACTTAATCATTTGAATCTAGTCAAGTGCTTCTTACTAACAAGGTATATAGCCACATGATATTTTATAAACTGTCAAATCCCTTTACCCGCTCACACGATATCCCTGAAACAGTAATTGTTCCACTGGTTTTCTTAAACGTCAACTGTTTCACTGTTTTACGAGTTTATCACAGCCAAAGGTGAGTGCTAATGACGACGCGTGCTGCTGATATGAGACTCGGCAGGGGTAAGCTATCTGAATCCCATCCGGCATTCTCAAGTGCAATTCTTTTTTCCTTTTACATGGTACATAGTTTAGTAATATATATGTGATAGGAGTTGGCCTCCTACCAGGGCGTAGGCGTAGGTTATATGGGTGGCTGGAGGGTTGGCAAGGCTGTAGGCGCGAGCGACGGCGCTACGGCGCCATGGTCGCGAGATGGAGAAGGCCTCCGGCGGCGGCTAGGGTTTAGGGTTTCCCGGCAGAAGCCGAGCAAATAAGTTTGCTTCTTCTTAATCTCACAATAGGTCTTTACATGAGTATATATAATCTCATAGCTAGATAAAAATATGATAACTGGGCTAAGCCCTTAATTATGATAATTGGGCCGGCGGCGTCTATAAGTAGCCCCGGTCATAACATCTCTCCCCGCCTGTGCAAACAGCTCGTCCTCGAGCTGGAAATCTAGAAACTGCTAGCGGAACTCCTCGAGTTGCTCCCAAGTGGTGTCCTCCTCGGAAATGCCTTGCCACTGAATCAGAAGTCGCCAAACGCCACGGCTCAGCTGAGCCCGCAACACCTTCTGTGGACCTGGAAGTAGGCGACCGTTGGCAGCTAGCAGAAGGGCCAGCGAAGATGCCGGTGGCTCGCCATGGAAAGGCTTGAGCAGCCCCGCATGGAAGACATCATGGATACGGGCAGCCATCGGCAATTGTAGCCGGTAGGCCACGCTGCCGATGTGCTCCACCACTGGAAATGGCCCGGTGTATAGCGGCCCGAGCTTGCGCTTGGCGCGCGGATCAAGCGACTGAGTGGTGCGGTGGAGAAGGCAAAGCCACACCCAATCACCTACCGCAAACTCTGCATCACGATGATGGGCGTCATAGTACTTCTTGGACAGCTGTTGCGCTTGGAGAAGACGTTGACGCACCTCCGCGAGAACCTCATCCCTGTTGCGGAGAAGCTCGCATGCCGCCTCGGTCTGAGCCACCCCTTCCTGGAACGGAAGCATGGGCGGTGGAGGACGGACATAAAAGACCTCGAACGGAGTGGCACACAGAGTGGAGTAGTAGGATGTGTTGTAGCAGTACTCCGCCCAAGCGAGCAAGTCCACCCAGGCTCGTGGGCGATCACCTGTAACACAACGTAAGTACATTGCGATTACCTTGTTCACAATCTCTGACTGGCCGTCATTCTGAGTATGGAACGTTGTGCTCAGCCGCTACTTGATGCCCGCCATCTTGAAAAGATCACGCTAGATGTGACTAGTAAACACTGGATCGCGGTCGTAGACGATGGACGAAGGAAATCCGTGGAGACGGACTGTGCCATCAAAGAAGGCGCGTGCGACAGATGTAGAGATGTAGGGGTGGCCCAGTGCAATGAAGTGGGCGTACTTGGAGAAACGGTCCACCACCGTGAGAATGACGGACTTGCCTCTCACCTTGGGAAGACCCTCGATGAAATCCATGGAGATGTTCCTCCACTCCTGCGAGGGAACCTCAAGTGGTTGTACCTATCCTGTCGGCTGCAACGTGGTGGTCTTGTTGCGTTGACAAGTGACGCAAGACCGAACCCAATCCTGCATCAGCGCGCGGTCACCGGGAATGAAGAAGTCGGTGCGAAGGCGGTGGAGCGTCTTCTGTACTCCTTCATGACCGGCCGAATGAGCGAGGAGCAGGCTCTGGTGGCGGAGGTCGTCGTGGTTCGGCACAAAGAGGCGCCGCCCATGGAGGAGTAGGCCGCTCTCCAGGCACCATGGCTCAGGCAGCGCTCCCTCCTGGAGCTATTGTCGGAGTAACTGGGTGTCCGCCGCTGTCACTGTGGCCCGGCGTATATCATCAATGAAGGCGAAGGAGGGTCCGGAGCGGATGCAGAGGGAAGCTCCCTCGGCCTCGCCGGTGTCAACAGCCTGATCAGAATCACGGCGGGACACTGCATCCACAACGGTGTTGAGATGGCCCTCGCGATACTCAACGGTGAAGTCAAAACCAAAGAGTTTGTTTGTCCATTGATGGTGCGGAATGGTGGACACGCGTTGGTCCAACAAGAATTTGAGGATGTAGCGATCTGTGCGGATAAGGGACGGACGCCCCCACAGATATGGCCGTCAATGTCGTACCGCCTGGACCAGCCCGATGAGCACTCTCTCGTAAGCGGCGAGCTTGTGATGACATGCAGCGAACGACCGGCTGAAGAAGGCGAGGGGCCCTACACCCTGATGGAGGACGACGTTGAACCCCATGCCGGAGGCGTCACAGTCGACGGTGAACAGCCTATCGAAATCCGGCATCTGAAGAATCGGCCCAGTCATGAGGGCTTGCTTTAGTGTCTGAAAAGCGTCAGCCGCATCGGTGTCTGAGGCAAACGCGTCGCGCCACAACACCCCGTAAGTGGGGCCGCAATCAGGTCGAACTCCCGAATAAACTTTCGGTAGTAGCCGGCTGGCCCCAAGAACCCGGAAAGAGCCCGAGGAGACTGCGGCGTCGGACAGGTGGCGACGGCGTCAACCTTGTCCGCATCCATGGCAACACCCACTGCTGAGATGACATGGCCAAGGTAAGCAACGAACGGTGTGCCAAACGAGCACTTTGGGCGCTTGAGGTAGAGGTGATGTGCCCGAAGCTCGTTAAGAACGATGGCGATGTGCTGCAAATGCTCGACCCACGACGAACGGTAGATGAGTATGTCGTCGAAGAAGACGAGCACAAAACGCCACAAGTAGGGGCGGAGGACATCGTTCATCAATGCCTGAAACATCGCCGGGGCATTGGCAAGGCCGAACGGCATGACTAAGAACACGAAGTGGCCATGGTGAGTGCGAAAAGTGGTCTTTGCAATGTCGTCCAGGTGCATTTGCACCTGATGATAGCCGGAACGGAGGTCAAGCTTGGTGAAAAAGCATGCCCCGTGTAGCTCGTCCAGTAGTTCCTCAACAACCGGAATCGGGAACTTATCCTTGGAGTTTTTGATGTTGAGAGCCCGATAGTCAATGCAAAAGCGCCACGTGCCATCCGCTTTACGGACGAGGGGTACCATCGTCGAGAATGGTGAAGTGGTCAGCCGTATGATGCTTCGACAAGCATCTCCGCGCACTGCCTCTCAAGTTCATCTTTGTGCAGTTGGGGCAGCGGTATGGGTGGACGGCCACGGGAGGTGTGCCCGATAGCAAGCGGATGCGATGGTCGTAGGCTCGGGCTGGAGGAAGTCCCTGGGGTGTCTCGAAGACGTCGTTGTACTACTGCAGTAGACGGTTCAGTAGGGGTTTGGTCGGGTCGGCAGAGGTGGCCGACAAATGAGGTTGGGGACACGCAGCAGAACCGCCCCGCACACCTTCCCAGCGAATGCGGCGGCCCAGGCACCAAAAGACCATGGTCATCGCGTCGAAATCCCAGAGAACGGGACCCAGGGTGCGTAGGAAGTCGACGCCAAGGATGACATCAAAGCTGCCCAGGTTGAGACCAACGCGCGTGATGAAAAACTGCTCGTCACCGATGGCGAGAGGAACATCGCGAGCAATACCCTGGCAGGGAAGACGGTCACCGTTGGCCACCGTAATTCGGAGGTGCTCCCCTCCCGTCGGATGAAGCGCGAGACGGCGCATGGTGGCCACGTACAGAAAAATCTTGATTGATCCGGTTGTTGGAAATATGCCCTAGAGGCAATGATAAAATAGTTATTATTATATTTCCCGTTTCAAGATAATCGTTTATTATCCATGCTATAATTGTATTGAATGAAAGCATAGATACATGTGTGGATATATAGACAGAACCATGTCCCTAGCAAGCCTCTAGTTGGCTAGCCAGTTGATCAAGGATGGTTAAGGTTTTCTGACCATATGCAAGTGTTGTCTCTTGATGAGAGGATCACATCATTAGAAGAATCATGTGATGGACTAGACCCAAACTATGAACATAGCATGTGGTCGTGTCATTTTGTTGCTATTCTTTTCTGCATGTCAAGTATTCATTCCTATGACCATGAGATCATGTAACTCACTGACACCGGAGGAATACCTTGTGTGTATCAAACGTCACAACGTTATTGGATGACTATAAAGGTGCTCTACAGGTATCTCCGAAGGTGTCCATTGAGTTAGCATGGATGAACACTGGGATTTGTCACTCCGTGTGATGGAGAGGTATCTCGGGGCCCACTCGGTAATACAACATCACAAATAAGCCTTGCAAGCAATGTGACTCAAGTGTTAGTCACGGGATCTTGTATTACGGAACGAGTAAAGAGACTTGTCGGTAACGAGATTGAAATAGGTATAGCGATACCGACGGTCAAATCTCGGGCAAGTAACATACCGAAGGACAAAGGGAATGTTGTACGGGATTATATGAATCCTTGGCATAGAGGTTCAACCGATAAGATCTTCGTAGAATATGTAGGATCCAATATGGACATCCAGGTCCCGCTATTGGATATTGACCGAGGAGTGTCTTGGGTCACGTCTACGTAGTACTCGAACCCGCAGGGTCTGCACACTTAATGTTCGATGATGTTTTAGTATAGTTGAGTTATATGTGTTGATGACCGAAGGTTGTTTGGAGTCCCGGATGAGATCACGAATGTCACGAGGGTTTCCGGAATGGTCTATAAACAAAGATTGATATATAGAATGGTTTCATTTGGTCATAGGAAAGTTTTCGGACATTACCGGGAGTGACGAATGGGTTCCGGGTATTCACCGGGAGGGCCCACCCACCCGGGAGTGATCCGAGTAGCCCTAGGGTGGCGGACCAGCCCTTAGTGGGCTGGTGAGGTCAGCCCAAGTGGGCTATGGCGCCACAAGGAGAAAAAACCAAAGGAAAATAAAAAAACAAGGAAAGAGGGAGGTGGGAAGGAAGGAGTGGACTCCTTCCTCCAAACCGAATTGGGGTGGGAGTCCACCTCCTCCCCTTCGTCCGGCGCCCTTGGGGCTCCCGTGAGCCCCAAGGCTAGCCCCTCCCCTCCTCCTATATATATTGGTGGTTTTAGGGCTTTTGATACACAACTTTGCCACGTGCAACTCAAACCTATACCACGTAGTTCTTCCTCTAGATCGGATTTCCGCGGAGCTTGGGCGGAGCCCTGCAGGAGTAGATCATCACCACCACCGGCGTGCCGTCATGCTTCCGGAGAACCCATCTACTTCCCCATCTCTCTTGTTGGATCAAGAAGGCGGAGATCGTCATCGATCTGTACGTGTGCTGAACGCGGAGGTGTCGTCCGTTCGACGCTAGATCGGAACGGATCGTGGGACGACGGTGATTTGAATCACGAAGTTGTACCACTACATCAACCGCGTTTCTTAACGCTTCCCGCTTAGCAATCTACAAGGGTATGTGGATCCAATCTCCGTCTCGTAGATGAACATCACCATGATAGGTCTTTGTGTGCGTAGGAATTTTTTTCCCATGCAACGTTCCCCAACACCGGTGTCGAGTAGCGCCAGGAGTTTCTCGCCCTTGATGGTGACCGGCAGCAGCATGGTCTTCTCCGTCTGGATACCCGCAGGCGCGTGGAGCGAGACCATGAAGGCGTTCGCCGGAGCGGCCTCGGCGGCGTCTTCCCCGCCTGGCAGGGCGGCCACGGCACCGGGAGCGGCGGCGACGGCGTCGTCCTATATGTAGCCGGCTGCCTCGAGGTAGAAGAGCCATGGGCACAAGTGTCTGGGGACGTAGGGCTCGTCGCAATTGTAGCAGAGGCCTTGGCGACGACGCTCAAGTTGTTCGGCCAGCGTGAGCCTACGGAATGAGTGCGTCTGAACCGCGGCAGTGGGGGCTCATGCAGCCGGGGCCCGATGAGGCACAGGAGGTGGCGGTCGAGGCGCCTGGTGAGTGCTATCCCACAGACAACAACGCCAGAAATTGACACGTTGACAGAGGTTGGGCTTGCGTTGCTTTTTCCCTTGAAGAGGAAAGGGTGATGCAGCACAGGAGCAGTAAGTATTTCCCTTAGTTTGAGAACCAAGGTATCGATCCAGAAGGAGGGTCTCGTCAAGTCCAGAGTACATGCGCAAACAAAAACAAGCTTGCAACCAACGCTTCAAAGGGGTCGTCAATCCCTTCAAGATTGTTTACAAAGTGAGATCTGAAGGCGAAAAGTGCAACGAAGTAAAAGTGTAAGGCTGAAAATATGGTGTGGAGTAGACCCTGGGGCCATAGTGTTCACTAGAGGCTTCTCTCAAAATAGCAAGTATCACGGTGGGTGAACAAATTACTGTCGAGCAATTGATAGAACCGCGCAAAGTCATGACGATATCTAAGGCAATGATCATGCATATAGGCATCACGTCCGAGACAAGTAGACCAATACTTTCTGCATCTACTACTATTACTCCACACATTGACCTCTATCCAGCATGCATCTAGTGTATTGAGTTCATGACGAACAGAGTAACGCTTTAAGCAAGATGACATGATGTAGAGGGATAATCTCAAACCAATGATGAAAACCCCATCTTTATACCCTTGATGGCAACAACACGATGCATGTCTCGTGATACGTCTCCATCGTATCTACTTTTCCAAACTCTTTTGCCCTTGTTTTGGACTCTAATTTGCATGATTTGAATGGAACTAACCCGGACTGACGCTGTTTTCAGCAGAATTGCCATGGTGTTGTTTTTGTGCAGAAATGAAAGTTCTCGGAACGTCCTGAAAATTTACGGAGAATTTTTCTGGAAAATATGAAAAATACCTGCGCAAAGATCCACCAGAGGGGGTGGGCCAGTGGGCCACAAGCCCTGTTGCCGCGGCCAACCCATGGTCGCGACAACCAAGCTTGTGGGGCCCACGTGGCTCTGCCGCCCCCAATCTCAGCTCTATAAATTCACTTTTGCCCAGAAAAAAATTAGAAGAGAAGATTTTGTCGCGTTTGCGATACGGAGGCGCCGCCACATCCTGTTCTTCATCTGGAGGACACATCTGGAGTCCGTTTTGGGCTCCGGAGAGGGGAAATCATCGTCATCGTCATCATCAACCTTCTTCCCTCTCCAATTCCATGAAGCTCTTCATCGTTCGTGAGTAATCTACTCGTAGGCTTGCTGTACGGTGATGAGTAGGATGATATCTATCATGTAATCGAGTTAGTTTTGACGGGGATTGATCCCTAGTATCCACTATGTTCTGAGATTGATGTTGCTACTACTTTGCCATGCTTAATGCTTGTCACTAGGGCCCGAGTGCCATGATTTCAGATCTGAAATTATTATGTTGTCACCAATATATGTGTGTTTTAGATCCGATCTTGCAAGTTGTAGTTACCTACTTTGTGTTATGATCCGGCAACCCCGGAGTGACAATAATCGGAACCACTCCAGGTGATGACCATAGTTTGAGGAGTTCATGGGTTCACCAAGTGCTAATGCGTTGTTCCGCTTCTTTATTAAAAGGAGAACCTTAATATCCCATAGTATCCTTTTGGACCCGCTGCCATGGGAGGGATGGACAATAGATGTCATGCAAGTTCTTTTCCCTAAGCACGTATGACTACACACGGAATGCATGCCTACATCACATTGATGAACGGGAGCTAGCCACATATCTCTCCGTGTTATAACTGTTGCATGATGAATATCATCCAAACGAATCACCAACCCATTGCCTACGAGTTTGTCCCACTGCCGCTGTTACTTGTTTTGCTCTGCTGCTGTTACTTGTCTTGCTCTGCTGCTACTGCTGTTACTACTGTCGCTTGCTACTGTTGCTACTTGCTACTGCTGTCACTACTGCTGTTCCTTGCCACTGCTATTATTCGTTACACTGCTGCTACCTGCTACAATTCTGGTTTGCTTGTCGTTGACGGGAAAAGACAATTTCCGTCAACGGGCAACTTCTGGCGCCATTGATACAATCGTTAGGAATAGTCTGCCGTCAACAGATCGTTTCTGACACCGTTGTTATCATACTACTTTGCTGCTGACTCTTTGCTTGCAGATACTAATCTTTCAGGTGTGGTTGAATCTGATAAATTCAGCTGCTAATACTCGACAGTATCCTCTCACCTCCTGAGTGGCGAATCAACAAATTTGGGTCGAATACTCTACCCTCGAAAACTGTTGCAATCCCACGCGCTGGTGGGCCGTCAACAACATTCTTCTTGTTTGGTTGCCAGGGAGTGCTAGCATCATTCTTCTGGTGCCGTTGCAGGGGAAGGTCTGTTGACACAGAGTCAGCATTTTTCCGGCGCCGTTGCCGGGGAGGTATTGCTATATTCTCTGAGTCACTTGGGATTTATATCTGCTAATCACTATGAAGAATCTGAAGGATCCAAAAACCAAAGTCTTGCCCTCAACTACGAGGGGAGGTAAGGAATTGCCATCTAGCTCTGCACTTGATTCACCTTCAGTTATGAGTAAGTTTGCAACATCACCTCCTGCTAGAAATCTTTATATGTCGCATGTGCTTGATGATGCTTATGATGATACTGCTAGAGATGTTGTGCCTGATACTGCTAGAGATGCTATGCCTGATACTGCTAGAGATGCTATGCTTGATACTGCTAGAGATGATATGCCTGATACTGCTTTGCCTGATGATACTTGAGATGCTATTTTTCCTGATGATGCTATGCTTGATACTGCTAGAGATGCTACTTTGCCTGATGTGCCACTAGGGGTGTTCCTTGATGCTCATATTGCTAGAGTTACTGCCAATGCTCGTGATGCTTCTAAAACTGCCGATACTATTGAGATAGAACCTACTTTTGCTCCTGCTAGATCTAGCTCTCCTAGATATGAATTGCCTGATATACCTGTGGGTTACGTTATGGAGGGAGAGATAGCTGAGGATTTTCTTGCGTGTAAGGATGCATATGACAATGAGAAATTTCTTCTCAAGTGGAAGGAAAAATCTCTGAAATCTAGGATGAAATACGACCCGAAGTTTGCCACTTCACCTATCTTTATCACCAATAAGGATTATGAATTCTCTATCGACCCTGAGATAATCTCTCTAGTCGAATCTAATCCTTTTCACGGTTATGAGTCTGAGACGGTTGTAGCCCATCTTATCAAACTACACGAAATAGCTACCCTTTTCACTAGTGAGGAGAAGATCTGCCACTACTATATCCTTAAGTTGTTTCCTTTCTCTCTAAAGGATGACGCTAAAGCCTGGTTCACTTCTCTTGCTCCTGGATGTGTGAGTAGTCCCCAGGATATGGTCTATTACTTCTGTGAGAAATATTTCCCTGCCCATAAGAAGCAAGCTGCCTTGCAGGAAATATACAACTTTGCTCAACTCAAAGAAGAGAGTCTCCCACAAGCTTGGGGAGGTTCGTCTAGCTACAAAATGCTTTGTCTGATCACCCTCTTAAGAAGAACGAGATACTTGATATCTTCTATAACGGCCTTACCGATGCTTCTAGATACCACCTAGATAGTTGTGCCGGTTGTGTTTTTAGGGAACGAACTGTAGAACAAGCTGAGACTCTATTGAATAACATCTCGATCAACGATAATGCTTGGACTATTCCCGAACCACCTCCTAAGCCAACTCCTAAGAAAATAGGTATTCTATTCCTCAGT
The DNA here is from genome assembly GCF_904849725.1 of Hordeum vulgare subsp. vulgare. Lineage (NCBI taxonomy): Eukaryota > Viridiplantae > Streptophyta > Magnoliopsida > Poales > Poaceae > Hordeum > Hordeum vulgare. The sequence goes on from NC_058519.1 coordinate 369,855,672, forward strand.
CCCGAAGATATGCAAGAAGCCAAGAAATCTATGCAAGAGAAAGGCATTAGATCTGAAGATGTCAAAAATCTACCACCTATCAAAGAGATCCATGGTCTCGATAACCCGATACAGGTAGTAGAAGTAAATTCTCTGCGTAGGTTTGATGAGAGTGATATTCCGTTTGATAAACCTGCT